>NW_022589727.1:16149457-16237396 GCF_004348235.1 Phoca vitulina
AAAGTAATACAATATCTATGTTAACTATACTTCAATCAAAAATTAAAAATTTAAGTTAATTGAAATTTTTAAGAATGCTTGAAAGTTAAAAACTTGCTTATAGGATTTATAATTTTAAATATCTAAAATAGTTTTCCCAAGTGGAAAACTAACCATTTCAAATGTGCTCTATTTCTAACAACTATAGGTAGCATAAAAAACAGTAGTAAAGAAAATATTTTAATATTTACAAATTATACTTGTTTTCCTGTGCAATATTTGAAATATACACATTTTCTGCTGGGAAAAAGTGACCATTTTTATACAAAAAATACACAAAATGCTCATTATATGGTCAGAGAAATCTGTATCTTTTAGTAGCTCAAAAACTCCAAAATTGTATTTGTCTATTATACCCTCAGCATATTTCTTAAGCATATAATATGCAATATTTGTTAATTTCCACCTTCATCTGCTTCAATATATCTAAGCAATTCACCTGAAAGAGGATATAAAACCTGAATGATGTATAATTTAATAGCTAAAAAACACAGCATCTTGGAACTTGGGAACTCCTAGATCATCACATTTATTACTCTTCTCATCTTACAGAAAAGAAAACTAAAACTTAAAATTAACTTACTTCCACAGGTTACAAAGTATGCTGTTTGAACTTACAAGAACTGAATTTCATTATTTGTTGATAGCCTGGCTTTCTGGCATTCGCAATTCTAGTAACAATTTTTTATTTGACCAAAGAGTCAACTTTCTCTCCAAGGCCTTTTATTTTTTTTAAGATTTATTTATTTGTTTTAGAGCGAGAAAGAGTGCATGCAGGGGTGGAGGGGCAGAGGGAGAGAGACTCCTCAAGCAGACTACCTGCTGAGCCTGGAGCCTGACACGGGGCTTGATTCCAAAGCCCTGAGATCATGACCTGAGCCAAAATCAAGAGTCGGACACTCAACCAATTGAGCCACCCAGGCACCCCTCCCCAAGGCCCTTTTTAAGCTAAGGCATACAGAAAGTAATATAATGGATCTACTTGTTTCAGATTTATTATCATTACAAATTAAAAAACAAAAGCTTATCAAAAATCCATCTAAAATAAACCTCATTTAAAGATAAGTCCCATTTAAAACATGTTCTACAAATTCTTACAGAATTTAAGCTTTCATAATACTAACTTACCAAAAGTTGTTCCACCAGTTTCTTCACATTCTGCCCCATTTCTGGAGACTGTGATCCACTACATGCTAGTTTTATTAACATTGCAAGGAAGTTCTTACATTTCTTCACATTTTCTAGCATCGCCTAAAGAGAGAAATATAAACACAAATGTTAGCTGGAAAACAGAATTCAAGAAAATTTCTAAAGAGCTGTATTCATGTGAGATGGAAGTGGGAGCTTACCGGAGAAAGACTCGTCTGAACAGCTGCTGAGTTCTCTGTGTTGAGACTGGGCTCATTTGAGGGGGCAGCTGATGCTCCCAAACTTGAAGGCTTCAGGGTAGTTACGGAATTCAACGGCTTTACAGGAGTAACTGTGACAACATTGGCTGGCACAGCTACAGACTGAAATTAGAAGTAGTGCACATTTAGATACGTATTACTATGAACTGTATCACAGCAGGTGCCTCGTTTCACACTTAGCAGACTACACATGGATCGTGACATCTTTGCTTTCATGTTATGTTCTACTAGTCTAAGGCATCAGAACACTGTTGTAAGAGCTCTGGACTTCAGTAGATCTGGTTTTCATTCTCATCTACCTACCTACTTTATTATTATTTTTTTTATGTTCAATGAGCCAACGTATCTACCTACCTACTTTTCACTGACACCTACTGAGTGTTGACTTCAAGCAAGTTACTTAATCTTGCTAATACTTTGATTCTCGTCTGTAAAAAAACAAGGACAGAAATGGTACCTCCCTACTCTCCTAGGTTTGTTTGTGAAAAACAGTACCAAGTGCATGGTCCTCAAAACACATTATTAATACTTCTCTAAAAAGAATTTGAAATACTAAGTTTTTATATGAAAATACAGAATATCCTATTCCGTAATTTTCTGCTTTTTCTTAAGTATAAAGCAGAGAGATCTACTGATCATCTTATACTCAGATAAGCTGCTTTTATCTAGACTCTTAGAGTAAGCATAATGAATATTACAAACTGTGATAGCTTATTTTCACACTGAAAAGAATTTTGGTTATGTCTTCCACCTTCTATTGAAATGAGGTGTGATTATAGCACCACCCGCAGGATAAAAAGTTTAATACAAGAAATCACAAGTCAGGCAATAATTTAGACAACTCAGATAAAGCAAAAATCTTATTTTAAAACAAACACAAAGTTACAGAACATGAGTCAAGTTTGAGAGTGATGGGAGAGACAACAGTATTTACAACTGACCCAGAAAACTGAACACTGCACCATCATTTTAATTTAAATATTTGTATTCCAGAGGTATACAACACAAAAAGGTCAGGTTGCAATCACCTTCAAGAAAATTTCCTTTGGTAACGGTCAAAATAAGTGAATTCAAATGTACACCAAAATTTCCCACTTTAGAAAGACTGGAGCATATATTAGATGAAGCATGCTTTAAGGGTAAAAATGGGGAAAAAATTTAAAACACTGATTAATGGTGAAGAGACTAGAATGATGAAATGTCAAGCAAAAAAGGTAAAAATAACTGCACCTAATTTAGCGAAATATTATTAAAGTAGATCTCAAGGCAACAATGAAAATGAGTCACCTTCCTACTCCTAGCCTTAGTTCTGCTCTCCAAGGACAACTACTGTGCAGTTTCTCTGAATCCTTTTGGAGACTATCTAATAAACTTTTTCAGCTTAATCTACAGTAATTAAATACTCTTTCTTCAGTGAGTCTATATTTATACTCCGCCATTAACTCCTTATACTATTATATTAAAGAAAGCATAATCTAAAACTTTAGCTAGTGATTATGATTACCCTTCTGGACTAATGGGAAGGGTTCCTCTCCCTTATGAAGCAAAGTAAGAGCCAATGAAATGCGAGCTCAGGAAAAGCATCCTATTTTTTGTGAACATTTACGGCATTTCTACTTTCCTTGTTAATATTTTATAGCCTCTAGTACAAAATCTGTCCTTCACAACTCTAATATAGCTACTAGCTGCTGTACCTTACCAGATACCCGCACCTTCCAGGCCAATTCTTCCTCCTAAGAGGGACAAGGAGGTACACAATCCCAGTCTTACTCTACCTACATAATCCCACTGCAGTAATGGGTGGACCATCTTAAACTCAATCATAACTCCTGATATTGAAGCCCAGCCCATTCTATTTCCATGCTTTGCAAGACCACATTGGCACTGATTATGAATGTCTGGGGGGCATGACCTAGAAGCTGGCAGCCTAGTAAAGTATCAGAACAGCCAGCAGAGGGCACAGGTGAAGTGCAAACTCAGGCAATACTCAATGAAGATGGAATTCCATCCTCCAAGATTCAGTGTAAGCTGTATCAAGAAACTCTATGGTACTATGTCTCCAATAGGACAAATACATGAAAACCAAGGAGTAGAGGAGCAGAGGGATGAATGGAACCACTTATCATCACTCCCAAAGACGCAATGGGGGACCCTGTGCTTCCCATTTCTACCCACAGGGAACACACTTTCACCAGAGAACACAGCAAGAGTTCCCATAAGCTAGACACCATGGCTGCCTCCTGGGTACTTCAGGTTCCTGGTGTCTAAGGAACAGCAGTAAAGAATCATTATCATGGCAGGAATAATTGACCTGACATCTGGAATAGGTAGGGTTGCTATTACACAACAGAGACTGAGGAAGAATATGTGTGGTGAATCCAGGTGATCCACTTAAGCGCCTGCTGGTGTTTCTTTCCCCAGTTGTTATGACACCATGTCTCAAGAGAGCATGGTGAGTAGGACCTCAGATCGCTCAGGGATGAAGGTCTGGTCACACCACCAGTTAAGTTACCAAGACCAGCAGAGTTATTAATTGAGAATGGAGAGAATCTAGAATGAAGAGGAGAGTCAAGGAGGGAGATGATGAGTATCAGCAACAGTGGTGAAGACTGTAGTTCATCCTAGTAACCTCCTCTTCTTTGTTTCCCCAAGGAAGAAACCCACTGGAATTCCAAAATATCTGGTCTTTAACATATTTAAGGAAGTAGATCCCAGTGACACCAGGAGTAAACTGTGATATACCATTACAAGGAAATCTGTTTTGTCCCAGCTGTGGGGAATGCTATTATATAGCCCACAGATGTCAGTTCTTTCAGGATTTGTCTCAACTACAAAGAATTACCCTGCCCAACAGCACAACTTCCTTGTGGAGCTGACATCCAGTGACTTATCCCAGAGGGGGAATGAAGGCCCAGCTGACGAATGCTGGCACACAGTAGAACAACTCTGACAGGCCGCATTTCCTCCAGTGTTCACCCAGTTGGCAGAGGCTTTACTGGGCCTGCATCTAGTTCAAAGTCTTATCCTCCTTCCCTTCCACAGATATCGATAATTAATAAATACCTCCTATGCCAAAATTCTGTCCTGACAACTGCTTCTAGACCCTCTGACACATGGCTATTAGATGCATTTGTATTAATTTATTACATGCAAGTAAAACTGATATTCCAAGATCATACACGATGTTTATCTTGTGTTTTCCACAGCTCCAACCGTTCCCACTTTGATAAGTGTCACCAAATATCACTGAATTGCTTTCTTCAAGGTCACATGGTCATTGTGGCAACTTATACATCTGGCAGAAAATAGCTAAATGAGAAAGAAAGATGAGAGAAAAACCAGTGCATGCATGGACAGAAGTCAGTCACAACTTACTTGTACTGAGGAAGGCTTCGGAACAGTGGTTACAACAGTAGTTCCTATTTGTGCCAATTTTTTAACAGGTGCCACTGCCACTTTCTTAATTAACTGTGAACTAGAATTCTGGGGCGGGGGGGGAGGGAGGAGAGATAATAGAGTCATCAGCATTAGTAATTTTAAATCAATCAGTACTACTGTAAACATTAAACATTAAAACACTTCACCATAGCAAACTTCTTTGTTATAACTGGCTTTAAAACCTTAGAGATTTTAAGCACGTTTTCCACTATGAACCTAACTGGTCAACTGGCCAACTGACACCCACTTCGTTTTCCTAAGGAGGCAACTGATTTAACAAATAAATATCACAGTATTTTAGCATTAAAATCTTGAACTTTACTCTTTGGCTCATAGAGAAAATAAATGGATTCTTATTTAACATCTAATTATAAACAAAAATCTGCTAACCTATCTTCTCAACTTACAGCAGTTAGATAAAGCAAATTGGAAAGGAAAGGAGAAGCTGTCATTGAAAGATACAGTAACAGAGAAAATGGTCGAGAACCTAGAACCAAATACTAGGAAAGCACAAAATGGGGGCTAGTGGGGGAGCAGACAGAACTGGCAGCAAATATTACCACAGAATACTATGCAATCCTTCATTAGGATGAGCCTGACTCATCAAGAAAATGTTATACCACATTCAGCATTTTTTATTTTACCAGAGAAAGATGCCATTAAGAAAAATTTTTTATTGTATTTTTTCTTTTTCTTGTTGTAAAAAAAATTTTTTTTTAACCTCTGGCACACAAGATAAATTTTAGTTAGTTACCTGGAAAAATTATCATGTATGTAAAATTAACCATTTTCTAACAACACCAACTAATGAAATATTACAGATTTCTGAATTTCTTAAAAGTCAGTCCTGTAAGGTATGTATAAAAATGAACACCATAAACTGTAGTGTTAATATTTTATACCACAAATTAAAATTGAAACAGAATGATTATTTTCTTTCCATTCAGAGATACAAATAGCCCTTTGAACATTCCCTTGAGGACCATAAAATCTTTGAGTATGAAGAAAAATCATTAGTATTTTAGCAAATACCAAATGACAAAACCAAACACCTTAATTAACATGTTCAAAGAAAGTGGCTTAATTCAAAAAGTTGAGCAGAATCACCTATTATTCTTATTGACAAATACACATTTATAGGAAGAAAATAGCTGGAAAATTAAGGAGGATTAAAAAAACTAATAATAAAAAAATTAAAAAATAAAAAAAAACTACGGTATATTACCGGCATTGTACAGATTTTGACTGTGTGAGTATTCGTTGGTACAGCTGGCCTTGAAGTTATGTTAGTAGTGGTCTCTGCTCTTGTCACAGCTTGCTGAGGAGATACCAACATCAACTGGCCACTGTTACTTTTGATCAAAACTGTTCCTAGAGTTAGAAGAAAGCAAAATATGACTTCTAAGCTAATAAATGAAACAATCATCATGTATTTTGTGTTCTGACCACTTCTTTCAACACTGTAAAATGCTCTGAATAAGTGATTAATACATACTGAATTCCATGTATACTAATTATTATGCTACTTAAAAGGAGCCAAAACACTTTTCCTTCATGACATCAAACTATAGAACTACAGTAAGATGGTAATGGTAATGGAACCAGATTACACAAAGTAACCGATGGAATAAATTGGAGAATTCCAAAATAGACCCATGCAGATATGTTATATCAAATTCTCCTAGGAGGCACTGCAGATTAGTGAGGAAAAGAGCAACTATTCGATAAATAAGGCTGTGTCAATTAGTTATCTACATGGAAAAGATTAAAAGTTTCACACCACACAGAAAACCCCAAGGGCATTAAGAGTACAAAGGTAAAAAGTAAAACCTTTAAACTCTTAGATAATGTAGAAAATTATCTTTCTGAACTTGGAATAGGGAAGAATTTCTTAAAATAAGTCTGATGCATTAAAGTATATTAAAAAAATTTTTTTTTGTTTAGCAAAAGACACCATCAGGTAAAAAACAAACGACAAAATGGGAGACAATTTTAGTTCACTTATGTTCAAAGGACAAATATCCAAAATGCACAAAAGAAACACAAATGGCAATGACGAGGAAAAGTAAATTAAGACCACAGTGAGATATCACTTTATATATACCTAGAAAGACAAAAATTAAGAAGTCCAATGACAATATTAAGTGTTAGAGAGATGTGCAGCAACAGGAACTTTAACATCTTGATGACGGTAATATAATTTGGTACAACTGCTTTGTTCAACTTTACATGATTGTGCCAAACTGACTCCCATTTGCACACTCTTTAACCCAGTATTTCTAATCTAAAGAAATTCGTGTCCATGTCAGTAGGAGGCGCAAACAAGAATATTCATAGCTGAAGTTCCATTTCCAGAAAGGGAGCATGAAGAGCTCAACACACCTGCTCCCCAGCAAAGCAAGCATAACTGGTGAAAATTATTTTTAAAAACAACTATTTAAAGTCTTTGGAAATTGCGTGAAGGCATACAGAAAATGACTTCATTATTAATGAGGATTTACTAAAACTCAGTAAGCACAGCAAGAAACAGTGGCATCTCAATCACGACTCACTCCCTTTCCCTTCTCAGATCAGGCAGTGTGGCCAACAAAGGCCCCCTCTCTCTCCCTCCCAAGCTCCCAGTTGAGGGCTATGGTATCTCTCTGGGAGGAGCAGGCCTCCAGCATTTCTGATCTCCCCCACAATGAGCTGCATACAGCAGAGGACAAATTTGAGACAAGTGCATCCAGAGGTTTCTAGGCTTCTTTTATTCATCTCTACTCATAAAGGGAAGGCTCTACTTCAGCGATGGCACACTAAAAGTATCTGGACCTCACTCTCCCTCAATCCAGTTCTTTTGTAGGATGGAGGTTCCATGCTGGAAGAAGTAAGTAGATAAGACCAGATGGTGGTAGCCCAGTACCCCACTCCTAAAGCAGGGATACTGCCCACAAAGAAGCATTCCACAGTCCTGATCCCCACTCCAAATATCTCTATAGTGAAGCTGACTTTATTTCAACACAGTGTAGGGAAGCTCAAAGGTAACAGCACTCTCAAATACAACAAAAACAATTAAAAGAAGGATGGTAGCTTCGTGACAGATACAAGCTAGGCCTTGGCCTAGCTCTAGTTTATCAGAGAAAACCAGAAATAAAAACAGCTAAGAAGGGCCCTCTTGATGTCAGAACAAACCTCAAATATTAAAAGTAGCCTAAATTTAATTGGATCAGACTATGGAACAAGTTGGGCCCTATGGCATTGTTGAAAACAATAGGGTAAATGGCTGGCAAAGGTAGAGCCTAATACCTGGGTGTGATACCAAGAGACACACAGCTTAACAGAGAAATCAGAGAAAGAGAAAGTCAAGGAGAGCCCTGTCATCTCAGGGTGGCTGAGCTTATGCCCATGGTTGTGCCCTCTGAGGAGCAACATCAAAGGCTTCCCACTGTGGGGAAAAATAGACTTCACTAGAATAAACCAATCAGACATTTAAAAAAAAAAAAAATAAGCAAACAATAATACACTCAAGGGAACAGGGGGCAGAATCCAGAGTTGCTGCAATATATTAAATTTTTAAAGATTTTATTTATTTATTCATTTACTTGAAGGGGGGCAGAAGGAGAGAGAGAAGCAGACTCCCTGTTGAGCAGGGAGTCCAATGGAGGGCTCGACCCCAGGACCCTGAGATCATGACCTGAGCCAAAGGCAGATGCTTAACCAACTGAGCCACCTAGGCACCCCAACATACTAGTTTTGAATAACAAGTTACACAACATGCAAAGAAAAAGAAAAGCATGACACACAGGAAAAAAGGCAGGCAAGAAAAACCACCTATGAGAAGGACTGGCTGTCAGATCTAATAACAAAAACTTCAAAGTAAACATTATAAATATGTTCAAAAGACTAAAGGAGACCATGCTTAAACAAGCGAAGGAAGGTATGATATCATCAAATAGAGATGATTGCTAGAAAGATAGATATTATTAAAGGAAAAAAAACAACTTCGGTAGTTAAAAAAAATACAGTAACAAAAAAATCCACTAGATACCTCTGAAACAAATAATGCAATATATATAAAAAAAAAAAAAATCCACTAGAGGGGCTCAACAGTGAAACTGAATGAGTAGAAGATCAGTGAACTTGGAAGATAGATGAATGGAGATTATTAAATCCAAAGAATGGAGAGAAAAAAGAATGAAGAAAAATGAACACAGCCTCAGAGAAATGTGTACCACTGAAAGGCACAGCAACATAGGCATAATTTGAGTACCAGAGAGGGAGGACAAGAGAAACAGAAAGAGAGATAAAGAAACAGAAAAATATTCAAAGAAATAATGGCTGACAACTCCCCAAATTTGAGGAAGAATAATCTAGATGTCCAAGTAGTTCAACAAACTCTAATACATTCAAAGAGATCCACACCAAGACACTTCAAAATAAAAATGTTCGACTATTAAAAGAAAATCTTGAGAACAGCAAGAGAAAAAGGACTCCTTATTTACAAGAGATCCTCTACAGGATTAACAGCTGACCTCTCATCAAAAACAATGGAGGCCAGAAGGCAGTGAAATGACATATTCCACTTGCCGAAAGCAAAAAAAAAAAAAAAAAAAAAAATCAACCAACAATCAGATATTCATTAAAAATATCTTTCAAAATTGAAGGCAAAATAAAGACATTCCCAGATAGGGGCGCCTGGCTCAGTCGGTTAAGCGTCTGCCTTTGGCTCGGGTCAGGATCCCAGAACCCTGGGATTGAGCCCCATTTTGGGCTCTCTGCTCAGTGGGGAGACTACTTCTCCCTCTTCCCCTCCCCTCTTTTTCTCTCTCTCTGTCAAATAAATAAATAAAATCTTAAAAAAAAAAAAAAAGACACTCCCAGAATAAAACTGAGTGGACTGGTTGACTAGCAGACACACCATGCAAGAAATACTAAACAAAGTTGTCCAGGCTCAAAACAAGTGATCCCAGGAGTAATTCAAATTCACATGAAAATGAAAAAGGGCACTGGGAAAGGGTGATTACATAATTTGACAATATAAGTAAATGCTTATTAATTCTGCTTTCTTCTCTTAATTTTTTTAAAGAAATTGTGTAGAAAAATATGTATATAATTATGTTTTTGGACCCATAACATAAAAATGTAATATATTTGTGAATAACAGCAGAAAGGAAGTGGATGGGACTAAAGTTGTATCACACTAAGGAAATGACTTTGGTTGAAAACAAATGAAGAAAACCAGAAACGGTAACTAAGAGAGTAATAAAACAAATGCTACAAATATGTCCTGTGCTCCTTTCTTCTGTCAGTTTCTTTAAAAAACAAAAAGTTACATAAGGTAATAATTATAACAAGGTATTTGTTGGGTTTCTAACATATCTAGGTGCAATATGTAGAGCAATAATAGTACAAAATAAAAAAGGGGGAGGAAAATGAGCTAAATAGAAACGTTTCTATATCTCACCCAATTAAGTTATTATAAATGTGAAATAAATTCTTACTAGAATTTATTAGATATATATACAACATATACTAGATATATTTTGTAACCTCTAGAACCACTAACTATATATATTGAAAAATTATAAAGAAAACAAAGTGTCACACTAGAAAATATTCACTTAATGCAAAGGAAAGCAGGAAAAAAGGAATACAGGAACAAAAATGAGAGGATATATAGAAACAAAAATAAATGGCAGACCTAAACCTAACTATAGAAATAACATTACATGTTAACAGATTAAATAATCCAATCAAAAGGCAAAGTGTCAAACCAGACCAAAAAAAGATAAGGTCCAACTATATGCTGCCTACAGGAGACATACTTCAGACTCAAATATAAAACAAAGTTGAAAGTAAATGGCATATCATACAACAGTAACCATAAGAAAGCTAGCGTGGCCATACTAATATCAGACAAAATAGTCTAAAAGTGTTACTAGAGATAAAGAGGTGGCATATGATAATTGATAAAACACCCAATGGATCAGGAATATTGACAATTATAAACATTTTTGCAACAACAAACAGCCCAAAATACATGAAGCAAAAGCTGACATAAAGGAAGGGAAAAACAGAAATGCAACGATAATAGTTGAAAGACTTAAATACCCCACTTTCAACAAAGGATAGACAACTATATAGAAGATCAACAAGGAAATCAAATACTTCAACAATACTATAAACCAAACAAATCTAAAACACACCTATAGAATATTCTACCCAATAACAGCATTCTCCTTAAGTGCACATGGAACATTCTCAGTATAGACCACATGCTAGGACATAGAACAAGCCCCAGTAAATTTTAAAAGACTGAACTCATACAATGTATAGTCTCTAACTACACTGGAATGAAATTTGAAATCAACAACAAAAAGAAATTGGGGGAACTCAGAAATATTTAGAAATTAATTACTCCTAAGTAGTCATTTGTCAATGAAGAAATCACAAGGGAAATTGGAAAATACCTTGAAATGAGTGAAAATGAAGACATAATAAACCAAACTTTACGGCATGCAGATAAAGCAGTGCTTAGAGGGACATTTATAGTCACAAATGCAGTATTTAAAAAGGGGGTGCCTGGGTGGCTCAGTAAGTTAAGCATCCCAACTCTTGATTTTGGCTCAGGTCATGATCTCAGGGTCACGAGATCCATCGAGCCCTGTGTTGGGCTCTGTGCTGGGTGTGGAGCTTGCTTAAGATCCTCTCTCTCCCTCTCCCTCTGCCCCTCCCCCCACCCCCTATTCCTCCCTCTCTCTCTTAAAAAGGAAGATTCAAGGGGCAACTGGGTGGCTCAGTCAGTCTTACTCTTGATCTTAGCTCAGGTCTTGATCTCAAGGTCGTGAGTATAAGCTCCACTGGGTGTGGAGCCTACTTAAAAAAAAAAGGAAGATTCAAATCAATAACTTAAACTTCCGTCTTAAGATACTGGGGGAAAAAAGCAAAATAAAAACTAAAGCAAGCAGATGAAAGAAATTAATAAAGATTAGAGCAGAGGTAAATAGAGAGTACAAAAACAATTGAGAAAAAGAAAAACAAAAATGGGTTCTGGGAAAAGACCAACAAAATTTAAAAACCTTTACCAGACTGACTAAGAAAAAATAAGAGAAGGCTCAAACTACTAAAACCAGGAATGAAAGAAGGGACATTACTACTACTTTATAGAAAGAAGGATAATAAGGGAATAATACTATGAATAATTGTAAACCAATAAATTAGATGACTTACATGAAATGGACAAATTCTTAAAAACAAAAAACTACTGTAACTGACTCAAGAAAATAGGCTCAAGAACCTAGGGGCGCCTGGGTGGCTCAGTCGGTTAAGCATCTGCCTCGGCTCAGGTCATTATCCCAGAGTTCTGGGATGGAGCCCTACATCGGGCTCCCTGCTGAGCAGGGAGCCTGCTTCTCCTTCTCCCTCTGCCCCTCCCTGCCACTTGTGCTCTCTCTCTCTCTCTCAAATAAATAAAATCTTGGAAAGAAAAGAAAGGAAAGGAAAGGAAAAGAAGAGAAAAAAGAGGGAACCTGAAGAGGGCTCTAACAAATGAATTTAATTACTAATCAAAAAAAAGTATCCACAAGATAAGCCCAGGTCCACATGGCTTCACTGGTGAATTCTACCAAACATCCAAGGAAAAATTAATACTAATCATTCACAAACTCTTCCAAAAAATAGAAGGAAACATGTATCAACCCATTCTGTAAGATCAGTGGTACCCTGATACAAAAACCACATAAAGACATCACAAAAAAACTAGAGACCAATATGCCTTATAAATATAGATGCAGAAAGTCCCAACAAAGTACTAGCAAAGTGAATACAGCAGCACAAAAAAAGTGTTATACTCCATCAAGTAATATTTATCTCAGTGTGAAAGGCTGGTCTAACATACAAACATTACTGTAAAAAAGCATATCAATATAAGACAAAAACCCCAGGATCATCTCAACAGATGCAGAAAAAGCATCTGACAAAATCTAACACCCCTTTTTTCATGATGAAAACACTCAAAATAGGAATAAAAGCAAACTTCCTCAACCTGGTAAAAGAGATCTACAAAAAACTCACACCCAACATCACATTTAATGGTGAAAGACTAAATGCTTTCCCCTTAAGATGAGGAATAAGACAAAGATACCTGTGATGAGAAATGAGACAAGAATGCCTGCAATCACTACTTCTATTCAACACTGTACTGAGTTCTAACCAGGGTAATTAAGCAAGAAAATGAAATAAAAGGCATCCAAAGAAAGCAGTAAAACCATCTATTCACAGGTAATACGATCTTCTATGTAGAAATCCTAACAAATCCACAAAAAAAACTATTAAAACTAGTAAGTTCAGTTAGGTGGCAGGATACAGAATCAATGTATAAAAATCAGCTGTATTTTTATACATTTGCAATGAATGACTAAATGGAACAAAGAAAACAATGCCACTGACAATAGCACCAAAAATAATAATATACTGATAAATTAAACAAAATAAGTACAACACCAATACTCTGGAAACTACAAAATGCTTTTGAAAGAAATTAAAGATCTAAATAAATGGAAAGACACCCCATATTTGTGGATTGAGAGACTTAATACCTACTTTCCAAGATCATTAACAGGATTAAATGAGATAATACTTTCAAGTAGGCTTTTGAATTTTAAAGTTATCAATAGTAATAACTGTAATTAATACCAAAAGGTTCACAATCCAAACTTTTCTTCAACTAAATACTCAAAACTTCAGTAGGAAGTAGTATTAGAATAGTTGAAGACAATACTGAGAATAAAATAACAAGAGCTCATCTAAAGTCAATGCTCTTCTAACTGAAGTGTTTATCTATCCCAAAGGCCCAGTTCTAATGAGCAACAACCTAGTGAAAAGGACTTATAAACATATAAAGGAAACTGAACAATAGTCTCTTTTCTGAAAACCAGCTACCAAGTCTCTTTGAATCAAATCCTGATAAATTTGACTCATTTTCCAATCATAAAAGGATAACCAGTTTGCCTACTTATCCTACAGACATGTTGAAAGAAAGTAAACATACATTAGGTTACAGAGCACCTTTCCTCTAAAAATATTAAGATGTTAAAGTGTAAAGTGGTCCTGTGCTTATTCTCTATCTGGTACATAATTTAACAGAATACTCTACTCATCTGACCAGTGAACTGCTATGTCCTAAGATGACTTTCCTATTTTGTCTTGGCTACAAGTTGATCTGGATGGTGGCTCTGATTGCCCAACTTCCTAGCATTGGTAAATACTGACCCTGAAAGGATAGCAGACCACACAAATCTAAGAGCCAGAAAAACTTCAGAATTCACCTATTATAATTTCGTATCTATACATAATTGCCTGACTGGTGACCTTCTAGTCTCTACTGAAATGTAGGGTTAAGAAGGTGGAGATGTACAAATGCCACCCCTTCACAAGTAGAGCAGAAATACAAAGTTATTCCTTAATACAGAACCAAAAATATTCTTCCCATAATATTCACTGATAGGTCCCTTGTGCAAGCACACAAAACAAGCCTACTTTCATTTCCACAGGGCAGTCCTTTAAACACTTAAAGGCAGACAAACATACCCAAAGTTGTTTTCTTGCTCAGGCACCAGGGCCCCAATTCTTTTAATTTTTTTATATCATAGTTTCCCTTACTGAGCTTAAAGTCACTTAAATTTTTTTCCTCTCATCCCAATAATTGAGTGAATAAAAGAAAAACTTAAGGGGCGCCTGGGTGGCTCAGTTGGTTACGGCTCGGGTCATGATGGAGCCCCACGTTGGGCTCTCTGCTCAGTGGGGAGCCTGTTTCTCCCTCTCCCTCTGCCTGTTGCTCCCCCTGCTTGTGCTCTCTCTCTGTCAAATAAATAAAATCTTTATTAAAAAAAAAAAGAAAGAAAGAAAAACTTCAAATCAATCAGTAAGTTTTTATCCCAGATTCTACTATCAGTTATGGCACATCTTCTCTATTCTCCAGTTACACAGTGGATTTGTCAAAACAGAACTTCTATTAACTTTATTAAATTTCATCTTTTTTTTTTTTTTAAAGATTATATTTATTTGACAGAGAGAGACACAGCGAGAGAGGGAAGACAAGCAGAGGGAGGGGAGAGGGAGAAGCAGGCTTCCCGCCGAGCAGAGAGCCCGATGCAGGGCTCGATCCCAGGACCCTGGGATCATGACCTGAGCCGAAGGCAGACGCTTAACGACTGAGCCACCCAGGCGCCCCTAAATTTCATCTTTTAAAAGTAGGATCATATGTTTTCAGGTGGTTTTACCTTCTTTTTAACTTGCCATATTTGTTTTTACACGTCTTAGTTTACAAAAATAATATTGTTGGAGAAAAATTAAGCCCAGAATAACCCAAGGAAATTCTCAAAATCTCTTTAATTTCCAGGAGACGTACTGTGTCTATTTACCACCGCATCCATGGTAATGAGCATAAAACCTAGTATACAGTTAGCACTGAAATGTGTGAGTAGGTTAAAAAATACAGAACTTTAAAATACTTGTATTTCCTTGATCCAGAAATTCCAAAATTCTTGGAATTTGTTATCTGTCCCAAGAAAATAAGACACACATCACAATCTAAATATAAAAACATTCTGTTTACTTTTAAGTAACCTTTTTAAACAAAAAGGCAGAAGCAACCTAAATGAATAAAGAAAAGATTAAGTAATGGATTATGCACCCATTAAAATTAAACTTTTGAGGTTAGAACATACAAAATTGTCACTATATAATGATAAGTGGAAAAGAAGGATATAGAAATTAAATAATAGAATCCCAATTATGTAAAAAAGAAAAAAAATAAAGGAAGCATCCACACATTTTTTTCCCCAAAGAAATTAAACTTTGGGGGGAGTGAAATGTTCTCCATATCTTGGAGTGGTGGCTATATCTTTGTCAAATTTTTCAAAACTTACTGTAAATGGTTTCCTTTTTAAAATAAATATACATGTAAAAAACTGTAACTCCATAAAGTTTATATAAAAAAGGAAACTAAAAGATATACTCAAAACATTTGGGGTGATTTTTCTGTACTTTCCAAATTTTGAGTAACAGACATAAAAAAGTGGGGGCACACAGACACTGAGGTTATTTCAAAATCCATCCTTTGAAATTATAATAAAATCTTTTAAAAAATAAATTATAGTGAATTTGGTGGATGCCAATATACATTAGATAAACAGCAACCAGAGTACCTATAGCCCAATGCTATACAGGTACCTTAAATATTTAGGGCATGCCTGCTATGCAACTCTGTATTCCACACAAATGGTGTTCTTTAGAGTTCTGTGACATGTAGACCTATATTCTTAGTTAACTCACATGATACTTCTATGAAGAAGGTATGATCCCCTTCTAGACATAAGAAAACTGACACTGAGGATGAGGTTAATAAACTTGCCCCAAATCACAGACTAATAAGTGGTAGAGCTGGGATTCAAATCCAGGTCTGTTGATTCCAAGGCCAATGTTCTGCCCTTTATTGCTACACTTCACTGCTTTCCACAAGAGGCTAACCCACCAAGCCCCTTATCATCTATAAATGTGATTAGCACACCTAGTCCTTACTCTGAACTAAACTAGCCCTGAACTAATAAACCTTCCCAGCTACTCTATATTATATACTTACTTTACTTCACAAACTAACAAGAGCCCTCTTAGGCATAGTTATTCAGTAAGTAACAAATCTATATAACATTATCATCCACCCACATTTCTCTACATTTGAAGTCGATCTCTCTCCACTCAATTATAGGACTCATCTACTCTTACTGTTAATGAAAGTCATTAATGAAAGTCATTAATGAAAGTCTGGAAAATTACTTATTAGATTTCATAGGTAGATTTTTATTTTATTTTTTAATTTTTTTTTAAGACGGTATTTATTTGTTTGACAGAGAGAGAGCACAAGCAGGGGGAGCGGCAGGCAGAGGGACAGGGAGAAGCAGGCTCCCCACTGAGCAGAGAGGACCCTGGGATCATGACCCCAGCCGAAGGCAGACACTTAACTGACTGAGCCACCCAGGCACCCCCATAACTAGCTTTTTAAAATTAAGTATTAACATTGTTGATTATGCATTTTAATGATCTTTTGGGGATAAAATTTGGTAATCCTATGAAAAGATTACCTTTTGAAACAACAATTCCACTTCTAGCAATTTATCCTATAAAAAACACATTTACAAAACGGCACAAAAATACACAAAGATGTTTATTATAGCATCATTTGTAATAACAGAAAGTAGTGCAAACAATATCAATATCTACGAATAGCAAAGTGGTCAAAACATGATGGTACATTGATACAGTGGACTAGTTAGCAATTTAAAAAATGAGGAAGATTTATAGTTACTAACATGAAAAGGATAACACTGTTAATAGCAATACTCTGGTGAAGGGGGTATATTACATTTCAGTAATGCTTTTTTTTTTTTACATGAGCACATGCTGCTTTTGTAAGCAGAATGAGCAAAGAAATTAAAAATAAAATGCACTGGTATGTGTAATGGTCCTTGGTATCCCTTAGGGGTTGCAGCCCTATTTTCCTCTTCTCTCTCCACATATACTAATGTGTGCATTCAAATACTCTGGTGCCCTCTCTGAGCAAGGAACTTACTAGGTTCTGGGTAATAAAGTCAGTGACAGAGTCCTTACCCTCATGCAATGCCCTTTTGATAAAGCCAGGGTGGAAACAAGAACCGCTAGCTTATCCAGGAACTGGTTCAGGAATTTGAGAAAAGGTCCAAATCCTATGCCATGCCTGAGCATGAAAGAGTTGATGAAGAAAGACCTGAACCATTTAACAATTAAAATTAACTTTCACAGACTTTTGTACAGTATGACCATCAAGCAGAAGTTACCAGTTTCTGCCATAGCAAAAGCAACCAAATCCTTGATCATTATTATCAAACAAGTGATAGAAGAGACAAAGAATACCAAAAACAGAAAGAAGCGCAGTCTGGCCCCAAATCCCACATGTTCATAAAAGAGAAGACCGAGAAGATCAAAGAGATTACCAAAAACATTCGACAGAGTAATTTTCAGAGCTTTGCTATAGCTGCTTTCATTTCCTCACAATTCTGCCCCTTTTTATTTCCAGCCCCTGCTCCCTAGAAAAACCTGTGGTGCATATTTATACTTTTAAAAACCACTTCTTTTCATTGAGGAAATTCTGAAGTAAACAGAAATCCAATAATTATTATCTTGGCAAAAGAAAAGGTGACTTCTATGTGATTTAAACATCCCTGCGTAATCAATTACTAATCCTCAGGATATAAAAGAAATGGTACAAGACTTATAATTTTTTTAAAAGTTACTTTAATCACTGTTTCCATTTTATTCCTCAACTACTGGTTATCTTATTGTGCACCAATGGGAGCACAAAGGTTAGTATGGTCTTCTGCCACCTATCAGTTGAAATATTCCCAAAAGCCGTTCTTCAAAGTACCTCCCCACCTCCTCTCTAACTAACAATTCCTAAAGGCAATTTATCTCCTCTCCTGTAAGTTTTTCCACGGTCAATAACCTAAAATGTTTTAGTGTGGTGCACACCTACGCTGTGGTCCTGGTTTGCAGCTGTATAGCTCCGGCAAGTTTCAGTTTTGGTTTCTTTGTATACAAAAGATTAGGCTCTAAAATTCTATGTCACCGTTTAGCCCTGATGCTCAGTGAGGCAAATCCTACACACACAATAAGTGGTAAGCCCAGTATTGCGTAAAGAGTAAACAGACCTGGATTCAAATTCCCTGACACCTGTGAGGTGTCTGGCATTGGGCAAGTTATTTAACCTTAGAGACCTTTCCTTATTTCCTTATTCTCTACCTATTATGACCAACAAAAGAATATAAATAATATAAAGGCACCGTATGCCTTCGATTTGTGATGAGTTCCCACTTACCAAGTTTTTACTCTTGATAGTTTTTGTATTTTAATACTTTTTTGATTGTTTCTAAACAATCTTCACTGACTAGACAGGAATTTAGTTTTTAACAAATCAGGAGGTGATTTCATTCAAAAACATTCGTAACTACTTTGTAAGGATATGCAGGACGACAATTTAGAACTGGCAGAAAATGTATCCAGTGGCATACACAGCACAGCTAAGTGTATCTCCTGTACCGTACGAAACTGAAAGAGAACTTCAGCAAAAGTAAAGAACATTATCTTTCCACAATGTTCATGATTAAACAGAACATTAGCTACAAAAGAGCCTCCGTCATTTTGCCAGGGGATACTAAAATCTTGAATCCAGTGCTTCACTTCTTTACCACCCTTGCAGGTCTGAGTTCCGATTACTGCTAAGCAAAATAAATAGAAGACGATATAATTAAGAGTAGAATTCACTCCAAAGAATGTGATATGTGCTTTTTTCCCCAATGAAATTCCAAGACTTTCAGTTGAGGAAAGAAAGAAGGTAGAACACTCAAATTTACAATATGCTGAATGATCAGAAAGCAAAATCTTTGCATAAATCATGAAACACAGCCCAAACATGTAAACCCTCGGATAAAAAGTAGTCACAGACTTATTAACTGTAGCATCACACGCTGCTACAAATATAACAATCCCATGCCTCTGATCTGTCAACTCTGGCACTGCTCCCTATAAGAGGTGTTCTTCTGAAAATTACAATCATCACACATCTAAAGATTGTGCAGGAAGCAGCATTATTCATTTCTGGTACTAGAAAAGCAGTGAACTTATTTTAGCTTGCTTATATTTAAAATTCTCTTTCGGCCTTAACACACAAGAACTTATTAAATAAACTTTTTAAAAAAATATAGCTATCTAAACGTGTGGATATATAAATTGGTCTCTTCTCCACATAAAAATAAAAACTTTAGCTATATTCTACCTTCTCCCTCCTAGGAGCCAGTGCCTCAAAGGCCCTCCTGAATATACTGCTCCAGCGTTTACTGTGTCACTTGGGTGAAGAAATTCTTTCCTTAAATATGGAAAGAACTATGCAGTAATGATTCAAAGAGGCTATATTAATTGTAAAGCCAAATCACTGCCCTGCAAAGTCGATTACGACAGGTTCTCTTAGCTGAGTTTTTAGAGCTACCAGCAAGAAGGCACAATCCGGAGCTGCGACGTTTCCCGTGTCGCCGCTGGCTGGACCGATGGCTAAGCTGGAAAAGGTGATCGACATACCTGGAGGAAGCTGCAAATTAGCAGGCAACTGGATTGTTGTGGTGTTGGGGGCTTTCACAGCGACTATCTGAGGAGCAGGCAGCGGGGGGCCGCTGCTGAGTTTAGGAAGAGCACTGACAGGAGCCACTTTGGTCACCAGGGTCCCCACGGGGGACCGCAGGGGCTGGGACACCGTGGACTCCACGCAGACACTGACAGGAGCCTTAGTCACGGCGCCCAAGGCCACCGGGGTGCTCTCCGCACGGACAGGCACAGTCCCAGCGGGGGCCATCGTCACGGTCCCGGAGGCGCTCACACCGGCGGGGGGGGCGGCGCCGGCCGGTTCCGTGAGGCCCGCGGGCATCCCCAGGTGGATCAGCGGCAGCTGCGACGCTGCCGTTCCGGGAGCAGAGGCGAGGGGAGGCTTGACAAGCGGCAGCCGACTCCAGAGCAGTTCCGGCTCCACAGCATCGCTAGGGAGAGGCGCAGGGGCCGCGACACAGAAGTCAGGGACTGGCGCCGGCTGCACACTGAGACCCGCGCGTCCCGGACCTCCCTCTGGTCCGTGCGGCCCCGGCTGCAGCGACACCGGCTCGGCCGCTCGCCGCTTCCTTAGCGGCGCTCACACGTGCGCTGGCTCAGCCCGGCGCCTCAGCATCGGGTCCCGCAGCAGCGGAGCCCGGCTGCGGGGTTTCCGGAAGGGCGTCACTTCGGCTCCCACCACCCAGCAAAACTCTGCGCCCTAGTTCCCCCGCCAGAAGTTTCAAAACTACAAACCCGAGCGCCCCAAAGCCCCCTACACACACTCGGCGTGGCCCCGCCGCACGGCCACGCCAGCCATGTTTATATAGCCACGCGGAGACCTCGCGCACGCGCACAGGCCGCCGCCGCCGCCCCGGGCTTCCCCCGGAATCCGGCCCTGTCATTGGCCACAGACTGGAATCGCGCTCGTGACGTCACTAGGGACGGCTCCAGAGGGCGTTAGAATCTTCCCCAGCATCAGGAAGAAGCAGGGTCAAGTTGCCAAAAACCTACCACGTGGGAGGGGCAGACCGCACTTGGAGAACTGCGACATTCGGGTTCCTCTCCTTGGTATCCCCAGTGGTATGTTCCTTTAAAATCCAGGAGTGTAATTTCCACACGCTTTTACTTTGAGGAAAAAATGGGAACTGGCTTCAGAGAATGGTAACTCAGTAAGACTTAATCACGCGTCCTCTTGTTTTTCTGCGAGCTTTGCCCTAAAGCGTCGCAAAATGAGCATTACAATTGACATTGTGAAAAAAAATGTCCATTTCTTTCTTTTAAATGTTTCAGAATGGCGTATAATTTTATAGCCTGTAAAATATGCCTATTTTCCTATGACTTTAGAGTTGAACTGCCCCAAGGGAAAATCGTTTTCTTCCATTGGGCGGCTATAGATATCTCTTGTCACCTCTAAACGTAAATTGTTTACATTTTGTATCTCCTTGAAAACTGGAACAGTGTCTTTTGATTCCTACATCCTCAGATTCTAGCAATTAGATTTTAACTGCAATCCTAAATATTATTTGAAAAAGTGAGAAGTGTTTGTTAAAGGAATCAATTAAGTCCAATATACGGGAAAACTTGCTCCTTAGAGATCTAGTTAGAGAAGATGCCTTGATTTCAGGCTTTTGTCGGAAGATTATGTTTGTAGGAACCGACACTATAACTGAAGGAGATTTTGCAAGTGGGCAAGCAAGGTGATCTTTACAGCTGCTAGTTTTCTCCCTCCCTGTAAACTCCAATGGACAGGATCTACTCACAGCCCTCAAACTTCACTACATTTGCTGTCTCTCCCATGTCAACCAGTCCAAATCAAGAAACCATCTTATGATTCAAATCATTTACAACCTTCCCCATTCATGAAGACTAAATGATCACGTGGTCTCTAGAAAACACAGTGGAGTTGGGGAGAGGGTAAATTTATGAAGGGCCCCTTGTGTGCTGGTCACTAAGAGGTATTTTGTTTTGTTTTTAACAGCCGTTTCATTGTATTGACTTAAAAACTGCAGTTAGAAGAGTAATTTTCCAAGGAACTGGGATCCAAAAGTCTGTATGAAACCAAAGTACATCTCTTTCCATTATCTCCACAAATGTGTAATTCATCATATATCCCATATGCCCCTGGCAAAATGCCTTGCATATAAAAGTGTTTAATAAATATTTGCTAGATGAATTAAATAGACCTATGCAACATTTTCAGTGAAGCAATAAGGTCTAATGGTTTCGAATCTCAGATCTACTTTTTACTAGCTGAGCAAATTGTTTAGCCTTGTTTTTTTCTCCATAGAATGTAATTCAATAAATACTGGTAGAGGGAAGGCTCAGAGTTTGCTCTGAGGACTCTCCCTTTCTAAACTTTCATTAGACCCCACCCCCAACTCACATACTTTGTTTAGACATGTAAATAACCTCAATCAAGTTTCAAAGAGGGTTGGCTGAGGAAGTACAGCTTTCTCTTTAAAGTGACCTTGGACATTTTGTTCTAATTGTTTATGTTTGCTCTATTATTTGTCTCATTGATGGGAACTTTAATTTTCTAGTTGCAAAGAATATACTTTTTACCCAGCACAAGTAACTACTGTCCTGAATTTGGAGATTAGTAATAATTATGTTTGCTACATTTCCTTTCTACAGAAACTTATACTAAAACAGGATATGTAGGGAAGCAAAATGCATTTTATCTCTATATGTGAGAAAAGACAAAAATGCAGGGGAAGATTATACCTTGATTTTTATTATGTTTATCTGTTGAAATATTTGTAAAATTAAGGATGTTGAAAAATACTTATTAATTTACCTTCTGTCTTTGTTCAGGCTGCTGTAACAAAATACCACAGACTGAGTGGTTTTTTAAAAATTGAATTGTAATTTACATACAATATTATATTAGTTTCAGGTGTATAACAGCAATTCAATATTTTTACACATTACGAAATGATCACCTTGAAAGGACTAGCTACTGTCACTATAAAGTTATTATAATATTAATGACTATTCCCTATGCTGTATATTACATCCCCATGACTTATGATTTATTTATTTTGTAACTTGATGTTTATACCTCTTAATCTCCTTCTCCTAGTGGGGATTAGGTGATGGGTGGCTTATAAACAGCAGAAACTTATTGCTCACAGTTTTGGAAACTGGAAATCTGAGATTGGGGTGCTGGAATGGTCAGGTGAGGGTTTTCTTCCAGATCACAGACTTCTCCACATGTCCTCAAATGACAGAAGGAATAAAGAATCTCTCTGGATCCTCTTTCATAAGGTACAGATCCCATTCATGAGAGTCCCACCCTCATGATTTAAGCACCTCCCAAAGGCCCCACCTACTAATATCATCACATTTGGGAGTTGGGATTTCAACATATGAATTTTTGGGAGACACATTCAGACCAGATAGGACCTTCTAAATGAGGGACATTAATTCATTAATCATTAATTGTCCAAATACTCTGCTCATCAACTCAGGTAATGGAATAAAACTGTGAACAAACACAGAATTTATATTTCCAAATTTTAGTATTTTACACACATACATGAACACACTTTAATTTGGGCAAAACCAAAGGCTAAGGGTACAATTACCGGGTGGACAATGCAAATTACTCTTACTGTCCTTTTGATTTTCCATATGTCTACAGTCTCCTCAGAAAATGAATAGAAGTTTACTACTCTGTAGAATTTAAACAGGAAGCCTTCTTTATCTGTGAAATGAAATCAGCTGAAAACTCTGCCTGAGAAAACCTAAGTATTTGGCTAAGATGGTTATGGCCTCAGCTTCAAATTGAGTCAGAAACCAATGGCCTCAAGCTCTATACCTTGAACCTGGTCCAGTATCTGTGCTTTTATATCAAAAGATTTAAATACTTTTCTGCTGTAGAACACGTTCCTACAACACCATTCTGTCATTCCTGTCCTCTTAAAGGAATGCAGCTTAAAGTCTTAAGAAGTTTGACTTCATTAATGACTTCCATTTTTTTATGCCTTCACTAAAGGTTTAATGAAGTCTGAGACACTTTTAATGCTCCTACAAAAAGTGGATATGACGGAAAGATCCTATCGTAAGAGATGCATCACACTATGGAATACGAATCAGCCACTCAGATTTATACTTGCAGAGGTACATTAATGGAAAAATGATTATGGTATATTGTTAAATATAAAAAGGAGGTTATACAATAGTATAGAAAGAATGATTCCATTTTTTTGTAAACTAAAAGGAAAAAATTTAACCAAAAAGCAGGTAGATATATGCTCAGAAGAAAATCTAGATTATACCCCAAACTGTTAGCAGAGGACATCTGTTTGGAGACATTCTAAGTGATCATTTTCTGTTTATATTTGTGTCTTTTCTAATATATTTACATAATCAAAAATTAACACAAGGTTTTTCTTAAAATATATAATCTTAACAACAACTGAAATCTTTTAAGTACAGCTAAGTATTCCCTGGTCTCCTCCCCATAGCACTCAGGAAACCATTGAACGTTATGAAGCTGGGAAACTATATTAACCTGCTTAAGCTATGCCAGGCAGAAGCTTACGACAAACACTGCCCTAACCTAGAAAGATGGGTGTTTTCTAAAAGTGTGAATACTGCCTTCCTTTCATTTCATATTAAGTGTAGAAAAAGCAATGACTTACTCAAGAAGCCTAATCTCAGAAATAATCTTTTATTTTCTAGAAGATTCTGCAATCACAGAACTTTTTACTTGTATTGTTGATTTTAGCACTCATTTTCTTGAATTATATCTTCTTAGACGATCTTCCTCCCCACTCCCTTCAGTCATTCATTCATATAACCAGTGTTCTCCCCCAGTGTTCATTGTACACTTCCTGTGTGCTTGGCAGTAGAGAATATATCAGTGAAAAAAAGAAAAGACAGAAATCCCTGTCCCTGTGAAGCATACATTCCAGTGGAAACAGACAAAATGAAAAAAAAAGTAAATTATAAAAATGTAAATAAAAAATGAAAAGGTAAATTATATGGTAGATTAGATGGTGATGCATGTCCTGCAAAAGGAAGTCAAACAAGAGCATAGAAAGTACTGTTGGTGATGGAAGAAGAAAGAAAGGGAGGGCAGCAAAATCACACCGGGCCTTGTGTAGGCCTGAGAAGGATTTTGCTTTTTACCCTGAGAGATGGAAAGGCATGGGGAGATCTTGAGCAGCAAAGTAACATTATCTGACTTATATTTTCAAAACTTCACTCTGACTGCTCTATGAATAGTCCAAGAGGGCTAACTGGATAGGATAATTATAGGATAATATACCAGGATAATAATATAAAGATAATTGTAGAGAGACTACTTAAGGAAGCTACTAGAAAACCCAGGTGAGAGATGATGGTGGATTAGACTAAGGTGATATTGGGGTAAGTGGTAAAAAGTGGCCAAATTCTGGGAATATTTTGATGGTAGACCCAACAGGTTTTCCTGATGGAATGAGTGTGAGGTATGAGAGAGGAGGTAAGGATGATTTAAAGGTTTCTGGCCAAGGCAAACTGGAAGCATAAGGGGCTGTTGATTGAAATAGGGATGACTACAGTGGTAATTGGGAAATCAGGTGCCCAATCTGGGATATCTTTATTTTATTTTATTTTATTTTATTTTGTTTTGAGAAGGAGAGGGAGAAGGAGAGAAGAGGGGAGGGGGGGGGAGGGGCAGAGAGAGTATTATGTAGGGTTCAATCTTACAACCCTGAGATGATGACCTGAGCTGAATCAAGAGTTGGACGCTTAACCGACTGAGCCACCCAGGCGCCCCTGGGATATTTTAATTTGAAATGCGTATTATATATCCAAAGAAGGTTTGGGGTAGGCAACTGGGTATACAAACCCAGAGTTCAAGGAAGAGGTCCAAGCTGAATAAAAATATATTCACTGGCATATAGATGGTATTTTTAACATCCCTGGACTCATATGACCAAGGAGGAAGAAAGTATAAAGAAGAAGAGAAGAGGCCAGAGTCCTGGGTACTCTAATGCTAAAGGTTGGGTTGGTGAAGAGGACCCAGCAACAAGAGATGGAGAATGAATTTCAATTTCCATTGATAAGAGGAGAATTAGGAGAGTAAGGAGTCCTGAAAGCCAAGAAATGGCCAAGTTTCAGATGAAGAGAGGGATCAGCTGTGTCAAATGCCATTGATAGGTCAAGTACAATGAGGACTGGTGATTGCCCAGTAAATACAGCAACACAATGTGAGGTCATTGGTAGCCTTGATAAGAGACGAGTCTCTGTGGAATGTGGAGATAAAAGCCTGATTGGAGTATTTTCAAGAAAGAATGGAAAGAAAGGATTTGAAGACTATGTGAAGTTTTGATGCAAAGTGGGGCAGGAACATGGGGCAGTAGCTGGAGGGCATGAGGTCAAGGTAGAGGTTTTCTTTATGATAACATCATACTTATATGTTGATGGCAATGATCCAGTAGGGAGGGAAATTACTGATAGAGTAAAGAGGGGAGACTTGCCGAAGCCATGTCCTTGAAGGTAAAAAGGGATGGAATCTAGTGCACAAGTGGAGAACTTTAGCTTTTATAAGAGCAATAGACCATTCATCTATGGCAACAGAAGCCAACACAGAGTTCTTGGCCACAGACACTTGTAGGTAGATATTTGTGATGGTGGGAACTTGTGGAAATTCTCTTCTAATCTTTCTCCCTTCCTCCAACCCAATCCATGTCCCTTATAGTTTCTAGAACAATCTTCCTAAAATGCAAATCTACTTAGGTAGCTCCCACTTACAACTTTTTCACTCACAGGCTAAAATCTCAAATAGCTAGCATGGCATACAAGGTTCATTATGACCTGGCACCTGCTGGACTGCCCAAGCGATCTCTGCTATGTTCCTGTGGGCACCTTCCACTGGCACCATAGATAACTACAGAAATTCCGTAAATGTCCCAAAGTCTCTGTCAGCGTCATGCCTATTCATACATTGCTTCACCTCCCTTCAAAGACTTTCCCCATTTGAAACTCATGTTCTACCTTACCAATTCTTATTTGGCCTTCAAAAGGCTATAACCTACACTGGATGAATTCATCGCCTCTCCTTCTTCTCCCATGATATTTATTATATTATGGTCATTTCAGTTGTTTTTCTTGCCTATCCTATCTCATTAAATTGTGAATTTTCTTCATAGTTGAGGTCATGTTCACCTCAGAACCAGAAGAGAGAACCTAATACGTAAGTAGATACTTGAGAAAGAGAGTACTTTTCTGACTCCTATCCCACTCCCAACCTCTAGACTGGCACCTAGGGACAGGATTTTGTCTCGTCTTTGGATCCCTGGTACACATTGTATTATATGTAATACAATTCTCCATACAGTAATAGGAAGTTCGTATTTCAGCTTTCTGTTCTCAGTCTGTATTTTCTTTGGGTGATAACATTCACTTCCATGACTTAATTTCCATCTGTATGTTTATGACTTTTGGATCTATCTATCTTTGGCTCAGATTTCTCTTCTGGCCTCCAGTCTTAATATAGACAGCCGTCTACTGTCTCCACCTGGATGTTCCACAGGCTCAAACTAAGTTTATAATCCTACCTTCAAGACTGCTTTTTCTCCTATAATCCCTATCTCAGTGAGACAATCAATGTCCTTCCAGTTGCCTAGGATGTAAAATTAGGAATTGACCTTGACTTTTCCCTCTCTTTCACCTGTTTCAGTGAGTCATAAGATCCTAGCAATCCTGGCATCATATCTATAATATAATACCTCTGGAATTCATCGACTCCTCTCATTCCACTGTCACTCTTAGTTCAAGCCCATGTATGCTCACTTAAATTATGCTAACTGGGCTCTCTGTATAACTCCAAACTGCTCCTCCTTTGTTCTATTCTCTGGTCTGCAATCAGAGAGATTTTTGTTCAAAATGTTCCTTTAAGCATTAACATTATAATTATTATCATCATTCTTTGATTTAGGACTATTTTTCTTTCTTACTGAAAGGAACCTAAAAAAGAAAATAATTTCTATTTTTAACTATTTATAATTCCATCATTTCAGCTGAATTCTCATTTTTGTATATTACTTTCTAATCCTTGTCCATTATGCTTGCTATTATGTGAAGTATACAAATGGTTTTCCCTATAATTTAGAATCAACTATACCTAAATAATTTTCCATGCCTAAACTAAACATTTAAATCAGGTCATGTGCATAATTTCATACTTCTAAAATGTCTTTATAATTATCATTTTATGCATAATATTTATTAAACAAGAACGCATAATTGCATGTATAATTATGAATTATGATGAAAGCTACAAAAGAAAAGAAGAAGGTACTTTGAAAGAAGATAATGGACAGGGTCTAATTTAGCTACGGAGTTAGGGAAGTGTTCCAGGAATTAAAAGAATGCCCGCAAGACTGGCAGAGAGCGAGCCAGAGGAAGAGTTTCCTGAATGAGATTGGAGAGTCAGAGCGGTCATATGATGTGCAAATGAAAGAAATGGAAATATTTTAAGCTGAGGAGTAAAATGAATTTATTCACATTTTAAACTTTTTATTTGGAAATAATTTCAAACTTAGAGAAGAGTTACAAGAAATGGCATTTATAACTCCCATATCCCCTTCATCCAGATTTATCAATTTTAACATTTTGATTTATCAATTGCTCTTTCTCTTTGTGTGTACTCATTTATATACACACACACTCATCCTCATTACTCACAGATTCCGTGTTTGCAAATTTACCTACTTCATAAAACTTACATAAGTGGTGCTCTGCAAATCAATACTTAACAGTACTTTCGAGGCCTTTTACAGGCACATGCAGAGCAGCGAAAAATCTGAGTTGCCAAATACGCATGTTCCCAGATGAGGTCAAACAAGGTGGTGCTCTGCCTTCTTGTTTCAGCTCTCCTACTGTAACCAGTTGTCCTTTTTGCTGTCTACTTAGTGCCATGTTTTTCTTATTTTTGTGTGTTCTGTTGGTGATGCCACTGCTTAAAATAGCCCCCAGGCATAGTGCTGAAGTGCTGCCTTGTGTTCCTAAGCACAGAAAGGCATGATATGCCTTACAGAGGAAAATATATATGTTAGACAAGTGTAGTTCCGGCATGAGTTATGTGCTAGTGTTGTGAGTTCAATGTTACCGAATAAACAACATATTTTAAATAAGGTGTCTTTAAACAAAAACACACATAAAACAAGGTTATATATTGATGGGTAGAAGAAAATGTTATGACCAAAGGTTTACAGGAACCTAACCCAGTCCTTCCCCTAGGAGTCATGGTTGAATATTAGCTAATTTAGTGTTTTGTAACTTAATAGAACATAACTACCATAAATCATGAGAATCGATTCTATATATGCTTTTTTCTCTGAACTACCTAAAAGTAAGTTGCAGCCCTGCCCCCTTCTCTCAAATACTTCATTGTGTATTTCCTAAAAACAAGGACATGCACGTACATTACCAAAGTACAATGAACAACATTAGAAAATTTAACATTGATACAATTATTTAGTTAACAGATCTTAAGTCAACAGGTCTTTTTCACTTTTGCCAACTGTCTCAGTAATGTCCTTGATAACATTTTTTTTCTAGTCCAGGATCCAATCCAGAATCATTCATTGCATATAGTTTTATCTCTTTAGTCTCTTTTAATCTAGAACAGTTCCTCTCCCTTTCTTTGTTTTTCATGATACTGCCAATTTTGAAAAGAATGGGCCATTTGTTTTTTAGAATGTCCTCAGCTTGGGCTTGTCTCTTGTTTCCTCCTGATCATATTCAGGTTAACATTTTGGTAGAAATAGTGCATGAGTGAGGCTATTCTTTATATCACAGTAGGAGACACATGTAAGTTTGTAAGTTTTATTATTTACCTTAAATTTGACTGCTTGTTTATGTTGGTATATTTGGGGTTTCTCACTGTAAAGTTACTGTTTTTTGTCTTTGTGATTAATAAGTTTGTGGAACATACTTTGAGACTATGTAAATATCTTGTTCTTCATCAAACTTTGACCTTGGCTGAATCAATTATTACTATAATGGATGCACAGTGGTGATGTTTTAAAACTCATTTTCATTTCTTCTACTACATTATCAGAAGTAGCTTCCCATTTCACTTATGTAGGTATCAGTATGAATTTATGCATTCTTTTTTGGTCAGTGGGCTATGACCAGTTATTACCATGATTATTTTGATTCTTAGATTATCCCAGATTTGGACAGTAGAATCTCCTTTAAATTATCTCCTATATCCTTTTCATAAATCCCCATGAATTTCTGAGTAACTTACATTCTTAAAAAAATCTTTCTAGTTATTATGCAGAGAATGGACTTGGGGAGGCCACAAGAAGAAATAAACTAATTAGATGGCTCTTGCAGTAGGCCACGTGAGAGACAAGGGTGGCTTGAAATGGGGTAATGATAGTGGATATAGAAATAGGGTGTTAGCAGTGCACAGATTTGAAGGTAAAAATCTATGGATTTTTTGTGGTAAATTGAACAAAGTAGCCAAGGGACTGAGAAATATTATGTTGCATTTTTTTTTTAAGTAGGCTCCATGTGGGGCTTGAACTCTTGACCCTAAGATCAAGACCTGAGCTGAGATCAAGAGTCAGACACTTAACCAACTGAGCCACCCAGGCGCCCCAGACTAAGAAGTGTTAAGAAGGACTCTTCACATTTCTAGCTTGAGAAACTGGTTGGATGGTGATTTCATTCACAGTGATGGGGAAGATTGGAGATGGAGCAGCTCTGATGGAAAAAATTGAGAGTTCAAGATCAAGAAAGATCAAATGGAACTTGAAAGTGACACACAAGCTAGCTGTTAAATTACCTTTCTGCCTGCACTTCCTGGCACAGTATAGGTTGTACTTGAAGTAATGGGACTGGATGTTATCACCAAGGGAGAGGAGGTACAGTAAAGAGAGAAGAACCTACTTCAAACCTCAGCAGTCAGTGGGAGCATAGAGAAAGAAGCCAATAAAGGGAAGGAGAGAAGAGGAAAGACTGGAGAGTTAGAGAAAACAACCCAAAATAGTTAAGTCAAGAGAAAGGTGTTTCACTAGATGAAATGCTGAGAGGTAGTGAGACTTCAGTCTGTTTCTTTTGGAGTGATGCTTTATGAAGGCAGGGATCTTTTACTGTTATTCACTGCTATGGCCCTGTAGCCTGGTACAGTGGCCGACCCATAATAGGTGTTTCATAAATGTTTGTTGACTGAATGAATTTGTAGATCATGTATTTTCGTGGTACTATTGCACTGATTAGAGAGAATCTCCAGAAAAATACTGAATAATTACAATGATATGCTTCCTAGTCTTCTTCTTCTTTTTTTGTTTTTAAAGATTTTATTTATTTATTTGACAGAGAGAGAGACAGTGAGAGAAGGAACACAAGCAGGGGGAGTGGGAGAGGGAGAAGCAGGCTCTCCGCTGAGCAGGGAGCCCGATGCGGGGCTCGATCCCAGGACCCTGGGATCATGACCTGAGCCGAAGGCAGACGCTTAACGACCGAGCCACCCAGGCGCCCCATCATTTCATTTTATTTTTTAAGATTTTTTATTTGAGAGAGAGAGAGTGATCACACGAGTTGGGGGTAGGGGCAGAGGGAAAGAGAGAGAATCTCTAGCAGACTCCTCCCTGAGCTTAGAGCCCAACAGAGTGGAGTCAGATGTGGGGCTGGATCTCCTGACCCTGAGATCATGACTTGAGCTGAAACTAAGAGTTGGACACTCAACTAACTGAACCACCCAGGAGCCCCTGCATTTCGTTTTAATTACATTGTTAGCTGATAAGGTGTGATCTCCTCCTCTTTCTTTTTATTTTTAAAGGACCTTCTGTATGAGAAAAAAAAGGGATTTCAAGTTTTGTTTTTTTATTTTTATTTAACATCAATTAATTAACATATAATTTATTTTTAGTTTCAGAGGTAGAGGTCAGTGATTCATCAGTCTTATATAACACCCAGTGCTCATTACATCATATGCCCTCCTTAATGTCCATCACCCAGTGACTCCATCCCCCCACCCCCCCCAGCAACCCTCAGTTTGTTTCCTGTGATTAAGAGTCTCTTGGGGTGCCTAGGTAGCTCAGTCTGTTAAGCGTCTGCCTTCGGCTCAGGTCATCATCTCAGGACCCTGGGATCAAGCCCTGAGTTAGGCTCTCTGCTCAGCGGAGAGTCTGCTTGTCCCTCTCCCTCCGCCCCCACACACCCTGTTTGTGTGTTCTCTCTCTCTCTCTCTCTCAAATAAATAAAGAAAATCTTTGAAAAAAAAAGTGTCTTATGGTTTGTCTCCCTCTCTGATTTTGTTTATTTTTTCAAGTTTTTTTTTAAGATTTTATTTATTTATTTGTCAGAGAGAGAGAGTGCATGCACAAGCAGGGGGGAGGGGCAGAGGGAGAGGGAGAAGCAGGCTCCCTGCTGAGCAAGGAGCCCAGTGCAACGCAGGGACTCCATCCCAGGACCCTGGGATCATGACCTGAGCCGAAGGCAAACACTTAGCCGACTGAGCCACCCAGGTGTCCCAAGATTTTATTTATTTATTTGTCAGAGAGAGAGAGCACAAGCAGGGGGAGCGTCAGGCAGAGGGAGAAGCAGGCTCCCCACTGAGCAAGGAACCCGATGTGGGACTCGATCCCAGGACCCTGGGATCACTACGGGAGCCCAAGGCAGATATTTAACCGACTGAACCACTCAGCCATCCCTATTTTTCAAGTTTTTAAGACTTAAAAATTGTCGACCATACTGTCTCCTATAGCTTTATACATTTTAGATCTGGATTTAAATTCAGATTTGCAATTTGCATTAGTATATCAAAAGCTATGAGAAGACTTGAAATAAAGCAGCAGTTTTCAAACTGTTTGATCTTGGAAACTTTGACACTATCAAAACTTTTTGAGGACCCCCCAAATCTTTTGCTTATCTGGATTATATCTATCAATGTTTACCATGTTAGAAATTAAAAGTGAGAAAATTAAATTACTGATATATGAGTCCATTTAAAAAAGACTCATTATATGTTATGTTAGCCAGGGTCTAGTCAAGGGACAGAGATCACACCAGTTATTTGAAGAGGGCAAATTTAATAGAATCGTTAGCTAGTAGAAGGTAAGTAACTGCTACAGTGTGTAGAAGAGGACTCTAAGACATCCAAGAGTAGCAGGTGCAAAAAAAGGCCTTTAGTCCCTCCAGCTAGAGGGAGAGTTAACATTGAAAGAACCAGAAGAGGGACTTCCCTTTGGCTGAGATTCAGGCCTCCTTAAAGAGAGCATGGAGCACACAGCCTAACAGTGAAGCAGAAACTTGCAACAGGAAATGGGCCATTCATTGCTGGTCTATGAAGCCACTGACTGTGGGGTAAGCCTGGCCTGAGGGTGTGACTGGAGTTCATCAGCACTGAGTAATAGTAATAATGGAGTACCAGAATCTGTAAGCCGGGCGTCTACCTGCTGTATGGCTCAGCAGTATCACTTCAGTGCCCTCTATTGACGAAGTGTAGCATGTCACCAGCTGGCAAAGGAGAAATGTTTTCAAAGTCAGTTCTATTATCACAAAAGAGGGCAAAGAAAGGTGGATTTGTGGCTGAGAGATAAGAGACTAGCACATGTATTAGTATAAATATTTTAAATAAAAAAACAACTATTTTTTTTAAAAACAGTGAATGTATAACATTGTTTTATATTTTTGCAAATATCTTTAACGTCTGGCTTAATAGAAAACAGCTGGATTTTATATCTACTTTGCATTTAGTTTGCTCCAATATGTTATTTTGGTTCAAGTCTATGAAGAAAATCTGGCCTCATACAGATAGGGAGTTGGAAAAGGGAAGAGTATTTTAATAGTCTTTTCAGATTGTTGGGGACATTCTTCTTTGATGCTGCATCAAACTTAACAAATAGCAGTTTTTAAAGTTCAGTTGCAATGTGGAAATCAAAATCATATCAGTTAACTTCTCATACTTTCTTATAGTCAGTTCCATTGATTGCATTGGGCCTCTTCGAATGGATCTTTTACCTGTGTACCATGTTGCTATATTGTGCATGTCTTTGGAGAATATTGGTTCTTTGAGTTACTCAGATCTTCCAAATGTTGACATATTTCATTATACAATATCAAAAAGTCTTATTTCTCAATAACACCACCATCTCATCAGCTTTATGTATTGGGAAGCTCTCAATCTCTTAGTAGTGTATACAGGTCTTCCAAAATTCTAATTTTTGCTTGAAAGTTGAACTTTGTCATTGGCAATAAATGCTGTCAGTTGTTTGTCTTGAAGTGACAAGTTTACTATTTTCATTTTTGAGAAAATGGTTGCTAAATACCCAAGTCTGAAAAAAAAAATAGTTTGCCAGTATGTTTCAGACAAAACACAGGTTGTTTGTAAAACATAGTTTCTTCCTCGAAAGAAATGACAGTCCATGAAAAAAAGTGGTTAGTTCAGCTGGCAATTCAAACAGTTGAACGAGTGCTTTTTCTCAAGTCAATTATCTTACTTTGGTAAATAGCAGAAGTACTTTATGTGTAATCCTTACTTTATTACACAGAATATTTAAAAAACATGCAATTTTTACTGCTTCATCAAGAACATTCTTTTTTAAAAAATATATTATTTATTTATTTGAGAGAGAGAGAGCACAAGCCAGAGGGAGAGACAGAGGGAGAAGCAGACTCCCCGCTGAGCAGGGAGCCCGACACGGGGCTCAATCCCAGGACCCTGGGATCATGACCTGAGCTGAAGGCAGACGCTTAACCTACTGAGCCACCCAGGTGCCCCTCATCAAGAACATTCTTAAGGGAAACTCCCTTGAAAAAAACAAAAGCAAAATGTAAGTGTATGGCAGTAAAGAATACAATGACTAGGTATAGTTTGGTTTCACTGCCCTGATTTGTAAATCCTTCAGCAGGTTTACCCACCACTACTTTTGAACCATCAGCAGAAATGTCCACACTGTGAAAAAAGCAATCATTTTCTACTTCAATCAGGTTAAAATCTTTTTAGAGACTTTATTTAGTGATCATTAAATTGAGGCCCCAAACTGTAAAGTTACAGTTCTTAAGCCAGAGATGCTCACACTCTAGTAGAAGATACAAGTATGAAACGATTACTGAACAGTATGAGACAGGTTGCAATAAAAAGCTATGGAAACACAGAGGTAGGTCTCTAATCAAGCCTTAGGAAGGGCTTCTTCGAGAGGACTGCCTGTGGTAAGTCATAAGAAACTTCCAGTGTCAGCTCAATCAATGAAAAGGAGAAGGACAAAAGTCTTTTCAGTGAGCAGAAGCCTGTGTGTGCTACCCAAGCCAGTCTTGATGCTTATGGTGGTCACTGGTCTGAACAGTTACTCTTTGCAGTATTGAAACTGGGAACCTTGGAAAAGGAAGGGAAGTTAACTATGGAAGTTAAAGCTACAAGAGATCATAATTGAAGCGGATGCTAGAGAGGCCATAATGTGCATGTATAAGCTAGAAGTTATGAGGGAAAAGGAACCATGAGTTAACATAAGCAATGAGTAAAAGAAATAAAATGAGGCTGAGAGACAAAAGAGGGAGAAGAACATAACAGTTGTGCAGAAAGGAACTGATCCACTTACTGCTTCAACATTAGAGTTAAGACCCAAAAGTTCTTGATGTGGACATTTCTAAGGCTGCCATTCCTAAGAGGCAAAGTGATGCTATTGTTCTGAGTTTTGTACTCCCCCATGAAAGCCCTAATTTCCTTGTATCCTTCTGGAGTGAATCTTTGTTTCTTTTAACCAAAATATCTCAACTAAAACGGGCATAGACAAATCATGACACAATTGGCAAAATCCAAGTATCATGTTTGAATAAAGTGCCCTTGAATTATCCCTGAATTTCAGTGCAGCCAGGCCAGCCTGAAATGAATGATACTCACATGTTATATGCATTTCAAAGACAGAATTGTAATTTACAAACAAATACATCATTTGGAAAGCTTTTCAAAATCTCTTTGCTGTTGTTTTATCCATTATCAATAAATATAACATTATGCTAGAATAAGATAATTTTAAAAATATATCATCTTAGCCAGTAGTTTCATTTATTTTTTAAGTAAGAAGCATGGAAACAACTAGTATTTGACTTGGGATTTTTTAAAAGACTTATTAATTTACTTTAGAGAGAGAGCGTGCACATTTGTGTGCGTGGGGGGAGAGAGGCAATAGTAGAAGGAGAGAGAAACCCAAACAGACTCTGCTGCTAAGCTCAGAGCCTGATGCAGGGCTCAGTTCCATGGCCCTGGGATCACAACCCAAGCCAAAACCAAGAGTTGGTTGCTCAATTGACTGAGCCATCCAGGAACCCCATTTGACTTGGGATTTTAAAGTTTTAATTTAAATGAATGGCTCTATACTATTTATTAAGTATTTATTAAGTACATACGATATGGCCAGCACTGTTACAGGCCCTGGCCATTTACCAATAATAAAACAGATGTGGAACTTACAATTTTAATGGGGAGGGGCAGTCAGTAAACATATACAAAACATATTTAATGTGTTGGGTTTTGGGGGATGCGTGTTCTATTTTATATGTGGTGGTGAGAAAATGCCTCTCTGAAAAAGGTGACATTTGTACAAGTGGAAGGACGTACAGAAGCAGGTCATGCCCATATAGGGTGGGGGTAAAGTGATCCCCAGGCAGAGGACCCAGTTAGTGCCAAGGCCCTGAGTCAGGAGCCTGCTCAGGGTATATGAGGAACAGCAGAGAGGCCAGTATGGCTACAGCTGAAGGAGGGAGGACAGCAATGGCCCAAATGGCAAGAGATGAAGCAGAGAGGTGTGTGTGGGGTGAGGAGGGAGATCGCATAGGCTACATGTAGATTTTTCCTAAATATTAAGCTGATGGGACCTAATGAGTTCCTAGGTGATGCCAGTGCATCCTAGGCATCGCCTGGGAATGTGACACAAAAGACTCTTGGGCTCCACCCCAGACCTATTGAATCAGAGCCTGTGTGTGTGCATAACACATGTGCAACACACACAACATATACGTAACACACACATATACAACACACATGTAACACACGTGTGGGTATATAACAACACATGTATATACATATACATATAAATGTTAAAGTATGAGAAACACTTGTTCAGTTTATGTGAGTTAACTGTCCTCCATAAGAAGAAATAAGAAACCACAATTAGCGCTTTTTCTTTAATTTCCAGATAAGGTTGAATTTTTTTATTTCTGCAAAAAACATCATTGGGATTTTGATAGAGATTGCATTGAATCTGTAGCTAGCTTTGGGTAGTATTGACATCTTAGCAATATTAAGTCTTCCAATCTATGAACACAGGTGACTTTCCATTTGTGTCTTCTTTAATTTTTTTCAGCAATATTTGGTAGTTCTCAGTGTGTAAACCTTTTGCCTTGTTGGTTAAATTTATTCCTAAGAATTTTATTCTTTTTGATGCTATTGTACATGGAATTTCTTAATTTTCTTTCTGGATGGTTTACTTTTAGTATATAAAACTCAACGAAATTTGTTGATTTTTTTATCCTACAACTTTTTTTGGTACTCTAAAGATTCCATAAGAAAAAACCAAAACTGTTAGAATAAACAAATATGTGCAAGCAGGGATAATTTTACTTCTTTCTTTCCAATTTGGATGCCTTTTATACCTTTTTTTTTTTCTTCTTGCCTAATTGCTTTGGCTAAGACTCCAATAAGCAATACTGTGTTAAATATAAGTTGTGAAAGTGGCATCCTTGTCTTTTTCCTGATCTTAGGGGAAAGCTTTCAGACTTTTACCACTGACTATGATGTTAGCTTTGGGTTCTTCAAAAATGCCCTTCATCACGTTGAGGAAGTTCCCTTCTATTTCTAGTGTACTGGGTGTTTGCTTTTTTTGTTGTTGTTGTTTGTTTGTTTTGTTTTTAATCACAATTGATCCCCCAAACTCTTTCCCTATTTGGTAGTTTAATGCAGATGGGCACACAGAAATCTTGGGAATGTTTGAAAATGGCATTTTGGGGCACTTGGCTAGCTTAGTTGGAAGAACATGTGACTCTTGATCTCAGGGTCGTGAATTTGAGCCCCATGTTGGATTTAGAGATTACATAAACAAACAAACAAATCTGAAAAAGAAAATGGCATGTTGAAGGTGGCAAAGCCAGAAAATGGGAAGACTCTTGATTCCTAGATTTTTGCTTGGAGGATTGCTATCAGCAATGGGATTTTTTTTTTTTTTTAAGATTTTATTTTTATTTTTAAGTAATCTCTACACCCAACATGGGGCTCAGACTTACAACCTTGAGATCAAGGGCCCCAAGCTCTACAGGCTGAGCCAGCCAGGCACCCCAAGCAATGACATTTATCATTAAGAAATAAACTTCTACTGTGTGGATTCATCCATTATAGCAGCCAGCATTGCCCTAACACATAAGCAAAAGGGTAATTTCCCAAATATATAGAAAGCTGTTACTAAAAGAATGAGGAAAAAACCCCCCAAAATCCATTGGAAAAATTAGGCAGCAGATATGAACAATCAATGGAAGGAAAATTCAAACGCCTTTAAATGAACATGAAGATGTTCAACATTGGGGCACCTGGGTGGCTTAGTTGTTAGGCATCTGCCTTTGGCTTGGGTCATGATCCCAGAGTCCTGGGATCAAGCCCTGCATCGGGCTCCCTGCTCAGCAGGAAGCCTGCTTCTCCCTCTCCCACACACCCTGCTTGTGTTACCTCTCTCACTATCTCTCTGTCAAACAAACAAACAAATAAATAAAATCTTAAAAAAAAAAGATGTTTGACATCATTCAAAATAAGAAAAATGCAAATAGAATATTGAGATTTTTTTTAAAGTAAAAATGTAGTAAGTATTGCAATTTCACCTACTTATTGGCAAAAAATGTTTGAAGCACTATTGTATCAGTTTAGGTTCAATTAAAGAAGCAAAACGACTATGATACAGAATTGGCAATTTTCTATATAAATTAGACCCCATGCAATTGTGGGAGTTGATAGAGAAGTCTATGCAAGGCTGTTGCCTCTGTGTTGGGCCTGAAAGCTCTCTGATCCGCTCAGCCTGGTAGTCAGGAAGGAAAGTTAGATGTGAAGAAGGGAGGGTGAGAATAAACTGTAACCCATGAAGACAAATAGTACCCACATTTATCTTTCACCACCTGCACCCTTGTGATGCTTGTGACCTGCAGGAAAAGCTGGTGACCTTTGCCATGAAGCTGCATGCATGCCTTGCCCAGTTAATTCCCAAAAAGTCTGAAGGAAAGAACCAGCAGGATCTGGAGGAACTCGAGTAGCTATGGTCCTGGATGCCTTCCCACACTAACAAAGTGGGCCAGTAAACCAGCATTCTTTGTGAGAGGCTACAATGCCTGGTGCTCTACACTGAGCGGCTTCCCTTCTGCCTTTCAAATTTTGTATAAATTTCTCTTGTGGCCAACTCAAGCTGGGAACCAGAAAGGAAAGAGAATTCTGGGAAACAGTTCCGGGTTAGCTGAGTTGACGCCATGCAAAGCCAGCACAACTACAATGGGAAGGTGTAGAAAAGGAGATTCTCACTCGCTATTAGGAGAAAGATAAAATTGTAAAATTGTGTAGAATATCTTTGACCCTGCAGTTCCAATTCTAGTGATTTATCCTGTAAATATACTTCCACATATGTGAAATGACAAACAGAAGTTTATTCATTGTAGCATCTGCAATAGCAACACTATGAACAGTTCAACACTATGAACATGTTCATCAATAGAAGACTGGTTGGTTAATAATTTATTGTGACATCTATACATTGGAAAGAATGATCCTCACATGAGAAGATCCTCAAATATAAAGTGAAAAAAGCAAGATACAGAACAATATATAGTATGGTACCATTTGCATTAGGAGAGATTTTTTTGTATATGTATAATACATCAGTAGAAGTATACTGAAAACATCAGTGGAAACATACTGATAATATGGTTGCCTCCAAGAAGACCTTGGTCACTGGGGGACAAAAATGAGATGGAATATTTGATGATACAATTAAAAAAATTATGTACTGTGTGAATGTATTATTTCTTCAGAGTAATAATTTAAAAAATCCTTTCAAGGAAATTATTACATACATTTATTTCTTCATGTTGTTTCCGATATATGCCTTTTGAAATCAAGATTTTAAGAAAATTCTAGTCACCTGTTGTCTCTATGATACATAAAACACAATGCACTTTTATAACCCTCTGTTAAAAACGCAGTGAAAAACCTTGTAACTTTTAATCAGATGGGGCATTTTTCTAACCCCTCAATCACCACTGACAATTTATGTGGAGTTATGATAAAGTAATTGCTGGTACCAGTTCGTGTACCTTGTTCTCCTAACAGAAGTTGGGCTCCCACCAGAAGTACCATACTCCTTCACTGTCCTGAGTTTTGCAACAACCATTCCCTTGCTTTTCTTCAGTTTTACCTCAAATGTTATATCTTTTAAACACTGTATTTCGCTTTGTAGGTCTTGAGGCTTTCTTTTTTTTTTTTTTAAAGATTTTATTTGTTTATTTATTTGACAGAGAGAGACACAGCGAGAGAGGGAACACAAGCAGGGGGAGTGGGAGAGGGAGAAGCAGGCTTCCCGCAGAGCAGGGAGTCGGATGCGGGGCTCGATCCCAGGACCCTGAGATCAAGACCTGAGCCGAAGGCAGACGCTTAATGACTGAGCCACCCAGGCGCCCCAGAGGCTTTCTATAAACATTACGTTGTGTATCTTTTCTCACAATTGGCTTTCGTTTTTGCTCAATGTGATGTTTTTAGGTCTACCCATATTGATGCATGTAGCTATAGTGACTTTTCCCCTGCTGTATGGTATGCTACCATATGAATACAGCATAATTTATTCATTCATTTGTTGATGAACATTAGGTTACTTCATATATATATGTATATATATGTTGCTATCACAAACAACATATTATTTTTATGCACATATGCTAGAATTTCTGTAGGCTGTATGCCTTGGAGTGGCATTGCTGGCTAAAGGGCACATGCCTTTTTGACATTACTAGATCTTACTAACTTGCTGCCCAGAGTATCTGGCCTAGTCTACAGTCCTGATAGCAGTAGATAAGAGTTCTTGTGGCTCCAGGTGCTCACCAGCATTTTATACAGTTTTTTTTTTTTATACATTTTTAATTTTTGCCAGTCTGATGGCTGTAAAATAGTGTCTCACCATAGTTATTTTTTTTTAAGATTTTATTTATTTATTTGAGAGAGAGAATGAGATAGAGCATGAGAGGGGGGAGGGTCAGAGGGAGAAGCAGACTCCCTGCTGAGCAGGGAGCCTGATGCGGGACTCGATCCCAGGACTCCAGGATCATGACCTGAGCTGAAGGCAGTTGCTTAACCAACTGAGCCACCCAGGCGCCCACCATAGTTATTTTTTAAAAAAACTTAGGGGTGCCTGGGGGGCTCAGTCAGTTAAGTGGCTGACTCTTGATTTGGGCTCGGGTCATGATCTCAGGGTGGTGGGATCAAGCCTCATGTCTGGCTCCATGCTCAGTGTGGAGTCTGCTTCAGATTCTCTCTCTCCCTCTGCCCCTCCCCCTGCTCTCTCTCTCTCTCTCTGTCTCTCCAAATAAACTCTTAAAATTTTTTTTTATATAGAGAGAGGGTGTGTGTGTGCATGAGAGGGGGTGTGGGAGGGGCAGAGGAAGAGGGAGAGAATCTTAAGCAGGCTGCACCCATTTTTCTGATGCATTGTATTTTCATTCCTTTGAATCAAAAGTTCTTTATAAATTCCAGACACATAGCTTTTATCAGTTGTATGTATTACAAATGTCTTCTCTCATTTTTGGCCTATCTTTTCCTTAAGTGGTAGCACTTTTTGTATCTTGTTTAGAAAATCTATGTTTTTGTTTTTGTTTTGTTTTTTGTTTTTTTTTAAAGATTTTATTTATTTGACAGAGACACAGTGAGAGAGGGAACACAAGCAGGGGGAGTGGGAGAGGGAGAAGCAGGCCTCCCGCCGAGCAGGGAGCCCGATGCGGGGCTCGATCCCAGGACCCTGGGAACGTGACCCGAGCCGAAGGCAGACGCTCAACGACTGAGCCACCCAGGCGCCCCTAGAAAATCTACGTTTATACCACCAAGGTATTAGAGATATTTTCCTGTATTGTCTTCTAAAAATTTTATCTTTTATGTTTAGGTCTTTAATTAGTCTGGAATTGATTTTATTTATTTATTTATTTTTAAAGATTTTATTTATTTGATAGAGAGAGACACATCAAGAGAGGGAACACAAGCAGGGGGGAGTGGGAGGGGGAGAAGCGGGCTTCCCGCTGAGCAGGGAGCTGGATATGGGCTCGATCCTAGGACCCTGGGACCATGACCTGAGCCGCTTAACCGACTGAGCCACCCAGGTGCCCCAGTCTGGAATTGATTTTAATAGAATGAAGTAGAGGTCCAATTTTCTTTTCAAATGGATAACCAGTTGTCCTGTCACCATTTACTGAAGAACGTATCCCTTGCACACTGATATGCAATACTGCCATAAACCAAGTACCCCAGTAAGGGTGGGTGTGTTTCTAGGCGCTCTGTTGCCTGATTCTTAGTTTGCTTTTATTCCTTATGCCAGTACACACAGGGCAGCACCAGCATCTATCAAAATGCCTTCTCTGATTTTCAGATCCCTTTCTGATTTTGGCCTCTAGGGATTTCCCTTGTGAGCTCAGCTATGCATTTAAAAGGATGTTTGTTAGATTTCATCCAGCATTTCTATGCCTGTAGTGGGAGATTTTTCAGACTGCCTAGTTAACCATAACCCAATGATGTAAAGTGAAGTTGCTTAGCTGATTCCTAAAATCAAATGTTTGTGATTATCTCATCTTGAGGATATGAGGCAGAAAAAACACAAAGTGCTTGCGTATCAGGGAACTTTCTCTCAATAAAAGAAGTAAAAATGACATTTTATTTATTTATTTATTTATTTATTATTTTTTTAAAGATTTTATTTATTTATTTGACAGAGACAGAGATAGCGAGAGCAGGAACACAAGCAGCGGGAGTGGGAGAGGGAGAGCAGGCTTCCCACCGAGGAGGGAGCCCGATGTGGGACTCGATCCCAGGGCCCTGGGATCATGACCTGAGCCAAAGGCAGACGCTTAACGACTGAGCCACCCAGGCGCCCTAAAAATGACATTTTAAATAGCAAACATGTTGGAGTATGTTTTGGTTAAAACCTCACATTAAACAAAAAATTGCATTGTGCAGATCAGTGAAACCTGGTCAAAATAATACTTAGATTTCCAAAGTAATATAAAGCAATTGAGCCAAAACAATCAAGACCCTCATGCCTGTTATAGGAAGAATAAAACCAATGAGATATATACAAGTCCTGTCATGAAACAGCTTTGTGGGGGAGGGAGGTGGGAAAATGTGTCCATTTTGATGGACAGCTGTGATGGCAAAGCGCTGTAAGCATCAGCACTAAGGACATTGATTATATGTGTCTCATGAGAGTTGTTAAGAGAATTAAATGAGTTAATGTTTGTAAAGAACTGAAAAGTGTCTCGTATATACTATTATGTGAGCACTTGTTAAGTAAAAACAAGGGGTGGAATTACAACCATACCATTTGGATGATGTGTCCCTATCACCCCCAGTTAGGAAGCATGGAATCCACAGAGCTGAGCAGTGGTACAGAGAAGTCATTAACATTTTATCTATTTATAGCCAAATTCATCCAGAGATATAGACTGTCCTGTCCTCAGATCGGAGGTAGAAATTGGGAGACAATGAGAGAGATCACCACCTTCTTTTGCTTTTAACACACAAAATAGATCTCATTTCCTTTTTAAAAGATCTGGTGGTATGTGCTACATTTACTAGGGAAGATTTAAATAAATTACTCCAGAATCATCAGCAACATGCTTCATATTAAATTCACGGATTAGGGACGCCTGAGTGGCTCAGTTGGTTAAGCGTCTGCCTTTGGCTCAGGTCATGATCCCAGCGTCCTGGGATCGAGTCCTGCGTCGGGCTCCCTGCTCAGTGGGGAGCCTGCTTCTCCCTCTGCCTGCCGCTCCCACTGCTTGTGCTCTCTTTCTGACAAATAAATAAAATCTTAAAAAAAATAAATTCACAGATTATAAGGGAAATACACTTTTCATTATTCATATAACTTGTCAGAATGGGCTCAATTATTTGGCACTATGACCTCTTCAATACAAGGACCATGTCTTGTTCATTTCTGGTACCCGGCACAAAGGGAATGTTCAATTGGGCGTGAGTGGTTTGGGGAATGTAACTTCAAATTACTACACCTTCTAAAAGGCTTCCCAGGGCCGTACTAACACATTCCTCTCTTCCTGAAGTCCTCCCATTTTTATTTCACCAGGGTTAGAATCCTTTCAGGGGTTCTGCCTGCAAATACATTCATTGACTATGTGATGTCTTCCCATCACTGTAATGTTCAGCCAGGGACAAAGAAATGAGTAAATTGGCTTCTACACTAAGTGAGAAGTGAGATGATTCCTCTCCCCACTCCCAATGTCTGATATTTGCAACAAAGTCTGCAAATTAACACAGTTCAGCAGGCATGTACTGAGTCTTAACCATGGAAAAAAAGATGAAAGAGAGGTAAATCCCAGTCCTCCCTTCCTGAAGAACTTCTAGTTTAGTAGTGAAAATAGACACAGAGCTGCACAGCATTAATCCCAATTGTAATTATAATTATTTTGGTTTAATTACCTGCCTTTTCACTGCATGGTAATGAGGACAAATCGGGAGTCTACTCTTTACCACTATATCCCTAGCATATAACAGTGTCTGCCACTTAAAACACTCAGTATTTGTCAAGTATTTATTGTGAAATATTGTATCAAGAGCATCAAGGATTCACAATGGGCTCACTGCAGGACAGTAGGGTAATGTGAACACCCTGACCTTTATGTTGTATGTTGGGTATGTGTGTGTGTTGAAAGAGATTCCTTCAGTGGGAGCTGATGATTGATTATCAAAGTTGTGGGGTTCTTTTTCCAAAGTGATAAAATTTTATTTAACAGGCCTTCTGCTTGGGATACACCTTTGCTTCTGGAAAGTTAAGAGGGGCCAGGAAGTGACAGGGAACAAGATATCTTTGATTCTAAGTAAAGAGGAAGGGTATAGCATGACTCAAAGTCAAGAATCCTAGTACACCAAAACAAAACAAAGAGGAGCATATAGGGAGCCACAAAATTCCATGGTTCCAATGAAACTAGAAAGGCAGTCAGGGCATAAGTCAGAGTGGCATAGATTGTCCATCTGCCCTAGAAAATGCTCTGCAGTCTTTCTGTCTGAGGAAGTGAAATGCACCAGCAGCAGGACACAGGAATTTGGTACAAGATGAATACCAGCGAGGTGGCCTTGTTAAGGTCTTTGTATCTCTTAAAATTCTGACTCTGCTTTTTACTTTCCCCTTGCCTCAGAGCACTACAACCACCAATGGCTTAGATCTTCTTATGATAGCTATTTGTCCAAACTGATTCTTTTCTTTACTATCTACCCTGAGCTTTTCATTCCTCTGCAAAAACTCAACCTCTCTCCTTGTTTTCAAAAAGAACATTAAAAAAAGAGAAAAAAACCCCAAGGCTCTAAAATAGTAAGATATATAGGCTTTTGTTTTTATGCCTATTCATATCCTGTCTTCAAAAATATAACCTCATTACAGGCATTAAGCACATTCTTTTTGTGGGCCCTTTCTGTGGAAGGGATCACTTTTTATATTTCTTTTATTACTCCCAATAAGCCTAGTTCAATGCTAAGCACATAGTAAACCAAGGGAACAGCCAAGGGAACATGTGACAAACCTAACACACTGGACACTCTTAAGATAAAATAAAAATTGAAACTAAGAATTTTATGTATTCATTTCTCTCATTTTCCTATATATAGTACCCTATTTGGATGCCCTTATAAGCTCTTACCATACTTTATTTTAACTGCCTATTTAGATTAGGTCTTTAATATTTGTTCCATGAAAAAATAATATACTGCAACTTAAAAAATTACAAAAGTAAAATAAATATGATAAATGTTTAAAAATGAAGAAGGCTCTGATAAAATTTTGGCAATTCATCAATACAAGGATGTTTTTATCATTCATCTTAGAAGTACAACTCAAGATTCAGTTTATTTTGTAATAGCTATCTCTTTACCTGACAGTCAATACTCAAACATCAACAAATTATTAAATTTTATTTAAAATTTTTTTTACAAATTATTAATTTTCTTAAATTTACACAGATGAAGAAAAGTAACACATCAGACAAGTTATTAAGTATAGTCTCAGGCTTATGTGGAATTATGATTGCTTTCAACAATTACTGAAATTTCTTTTCAAAGAAAATCTTCATACTAAGATATGTTTGTCCATGTAGCAGACTGAAGACAGCCACAAATGTGGCATTCTCAAAACAGCACATAACTACTAAATGTAATGCCGCAAACCAACTTACTCCTTTAAAGCTTCACTAAGTAATTCTAAGGAGTACAACAAAACATTACGGGCTCCTAATGTTCTTCCTAAGAATTAGGTAGTCTTCTTGGATTTTTTCTTCTCTGCTTCTTCCTTTTCCTTTTCTATTTCAGTTACTTGTAATTCAATTTCTTTGGCACTAAACATCTGAAAAAATATTTTAAAAAGCAAATTTCAATTATACCAGTAATTTCTGAATATTTCCAATATGAAGGAACCACTTATATTTTATACATTTATATTTTCTCTTTAAACTTTAAAGTTAAGACTGGGTGGCTCAGTCGTTAAGCGACTGCCTTCGGCTCGGGTCGTGGTCCCAGGGTCCTGGGATCGAGCCCCACATTGGGCTCCCTGCTCCTCCGGAAGCCTGCTTCTCCCTCTCCCACTCCCCCTGCTTGTGTTCCCTCTCTCGCTGTGTCTCTCTGTCAAATAAATAAAATAAATAAAATATCTGAAAAAAAAACCTTTAATTTTATATCTTCAAATATATAATGAAATATATATAAGCAAAATACTTGTAACAAATATGGACAAAATCTGAACTCTATTATATTTCCACTATCATTGTGCTAAAAAAGTAGGGCAAAGTGTTATATTGCATTACATACCCTCTATCTGCATATAACTCTGAAAATATTTTAATGCAGGCTTATTCTATTCATGAGCAAGTAACTCATTACTGAACTCCCCCTCTCCACCCCACTGTGTGATTCTCTGATAGGATTTGCCTATTTTATCAGCCATTAGAATAGCCAAAGAGGTAGGGAAACGACGACTTAACGCTGCTTTGTTTACAACTCCCTCACTAAGTGTAAAGCAAAAATAGCTTTTCTTTTATATAAATCAATTTTATTATATTTAAAATTAAAGATGGGAGCAACTTGCTCAAGGTCATACAATTAAACATATCAATCTGCTGGAACTTAGGCCTATCTAACTCTAAACTTAAACCCAGGTCTATCCAATTCCAGAGGCCATGCCCTATTTGCCACACAGCATATCCTGAAACAGCATGTGGGAGGGCAGTCTAACTTTGCTGCCAGTGCACGTACCATCCTAGCATGCATCACATGACTACGTGTGTCTATCCATGTGGGTATATATGTATGTGCTGCAGTTGGAGAGGTGACCCTGGCTTTGGTGGTTTTGTGCCCTTGTGGTGTTGGCATGTCTGTCCTGAGACCCTTGACAGCAGGGGTGACAACACGGCCCAGTTGTCATCTCCACACACTGTGCTCAGCACCATGGTTACTTCTGTGGGGCCTGTGCAGGGGCACAACCTATACCTCTCTCCCCATTTCTCTTATTCCTCATATCCCCATCTATTGGTTGGCTAATAAAAGGTGGCAATGTGGGCGCCTGGGTGGCTCAGTCATTAAGCGACTGCCTTCAGCTCAGGTCATGATCCCGGGGTCCTGGGATCGAGCCCCGCGTCGGGCTCCCTGTTCGGCGGGAAGCCTGCTTCTCCCTCTCCCACTCCCCCTGCTTGTGTTCCCTCTCTCGCTGTGTCTCTCTCTGTCAAATAAATAAATAAAATCTTTAAAAAAAAAAAAAAAAGGTGGCAATGTGGTGTCAAAACAGTGCAACAACACAACTCAAAAAACAAAAACCCCACTGCTCCATCCAACACTGATCTTAACACTATTTCCTCTTGAAATATTTCCTTCAAAACAAATGTGTATGTAAAATAATCCTTTTTAGTATACTTTTCATATAGTTTCCCATGCTTTAAGTGCTTTTTACACTCTCAGCTAGAGAGCTGGTGAACTGCACTGTGTACAGTTCTACCTGAGGACAATAGTGAGCCACATTTCAGATGTTCTTTAGCCAATGAATCCTCCATCACAGTACTCTGGATGATTTATTTTGTGGTTCAGCAGTTTGAACCCATAATGACTAACAACGGGTACACAAAGAAAAATGCCAGTCTTGCCACAAAGAAATACGGAAAGGTTATCACACTACGTATTACAATTTAAGTCTTACAGAGGCTCAAGACACTTTTTTTTTTTTAAAGGTATTTATTTATTTATTTGAGAAATAGCAAGAGAGAGAGAGAGAGACCGAGCACAGAGGGAGAGTGAGAGGGACAAGCAGACTCCCCACTGCGCAGAGAGCCCGATGCAGGCTTGATCCGAGGACCCTGAGATCATGACCTGGGCTGAAGGCAGACGCTCAACCGACTGAGCCACCCAGGCGCCCCTCAAGGCACTTTTAAGTGAGAAGTAGAGAAAATAGATAAAAACCAGTAAGCAAACAAGGGGTGGAGGTTTTTTGACGTAATGAAGGATAATACCATGTTAGAAGCCTGGAGGCCCAATAATTATACACATGATAGCTGAACAACACTGGCTGGAAGCATATCTTGATTTCAGAAGTAGAAAGATAGGGAGATGAAATGCTCTCTATAGGAATACCTTGTTTTAATTGTGCTTTGCAAATACTGCATTTTTAATAAATTGCTGGGGATTTTCGTTGTTGTTTTTGTTTTTTTTAAGTAAACTCTATGCCCAACATGGGTCTTGAGCTCACCACCCCGAGATCAAGAGTTGCATGCTCTCCCTACTCAGCCAGCCAGGCGCCCCTGTGCTTTTTACAAATTGAAGGTCTGTGGCAACCCTATGTTGAGCAAGTATATTGACACCATTTTTCCAACGACATTTGCTTACTTTGTATCTGTGTCACAGTTTGGTAATGCTTGGAATATTTCAAATTTTTTCATTATATTTGTTATGGTGGTCTGTGATCAGTAATTATGACTCACTGACCACTCAAATGCTGGCTAACATTTTTTAGCACTGTATTTTTATTTATTTATTTATTTATTTATTTATTTATTTATTTATTTTAAAGATTTTATTTGTTTGACAGAGAAAGACACAGCGAGAGAGGGAATACAAGCAGGGGGAGTGGGAGAGGGAGAAGCAGACTTCCCGCGGAGCAGGGAGCCAGATGCGGGGCTCAATCCCAGGACTCTGGGATAATGACCTGAGCCAAAGGCAGACGCTTAATAAGTGAGCCACCCAGGTGTCCCAGCACTGTATTTTTTTTTAATTTTTAATTTTTTAAAAGATTTTATTTATTTATTTGACAGAGAGAGACACAGCAAGAGAGGGAACACAAGCAGGGGGAGTGGAAGAGGAGAAGCAGGCTTCCAGTGGAGCAGGGAGCCCCCCCCACATCGGGGGGGGGATCAGGACCCTGGGATCATGACCCGAGCCGAAGGCAAAGGCTTAATGAGTGACTGAGCCACCCAGGCGCCCCCCCAGCACTGTATTTTTAAGTTAAGATATGTACATTGTTTTTTTTAGACATAATTCACTCTTAAGAGACTACAGTATAGTGTAAACATAAATTTTATATGCATTGGGAAACCTAAAAATTCATTTGACTTACTTTATTGCAATATTGCCTTAATAGCGGTGGTTGGAACTGAATCCTCAATATCTCCAAGGTATGCTTGTATGTGGGGCTCGGGAATAAATCTCCATAAATAATATATTATACTAATCCCATATATGACTGATTCAGTAGGGGTTCCTACTTAGAAGAATATATACTAAATGGGGTATGCCTACAAATAAATCTCAGCTCCTCTAAGTCTTCACAAAGGACCAGGGATAGGTAAGTGCTTGCAATAAGCACACAGAAATTAGTGAACGTTAGCCTACAGAAACAACAGATGTCATCATAATGTCAGTGGATGCAATGGGTGTTTCAGGCTTTTAATGAAGATTCACAGGTGTCAACATTTTGACAAGATTCAACTGTTGTCAAATTATATTATAGATGTTTTTTCCTCTTTGGTTAATGACTTACTTTCAAAGGCTGGTTTCTTCTTATTATAGCAAGTTCAATGTTTTTTCCACCAGACTGGACAACCTAATGTAGAACAAGCACAATATTAAAATTATTTCAGCAAATTTTATTTTTAGTAAGGAAATAGATAAGAACAAATCCTCTCTCCCCATGTTCTTCTGAATATGCTTTATTATTAGATCACTTACTTCTAGCAAAGCTCTTATTGCTAATTTGATAGCCTCACTGTCGTTTGCTATAGCATCTTCTGTGTAATTCTTCTCTAGAAATTCTCGGACAGTTTTAGCACTTCGGCCTATTGCATTTGCCTTGAAAAATAAAAGACAATTATTAATATCATTGCAATATGAATGAATTTATGGTTAGTGAAGTTTAGAGTTTACTGAGATATTTCTTAGTATAATTACTAAATAAAAATTGTAGTTTTGAAAACTTAGCAAACATTTCAGCAGCTCATTTTGTTACTATGCGAATGACCCGTAATGGTGGCGTGACTTATCTTCAAAAATACCAAAGCCTCATCCTGGTCAATGCCTTCTACTACTTTAATGGCTCCCAAGTCCTTGATAACCAGGGAAGACTGAAAGGGTTGAAATTCAAAAGAAGTAGAGAGGTAAGGAGGTAGGACTTTGCAATATAGTACCAAAGGAAGAAAGGAAAAAGGATAAAAAGGACATCAACCTGAAGAAGAAAGCTGTTTGCATGAATAGGACTGTGTGCATCATTCTCTTAGAACTTAGAAGAAAGTGGTCACCTAATTATTGATTCATTATCTTTGATTCTATAAGCGAGAAAAGATTCCTCTATTCCCCATTTTTCTTTGTTCTTTAGAAATTTTCATCAGATGAAGGTAGGAGGCAAATGACTGCCCTGGCTGCACAGCCGCAGGTGGTATACGGCATGTTCTTTTACTTCAGTCTAAATATCCAGGCAAGTATTACTGAAGATAATGAGGATGATAACAGTAATTCTTATGTAACAGAGCACTTATGTTCCAGGCACTATGATACGCATTTTACATGGATTATTTCCTTTAGCCATCACAAAAATAATTGAATAGTTACTATTACAAACCCCAATTCATGAATGAAGAAATGGGGGCTTGGAAAGGTTAAAACAAGCTTTGTCAACCTCAGCACTATTAACATTTTGAGCTGAATAATTTTTGTGCTGGGGGGGGCACGTCCTGTGCATTGTAGGATGTTTAGCAGCCTCTATCCACTAGACGCTAGTAGCATCCCCCGCCCTAGTTGTGACAACCAAACATGTCTCTAGATAGTGCCAAATGTCTCTTAGGGGGTACAAAATCACCCCTATTTGTGAACCAGTGTCTTAAATAATCTTGCCCAAGATCACAAAGGGGATAAGTAGAAGAGCTGAGCTTTGAAACCAAGTAGTCTGAATTGACTCCGAACTCTGAACTCTATACACTATGCTGCCGCATGCCCCTTGGCTGTGATGACCTTAGAGGAAGGAACCAGGAGAAGGGCCCATCCTCTCACTCAAGGATCCCGGCACTGAATGAGGGAATGTCTCAGTTCTAACTGGTTATGGTTCGTATTATGATTATAGGAAAGAGATCGCAAAAGAGATGTTAGGAAGTGAGCAGGAAGGCATACCTTTTGTACTGCATGACAGTATATTGTTCTGGTTAGCAGAAGATTATTTTTACTTCACAGAACTTTTTCTATTCCTTTATATTTCAGAGGATTAAAAAAACAGCTGTGAAACTTTAAATTTTGTGGCTTTGAAATTTCACTAAGATCAAAAGTAAAGACTTCAAACTGGTATGACTTTGAAGTATTATTTGCTACTAGTTTTTGGGGGGTAACTAGTTGTTGCCCAGAGAGGAAGAATATAAGGTAGGGGTTTATCCAAAAATCTCACCGAGCCCATAGAAGGTTACCTTATAAATTCCTGGTGACTTTCCTGTCCAATTCTTCTAATTGGTGATGTAAAAATTCTTTAATTCTTACCTACTTGGCTGGTTTCCTAAAATCTTCTTGCTAAGCTTATATCCCCCATCCTTCCTCCAAATCCATCACCCACCCCAGCCCACTTGAACAGACTCTTTAAGTTTTGCGATGTTTGTTTCCTGCCTGTCTATAATGATTAATGATAATTTTCTATGGCAAAGATGATTAGCAGCCAACGCCAATATCCATTCTTCCTTTGTGATAGAACTCTAGGCAATGTGACTGCTGAAAAGTTTCCTAGCCTTGGTTACCAGTAGGAATATACAGGTAGAAATAAATGGGTAGAACTTGTAGAAACCTTTGCTGCCTGGAATGCAGACAGGTTGGCTGGAGATCTAGCAGCCACTTTGAGAGCATGGGCAAAGACTAAGATAATAAAAGAGACAAATAACAGCAACTCTCTACCTTCAAACTTCTCATTATATGAGAAAAATAAATTATTATGTGTTAAGAATCATCACATCTCTGTTGTTAGAAGCCAAAAACAATACCTCACAGATAAATTTTTGTATATCTTAAAGATATACAGCACAAAAACTGATGGGGCACCTGGGTGGCTCAATCTGTTAAGTGTCTGCCTTTGGCTCAGGTCATGATCTCAGGGTCCTGGGATAGCACAGGACTCCCTGCTGCTACTCCCTCTCCCTCTGCCCCTCCACCCGGCTCGTGCTCTCTCTCTCTCAAATAAATAAATAAAATCTTTTTTAAAAAAAGATTGAAAATTGATAAACAAGATCATTTTGGCAGGAATACTTTATTTACTATTAGAATTTCTTAGCTGATGAGTAATATAATAGTTATATCCTTTGTGTGGTCTTCTACAGAAAGTATGAAAGCCTGACGATTGTTGATCTTTCCTATCTCTTTTAAATCCACTCCAATCAGGCTCTCATCACTATGAGATATTCTTATCAAGGTCAGCCATGACCTGCCCATTGCCATATCTAATCATTTCACTTTTTACCTGACCCATGAGTGGCTCTGGCTCAGCTGATCAACTCTTCTTGGGATGCCATTTTCACTTGTGATCCAGGATACCCCTCTCTGGGTTTTCCTTCTTCATAGACTATGCTGGATCCTTCCCCACCTTCCACTGGTCCAATACTCCTGATCTATATCAGGTCTTGCCTGGATTATTATTGGACAGCCTCTCAACTTGTTTGCCTGCTTCTCTTCTACCATACAATCTATTCTCACTACAGCAGCCACACAGATCCTTTAAAAATATGAGTCAGATCATGTTATTCTAATATGCCAGAACTGCAAATGGCTTTCTACATCACTCTCCTTATTTTTATTATTATTTTTTAAGATTTTATTTATTTATTTGAGAGACCACAAGTGAGGGTGGGCATGGGAGGGGGAGGCAGAGAGAGAAGCAGACTCCCCACTGACCAGGGAGCCTGATGTGGGGCTCAATCTCAGGACCCTGGGATCATGACCTGAGCCAAAGGCAGACAGATGCTTAACTGACTGAGCCACCCAGGCACCCCTACATCACTCTCTTTAATATCCAAGTCCTATCCATGGCCTTCAGACTCTACAAGATCTAGCCCCCTCCTACCTCTGTTACTCATCCCTCACATCTCTGTTGTTAGGAGCCAAAAACAGTATCTCACAGATAAATCTTTGTATATCTTAAAGATATACAGAACAAAAATTAATGGGGTACCTAGGTGGCTCAATCAGTTAAGCATCTGCCTTTGGCTCAGGTCTTTCTGGATTCACCACAGTGCAATCATATGCTCCGCATAGAGCTTGATATCTCATAGATATGGAACATACTGCCACCTTGGAATTTTGCCCTGATTGGTTCCTCTGTTCAGAATACCATAGAAATAACTACCTGGCCTGCTCCTTCACTTTCTTCAGGCCTCTGTTCAAATATCACCTTTTCAAAGGTGCTTTCCCTGACTACCTTACCTACCAATCACACTCTATCCTCCCACCCTTATTCTCGCCCCGCCCCCTCCCCCAGACTTATATTACATGTACACCATCTGTATACTTTTTTGTCACCTCTATATCCCCAAACCTAGAACAATATTTGATATGTAATTCAAATACACATAGACTGAATATTTGTTAAATTATGGATTGTTAATATATTTTACTTTGTAACTTTTGATGGTAATTATCTTTGGGAATCCTACACTATAATATCCCTAAGTACAGTGATATTAACTCACATGCTTACTGCTCTGGTACTCAATTCTTTCTTCATTTCTGGCCCCTTAGGATTTTGTGTCTTTTTTGTGAGTTCAGCTATGCATTAAAAACATGTTAATGATCATTCTAGCTTTCTACATGGTTATAGCAGGAGAATTTTTGATTAGTTCAATTTAATATAATGTGCCAAACCCCAGAACATGTTACTCCACATAAAAAAAATACTTTCTGCAATATAAAAATATATTAAGAAGAAAAAAATATTTCAAATAGGGTGTCCCCTCACCACTGGTCTGGATACTGCCAGAACTACCGGGCTAACTGATTTTTTTTTTAAGATTTTATTTATTTATTTGAGATAGAGAGCGAGAGCGAGAGAGAGAGAGAAAGAAAGAGAGAAAACGATGGGGGGGGAGGGGCAGAGGGAGAGGAAGAAGCAAGACCCTGGGATCGTGACCTGAGCCTAAGGCAGACGCTTAACTGACTAAGCCACCGAGGCATCCCTGGGCTAACTGATTTCTTGAGACTCTTCTGTTATGGAAGGGGCATCTGTATGCCCTCACTGGAAGAGAAACTGACGCTGGATATGAGTTTCCCTTCCCTGTACCAAATGCCCCACCTTCTGTGAACTTGCTGAATGCTTTCTTCACCATGATGGTATCTTACAAAACATTAGTGGTGACCAAGGAGGAACTGAGAGAATACACTTATGCCCATGGGATTCACTGGTCTTATCATGTTCTCTGATCCTAAAGAAGCCAGCCTGATAAAAACAGGGAATAGCCAACTGAAGACTCAGCTATAGCACTAGCATCTTAGGGAGCCAAGATCCTGTACGTGCCCTGACGTGGGAGCCAGTAACTAATTTCTTTCATAGCCACAAACCTAGGAATCAAGGGATAGCTGTCTCATTAAACCCCTAATGGGCCACTAATAAAATTTTTGCTTCTTGGATTGTATTAGTTTAAAGGTCCTAATTCCCAAGTTGGCAGAGTAATGGGGAAGGGAGAAGAGGCAGTGTTCTACTAGGGGATATAACAATTTCACTGAACTAGAAGCTGAAACTGCCAGTTGGCAATTTTGGACACCTCATGCCTTTGAACCAATAGGCAAATAATGGGTTACTGTGAGGATGGTATGATTTATCCTGATTATCAAGGGAAATAAAGTTACTAATTATACACTGGGACCAGGGAGGAGATGTCTAGAACTCTCATAATATTCTCCTGTAAAGTGAAAAAAGCTAATGGAAGGCTCTATAATCCATTAAGGCAGGGTCATTAATGGACCATAATCTTAAAAAAAAAAAAAAAAAGTTTGTGTTAAGTGCCAGATAACCCCAACAAACCGAAGTGCTGGTATCAGCAATTTCTGTTCTCATTTCTGCTACAGGTCATGTGGCCAGTTTATATTTTGAATTTTCTGTTTCTCCTGCCCATTTCACATGTCCTTTATCTGCACTATGTAAAACTACATCCTAGCACTGCAAAGTGTTGTCACAACATGGTACCCGAGCTGCGTCCTCAACAGCCTATTGTATCACTTTATCAGGCTACTGGTATAGTAGGTCAGAATAAAAAACAAAACATAGAAATGAAAGAAAAACCAAAGACCTTGTCTCATGGCTAAAGTGCTATATATAGTCTCCCCAAAACAGAAATTAAACCAGAAGATTTTATTCTATTTTTCAAGACTAGATATCAGAATTTATGTAACACACATAGAGAACCATTTGGCCTAAGCGTGATGTAATGGAAGGAACACTGTACTAATAAAGCAGAAGACCCTGAGTTCTAATGACAGTTTTGTTATTAACTAGTGGTGTGAACTTAAAAAAAAAAAATCACTTAACTCCTGAGTCTCACTTACCAAATATGTAAAATAAAAAAGTTTTCAAATGTCTTTTGTTATATATTTTTTTAAAGCTGCATTTGATTTCAACCAAAATCTTACAAGAAAGTACAATATGTGAAATCAGTTAAATGATGATATATGGCCTTCAGACACCACAGCAATGCATAGTTTCAGACCTAGATGATAAACAAATTCCCAACAATGTAAAAATTCCCTAATTTTGGGGTGGCTGGGGGGCTCAGTCGGGTAAGTGTCTGCCTTCAGCTCAGGTCATGATCTCAGAACCCTAGGTTTGAGCCCCATGTTGGGCTCCCTGTTCAGCGGGGAGTCTGCTTCTCCCTCTCTGTCTGTGGCTCCCCCTGCTTATGCTCTCTCTCTCTCAAATAAATAATAAATAATAAAAAAAAATAAAAATTCCATAATTTTCCTAACTAGTTGACTTTACAATAAAATAAAAATGCTTCAGGCGCCTGGGTGGCTCAGTTGGTTAAGCGACTGCCTTCGGCTCAGGTCATGATCCTGGAGTCCCTGGATCGAGTCCCGCATCGGGCCCCCTGCTCGGCAGGGAGTCTGCTTCTCCCTCTGACCCTCCCCCCTCTCATGCTTTCTCTCTCTCAAATAAATAAATAAAATCTTTAAAAAAAATAAAAAATAAAAATGCTTCTCTGTATGACCCTAGGGAGCAACCAAATTAAAATGGAAAATTATGTAAACTTGGAAATTGCTATGTTATGATATTGAAATGAAGTATAATGATGTAATGATTAATACAAACAGAAGATGGCACACTTTATTTTATTTTTTTTTAAAAGATTTTATTTATTTATTTGACAGAGAGAGACACAGCGAGAGAGGGAACAGAAGCACCGGGAGTGGGAGAGGGAGAAGCAGGCTTCCCGCCGAGCAGGGAGCCCGATGCGGGGCTCAATCCCAGGACCCTGGGATCATGACCTGAACCGAAGGCAGACGCCCAACGACTGAGCCACCCAGGCGCCCCGAAGATGGCACACTTTAGAATATTTAGAGAAAGACTGAGGGTAGTAACTTGTTGTGTGTAAGGTATAGATTTGGGAGGCATAAGAAATCTAGTACATGTAAAAGCTATCTTAAATTGGCACAAAAAAGTCTGGTACTTGCAGTAGGTAAATTCATAGTTTCTGATTACCAATTAGTTTGTCTAGTTAGCTTAAAAGAAGATGTACAGCTAACACAGTATCCAGGTCTTGATGGCAAGAATATAATCCACTGTTTTACTAGCCTGGTTAATTGGTTTATAAAACAGTATGAGTGTGGTCAGCTCAAATCAATTCCTTTAGTTAAAACAGGCATAAAGACCAAGGCGATATTTCCCATTAATTTATTTGGCTTTTAATAACAGTAAAATAAACACTTCATGAAATTATTTAAAGCCTAGGTATTTAAACTTTTTTTTAAGATTTTATTTATATATTTGAGAGAGAGAGAGAGAGAAAACGAGTGAGGGGGAGGGGCAGAGGGAGAAGAAGAAGCAGGCTCACCACTGAACAGGGAACTCGATGCAGGGCTCGATCCCAGGACTCTGGGATCATGACCTGAGCCAAAGGCAGAGGCTTAAGAGATTGAGCCGCCCAGGCGCCCCTTGACACTTTTAATAAAGTAAAAATTATTTAGATTCTATAATGTACTTCTATTTTTATATATTAAAATATACAAAAATTTGTTTCTGGAAATTGCTACTAGTTTCCCTAGACCCTAGACTTTTGTATTAGATTTGAATGTACCATTAAACAAAGTATTGGGGTAATGAAAGAAGAATAACAACTTACCCAGAAAACAAACTATATTTCAGGAATTATATAGAGACAATTGTAATGTACTGCCATATAAATAGAGAGTCATAGTTTGGGGTACTCCAACTCTCTTAGAATAGAGAATGCGTTCAATATTTCACTATGGGGTTTAAATGCTCATTTAATTCTATATTAAAAGCAAAGACTATTTCTACTCAAAGCAAGTATCTGTATGGTGCAGTACTTATTTGGAAGAATGAATGATGAATAGGAATTGGATATATCTCTTATTTGGCCACTTATATATACTTAGGTTTGTCACATCTTTTCAAAGTAAGGAAAAGACCCTTTGATTAATAAACCCAAGTGTTGGGGTGCCTGGGTGGCTCAGTCAGTTAAGCATCTGCCTTCAGCTCAGGCCATGATCCCAGCGTCCTGGAATTGAGTCCCGCATCGGGCTCTCTGCTCCTCAGGGAACCTGCCTCTCCCTCTGTCTGCTGCTCCCCCTGCTTGTGTTCTCTCTCTGTCAAATAAATAAATAAAATCTTAAAAAAAAAAACCAAAGTGTTTTTCTATCCATCAAAAATCATCATAGTTTCTGACTAGCTAAATGGTTACATAAAGTTTGTACCACCATCAATACTTTAATGCAACATAATTTTTGTCATGTCCCTGAAAGTGATAAAACATTTACTGTGAATACATGTATTCAACTTCTAAAATATATTAACAAATTCAAGACTTACCTTCCAAGCATGGTAAGTACCAGAGGGATCAGTCTGATATAATCTTGGGATACCATCGTCATCAAAACCTACAATTAAGGCAGAAATGCCAAAAGGCCTTCGTCCATTGCTTTGTGTATATTTCTGAAAAATAAAATGTTTTTATAACTACTTTCTGTATGAGGCCATACAAAGAATAGTACTATTATTTATCAACTAAGAAATTTTAATAGCAGGGGCGCCTGGGTGTCTCAGTTAGTTGAGTGTTTGCCTTCGGCTCAGGTCATGATCTCGGGGTCCTGGGATCGAGCCCCCCATGTAGGGCTCCCTGCTCAGTGAGGAGTCTGCTTCTTCCTCTCCCTCTGCCCCCTGCCCGCCTGTGCTCTCTCTCCCTCAAATAAATAATCTTAAAAAAAAAATTTTTTTTTTTTAAAGATTTTATTTATTTATTTGAAGAGAGAGACACAGCGAGAGAGGGAACACAAGCAGGGGGAGTGGCAGAGGAAGAAGCAGGCTTCCCGCCGAGCAGGGAGCCCGATGCGGGGCTCGATCCCAGGACCCTGGGATCACGACCTGAGCCGAAGGCAGACGCTTAACGACTGAGCCACCCAGGCGCCCCAATCTTAAAAAAATTTTTAATAGCAAAGCATTCCTGCTAAAATGTTATTAAGATCCTCTTCCTGACTTTTTCTGAACTTCAATCCATGATGAAATTTTAATGAAATTAATGTATACAGTGTGTAAAATAAAATAGTAAGTTTGCTTATATATGGTCTTAACTGTTTTCTTGTTGCTTTATATATCTTTTGGTAACAGAATTGGATTATAATCTTGTTAATATAGCAGAGAACTGTATATGTACACCATTTTGGTTCCTACCTAGTAAAGCTGATTTTAGTGAGCTGTACTTTGGAAGCAAGTTCTTGAGGTTTACTTTGAGAGACACTACAATTGTTACTATTATAATCAATATTCTTACTTGATACTATTATTATCAAGTACATTCTGTTCACTGTATACTGAGTTATCTCTACATAAAACCCAACTAAGACACTTCTTTCAATCACCAAACAAGGAAACTTTTGTCTCTCTGGAAGAAAAAGCATGTTTTTTCTTCCCGGACAGCAGGGCACTGGAAACCAATTGTATTTCTTTTTACTTTAGTGCCAAGAACTTCCCGGATTGTGCTCCAACAAGTGGAATTCACACTAATTCTGAGACTGGTGCTCCTAGAAGTTGTGCAGAGGGCAGCCCTGACAGAAAGCTCAAGCTCATGCCTCTTTTTTCATTTTTATATTTTATTATTATGTATTTTTATTAGCCACCTCCAATTTTGAATGCAAATAGTTGGGCTACAAATGTAAACAAACTCTTAAAGAATGTGGAACACTACATCAAAAAACTAATGATGTATTGGTGACTAACATAACATAATAAAATTAAATTAAATTAAAAAAATAAAAGAACAGGGTTTATGTCTTCATTCTTCTGTATTTCCTAATATTCCTAGTTCACACAGAGGTATGAAGTAGATGCTTTTTAAATATACCTCAGAGCAGAGACCCTTTTATTTGTTTAATCAACCATGTTTTTTTTTCTTTAATGAAAAAGTACTTGCACAGGGTTAAAATAATGTAAAAGTACAAAAGGTGTACATTTTAAAGGATCTCTTTTGTTGCAGAGCCCCAGACCCCTTCCTAGTAGCAACCACACTGTTACTGGTTTACAATATTAAATGTTCTATGCGGAGCCTTTATACTTCTAGAAGACAAACTAAAAACTACAGTTGGGAACCTTGTATACACAATGTTCTACACCTTGCTTTTTTGGTGGATACAGTGTGGAGCTCAGCAGGAAGCTTGAACTCAGGACCTTGAGATCGAGACCTGAGCTGAGATCAAGAGCTGGATGCTTAGCCGACTAAACCATGCAGGCACCCCAGTGGATACCCTTTTAACTACTAAGAAAATCAAAGCAAATAAAAAAGTAAAGTAGAATAATATAAAAATGTTGAACTTACTTGCAACATAAATTAAATGGAAAACAAAACAAAACAACACCAATGTATCTTTTTGTAAGTATGTAATTTAAAACTTTAATATCTAGAATATATAGTTTATTAAAAAAAATCTCTACATGGACAAATGGCAAAATCCATGCCAGAAAGTGTTCTAAATGCTTTAAATGTATTAAGTCATTTAATCCATAATGCAACTCAACAAAGTAGGTATTATTGAAATGTTTATTCTATAAATAAGAAAATTAAGACAAAACAGGCTAAATAGTATGCTCATGGCACTAACTAGGATGTAACAAAGCCAGGATTCAAAACGCCCAAATTCTGGCTCCTGAAGGCACATTCTTAATCACCAGAGTGCCTGTCAAAGGGAAAGATAGTTTACACTAGAAGAAATGAAAATAGCAAACCAACATGTGGGAAAAAAATCAGCCTCACTACTAATTATAAAATACAAATTAAAACAACTATTATAGTACTATGTTATACTTATTTGCAAAATAAAAGAAAAATGAAAACCCAAGGCTGATGATCCTTCAGGGATACATTTATGCATTGCTGGCTGCACAATAAAAATTGGTTCAATCTTTTTAGCAAGCAATTTAGCTACATATAACAAGAGTCTTAAAACCAATTACAATCTCTAATCTAGTAATCTCATACTGAAAATTAATTTAACAATATAATTCAAAAAAGAAAAATAAAGGCTGTGACAGACAGAGTAATGTTATTGAAGTACTAAACCAAGAAAGACAATGAGAAAGGGAAAGAAACTGGAAACAATCTAAATAATTACCAGTGAGCAACTGGAAACAGTATTATATGGTTAGTAAGAATGGTAAGTATGCATAAGGATTATGCTGACATACATAAAGGACACATAAAATGATAGAGAACAAATATACAAATACAAATACAAATATACATAGTGACTATACTTAATGTCAAACCATGCATCTATATGTATGAATTCAGAAATCATATCCAGAGGTGCCCGGGTGGCTCAGTAGGTGGAGCATCGGACTCTTGATTTCAGCTCAGGTCATGATCTCAGGGTTGTGAGATTGAGCCCTGTGTTGGGCTGTGCTGAGAGTGGAGCCTAGTTAAGATTCTCTCTCTCCCTCTCCTTCTGTCCCTCCCCATTGCACTCTCTGTCTCCCTCTAAAATAATCAATCAATCAATCTTAAAAAACGAAACATGTCATATCCAAACCTGATCAGTTGTGTTTAGGTTTGTAGGTGAAAGAACCATGGGTATTTCTTTAGTAAACATGTAAAAAAAAAAAAAAGTTTTCATTACTGTATTTCTAGAGGTATAGAAATCCTCTTAAAATATGAGATTTACTGTCTTTGAAATTTTAAAGATTTTATTTATTTATTTTGAGAGAGAGAGAGAGAGAACATGAGAGGGGAGAGGGTCAGAAGGAGAAGCAGACTCCCCACTGAGCAGGGAGCCCGATGTGGGACTCGATCCTAGGACTCCAGGATCATGACCTGAGCTGAAGGCAGTTGCTTAACCAACTGAGCCACCCAGGCACCCCTGCCTTTGAAATATTAATATAATTCCTAGAACTGATAGTAATTGAGATTTCTAATGCTCAAATCAATGTAGTCCACTGGAATAAGAGTGTATGAAGTAAGTGTGAGAAGGAATAAGGAGTTTAGTAGACTTAACAGATTAAATGACTGGAGTTATTGTAGTATTCCCATGGTAGGAACCATAATGATGGCAAAAGAAGAAAACCTTTCAAAATCTGTTGGAATAGTGTCTTACCTGCTTTAAGGTTGCTATGAAGCGAGTTATATATTCTACAGTGACTGGGTCCTCAACTGTGAGCTTATAACTCTGGCACTCCACACGGGATCTGTTTATTACTACTCTAGCATCAGCAGTCAGTCCTATAAAAGTAGGCAATACATTACAAAAAAGAATGACTCTTTTCTTGTCCAAAGGTTTTTTTTTTTTTAGCTACCATGAAATCTTTCTTATAATGTCCATTTGTTTTTTTCAATATCTGTCCATTATAAATAATTTATAAAACAGAATATCACTTGTCCAACATTTAATACTTAATCTGATGCATTCTTATTTACTTTTTAAAGAAATGGTTTTAGGGGCGCCTGGGTGGCTCCGTCGGTTAAGTGACTGCCTTCGGCTCAGGTCATGATCCTGGAGTCCCAGGATCGAGTCCCACACCAGGCTCCCTGCTCAGTGGGGAGTCTGCTTCTCCCTCTGACCAACCCCCTCCCCGTGCTCACTCTCTCTCAAATAAATAAATAAAATCTTAAAAAAAGAAAGAAATGGTTTTAAAAAGTAATAGTTAAACACTAAGTTAAGTAAACTATTTTCCCAAAGATCAAAATGGTTTAACTCACAGTGGTTGGTCTGGTTATGAGATTTTATTAAACATTTTCTAAAAATCTCTGTAGTCATATTTTTTAAAACTATTTTTGGGGAAGATATCAAAGGCAGACTGATCAAAGGCTGATGGTTTATCCTGGTTCCAAAATCAATATTATTTATATTATGAATATTATTATTCATTACCTAAATCATTAAGTAAGCTGTATTTCTCCTTATGAAGACAGTATTACTTCATTATCAAACACATATCCATTGAATTCAAACTGCATTCAATGTAACTGTGACATGTAATTTCTCTCAGCTTTTCATCCAAGATTAAGGGTTTGAAAATCAAGAATGTTAAAACAGAAAAAGAAAAGTCTTCCTTTTGCCATACCAAAACATCATGTAATGAATTTTCAACATTTCCATAAGGAAATAGAATGATTCTATAAAAACAACAACTGACCCAAAACTTAAATACAACAGTTGCAAACATTTCTATTAAAGACTTCTCTGGCATTTGACCTTTACGTGGCCATTTTGTTTCTTTCCCCACTCTCTTAATAGCACACTGCCAGGAAAATGCATTCACAAAATCTCTGTAACAGTCATGTCTCACATAACCATCAGTCTTTTCACAAACTCATCTTCCACTTCCACACCATTTCAAATTGTGTTTCTACAAATGGAAGAATTGTCAGTCCCTGAAGATAATGGTAGTCAACAATGAAGAACCTGTCACAATATGCCCCTAAGAATCACCCTAACACTCATGGGTCGGGGGCAAATTTTAATCAGATAGTTAAAGAGGGAGAAACTGATTCTATTCTCTCTGCAAAATATGAGAAGCACCTGGCTGGCTCAGTTGGTAGAGCATGTGACTCTTGATCTTGGGGTTGTGAGTTCGAACCCCATGTTGGGGGTAGAGTCTACTTTAAAAAATAGTTTAAAAAAGTTATTTAAAAAATGTTATATGAGAGAAAGAAATGGAAAGAGATTAACTTTACCTATCCTATGGATTAAAAGCTATACTCAATTAGAAAATGTGATCAGAAAGGAGATTTCTAAGTTATATCCCCTTTACAACATAAATATGATCCCAAACTACAGAAACGTGAAAGTATATTTAAAGAGTAGTGACATAACTGATTCAAGAAAAAAGTGATAAATTTGCCAAACCATATAAGTAATACATTTGTGTGATTGTGTTTAACATAAGAAATAGCAATTACACTAATCAATACTAAATAGCTAGGAAAAAAAGAACAAGTTCAATTTACAGATAGCATTGAAAATTGCAATTTCATATTCCATAGGTTACCATTTAGTTTTGTTGTTTCCTTTGCTGGCAGAAGCTTTTTATTTTGTTTTTTAAAAGATTTTATTTATTTGTCAAAGAGGGAGAGAGCACATAAGCAGGGGGAGCTGCAGATAGAGGGAGAAGAAGGCTCCCTGCTGAGCAAGGAGCCTGATGTGAAACTCGATCTCAGGACCCTGGGATCATGACCTGAGCCAAAGGCAGATGCTTAACTGACTGAGCCACCCAGGTGTCCCTAGAAGCTTTTTATTTTGATGAAGTCCGAATAGTTTAGGTTTGCTTTTGTTTCCCTTGGCTAAGGAGACATATCTAGAAAGAAGTTACTACAGCCGATGTCAAAGAAGTTACTGCCTGTGTTCTCCTCTAGGATTTTTATGGTTTCAGATCTCACATTTAGGTCTTTAATCCATTTTGAATTTATTTTTGTGTATGGTGTAAGAAAGTGGTCCAATTTCATTCTTCTGCACATTGCTGCCCAGTTTTCCCTCACTACAGCTTTGTAATATAACTTGAAGTCCAGAATTGTGATGCCTGCTTTTCTTCTTCAAGGTTTCTTTGGTTATACAGGGTGTTTTGTGGTTCATACAAATTTTAGGATTCTTTGTTCTAGCTCTGTAAAAAATGCTGTTGGTATTTTGATAGGAATTGCACTAAATGTATAGATTGCTTTGGGTAGTATAGACATTTTAAATATATTTATTCTTCCTACAGAATGGAAGATATTTGCAAATGACCTATCTGATAAAGGTTAGTATCCAAAATAAAGAACTTATAAAACTCAATACCCCAAAAATGAATAATGCAACTAAAAAATGGGCAGAAGACATGAATAGACATTTTTCCAAAGAAGACATACAGATGGCCAACACACACATGAATAGATGCTCAACATCACTCATCATCAAGGAAATACAAATAAAAACTACAATGAGCTATCATCTCACACCTGTCAGAATGGCTAAAATCAACAACACAAGAAAGAGTAGGTGTTGGCGAGGATGTGGAGAAAGGGGAACCCTTTTGCACTGTTGGTGGGAATGCAAACTGGTACAGCCACTCTGGAAAACAGTATGGAGGTTCCTCAAAAAGTTAAAAATACAACTACCCTATGATCCAGGAATCGCACTACTAGGTATTTACCCAAAGAATACTAATTCAAAGGGATACATGCACCCTGATGTTTATAGCAGCATTATCTGTAATAGCCAAATTATGGAAATAGCCCAAGTCCCATCAACTGATGAATGGATAAAGAAGATGTGGTATATATATATACACAATAGAATATTACTCAGCCATAAAAAGAATGAAATCTTGCCATGTGTAATGACATGGATGGAGCTAGAGAATATTATGCTAAGTAAAATAATTTAAGTCAGTCAGAGAAGACAAGTATAATATGATTTCAATCATATGTGGAACTTAAGAACAAAACAAACGAGCAAAGGGAAAAAAAGAGGGGCAATCCAAGAAACAGACTCTTAACTACAGGGAACAAACTGATGGTTATCAGAGAGGTCGGGGGATGAGTGAAATAGGGATGGGGATTAAGAAGTGCACTTGTGATTAGCACTGGGTGTTGTTAGAAAGTCATTGTTAGTCAACAATGAAGTCAACAATGAAAAACCTGTCACAATATTGTATACCCGAAACTAATAATACACTGTATGTTAACTAACTGGAATTTAAATAAAAACTTAAAAAAAATTGCAATTTCACTGTTTATAAATAAGCAATCTATAGAAGAAATAAGTTCTCCATCTAGTGCTTTTATTTTTTAAAAGATTTTATTTATTTATTTGAGAGAGAGAGCGAAAGAGAGAGAGAGCACAAGCAGGGGGGAGGGGCAGTGGGAGAGGGAGAAGCAGACTTCCTGCTGAGCAGGGAGCCTGCCGAGGGGCTTGATCCCAGGACCCTCAGATCAAGACCTGAGCCGAAGGCAGATGCCTAACTGACTGAGCCACCCAGGTGCTCCTCTAGTGCTTTTGAATTCATACCACAACATTATCTTGAAAATCTTGAAAATACTTACACAATGTAAAATTTCTACTTTTAAATGGAATTCTACATGGCACATGAAAGAATTATTTTTTTCAAATTCTTTGATTTTTTTTTCCTAAGGGCTGTTTTCTAAACATTAGAAGTACAATATAGCAACAACATTGACAAAAGAATGTGATTTTTTTCAAGATGAAACTATATATTTTTTTCTGATATGTATTCATTGTAAAATATTCCAACAGAGGGAATAAAAGCTACCATATAATTCCAAAAGTTATAAACAAAACAATATTATACATATTATTCAGTAACCTACTATTTTTAATATATATTGTGAATACTTTGCCGTGTCAATACGTATAGATTCTATGACCTTTTTTTTTAAATTTAAATTCAATTAGTTAACATACAGTGTAGTACTGGTTTCAGAAGTATAATCTAGTGATTCATCACTTACATATAACACCCAGTGCTCATCCCAACAAGTGCCCTCCTTAATGCTCATCACCCATTTAGCCCATCCCCCCACCCCTTCCCCTCCAGCAACCCTGTTCGTTCTCTTAACTATAGAGTCTCTTATGGTTTGCCTCCCTCTGTGTTTTTATCTTTATTTTTCCTTTCCTTCCCCTATGTTCATCTGTTTCGTTTCTTAAATTCCACATGAGTGAAATCATATATTTGTCTTTCTCTGACTGACTTATTTCACTTAGCATAATACACTCTGGTTCCAGCCACATCGTTGCAAATGGCAAGACTTGTTTTTGATGGCTGAGTAAAATTTATATATATATATATATATATAATCACTCTCCTTTATCCATTCATCAGTCAATGGACAATTTGGGCTCTTTCCATAATGTGGCTATTGTTGACTGCGCTGCTATAAACACTGGAGTGTGTTTGCCCCTTGGAATCAGCATTTTTGTATCCTTTGGATAAATACCTAATAGTGCAACTGCAATTTTGAGAAACCTCCATACTGTTTTCCAGAGTGGCTGTACTGGTTTGCATTCCAACCAACAGCGCAAAAGGGTTCCCCTTTCTCTGCATCCTCGCCAACATCTGTTGTTTTCTGAGTTGTTAATTTTAACCATTCTGACAGGTGTGAGGTGGTATCTTATTGTGGTTTTGATTTGTATTTCCCTAATGATGAGTGATGTTGAGCATTTTTTCATGTATCTGCTGGCCATCTGTATGTCTTCTTTGGAGAAATATCTGTTTAGTCTTCTGCCCATTTCTTAACTGGATTATTTATTGTTTGAGTGTTGATTTTGATGAGTTTTTTATAGATTCTGGATACTAGCCCTTTATCTGATAGGTCATTTACAGTATCTTCTCCCATGCCATCAGTTGCCTTTTAGTTTTGTTGATTGTTTCCTTCACAGTGCAGAAGCTTTTTATCTCGACAATGTCCCAATAGTTCATTTTTGCTTTTGTTTCCCTTGCCTCCAGTGATATGTCTAGTGAGAAGGTGCTGAGGCTGAGGTCAAAGAGGTTGCTACCTGTTTTCTCCTCTAGGATTTTGATGGTTTCCTGTCTTACATTTAGGTTTTTTATCCACTTTGAATTTATTTTTGTGTATGGTATAAGAAAGTGGTCCACTTTCATTCTTTTGCAGGTCGCTGTCCAGTTTTCCCAACACCATTTGTTGAAAAGACTTTTTCCATCAAATATTCTTTCCTGTTTTATTGAAGATTAGTTGACTATATAGTTGTGGGCTATGCCTCCTTTTTTAACTGCTACTAAATAATAAGAATGATAACATGGTAGTAGTAGTAATTGTAGTGGTAATATTAATAATATATGCCAGACATTGTTATAAATGCTTCTTATCTATTAACTCATTTAATTCTTGTAACAAATCAATAAGGTACATACTATCATTAGCCTCATGTTAAAGAAGACTAAACTGAGGCAAAGAGCAGTTAAGTACCTTGCCCATAGTCACAGGTGTAGTGGGCAAGGGAGTCTGGCTTAGAACCCAGTTGGTATGGTTCTAGAGCCTATACTTTTAAGCAGCTGCTTGGATATGCCATGGTTGATTATGCTAGTTCCCCAATATTAGACATTTAGGCATTTTCCAATTACAAAAATAAATTAACATGTGGGGAAGTGTATTAGTAAATGCTTATTTTGCTCTGCTAAAAAGTCATATTCATATTTTAAAATTATTTTTAAAGTCATAAAAGTATGCATACTAGAAGTTAAAGCATTCCATATCATTTATACTAAGATGATTTCTTTAAAATTTTTTTATTGTAGTAAAATGTACATAACATAAAATTTATCATTTTAACCATTTCTAAGTTTAAAAACAGTTCAGTGGAGTTAAGAACATTTACACTGTTCGAAAAATCATCACCATCCATCTCTAGGACTTTATTTTCCCGAACTGAACTATGAGCCCATGAAATAACCTTCCATTCCCCCTCCACCACAGCCTCTGGCAAACACCATTCTACTTCCTGTGTCTGTGAATTTGACTAGTCCAGGTATTTTCATATAAGTGGAACCATATAGTAATTATCCCATTATGACTGCTTATTTCACTTACCATAATGTCTTCAAGATTCATCCATGTTGTAGTATGCGTCAGATTTTCCTTCCTTTTTTAGGGCTGAATTATGTTCCATTGTATGTATACAACACATTATGTTTACCCATTCATCCACTGATGGATACATGGGCTTTTCCATCTTTTACCTATTGTGATTAATACTGTTATAAATATGGGTATACAAATATCTCTTTGAGTCCCTGCTTTCAGTTCTTTTAGATATATACCCAGAAGTGGAATGGTTGAATCACATGGTAATTCTATGTTTAATTTTTTAAGAAATCACTATATTGTTTTCAATAGTGACTATACCATTTTACATTCTCACCCACAGTGCACAAAGTTTGGAATTCTCCACAGTCTTGTTAATCCTTATTTTATTTTCTTGATAACAGCCATCCTAATGGATGTGAAGTGGTAATTTATTGTGGTTTTGACTTGCATTTCTCTAATTAGTGACATTGAGTATTTTTTCATGCATTTATCAGCCATTTGTATATCTTCTCTGGAGAAATATCTATTTAAAGTCTTTGCTCATTTTTGAATTGGGGTGTCTGCTTCTTTGCTGTTGTGTTCTAAGCATTCTTTATATATTCTGGTAATTAATCCCTTATCAGATATAGTTTTGCAAATATTTTTCTCCTATTCCACAGACTCAGCTGAAGCCAAGAGTTGGGACACTTAACTGACTGAGCTGCATAAGGAGCTAAATGGGAAGCGTTGGGTATATGATGTTGCTAAAATTCTTATGAGTGGAACTTAACCTAAAAAGGTATTTTGAGATTTTAAATAAATGGGGCATTTACATTTATTTGTGTCTTCTTCAGTTTCTTTCAGCAATGTTTTATAGTTTTCAGTGTACAAGTCTTTTGCCTCCTTGGTTAAGTTTATTCCTAAGTATTTTATTCTTTTTGATGCTACTATAAATAGAATTATTTCTCTTAATTTCCTTTTCAGATTGTTCACTGTCAGTGTATAGAAACACAACTGATTTTTTTTGTGTTGACACTATTTCCTCCAACTTTGTTCAATTTATTACCTCTAACAGTTTTTTTTTTTTTGTGTGTGTGTGTGTGTGTGTAATCTTTAGGGTTTTCTATATGCAAGATCATGTTATCTGTAAACAGATTTTATTTTATTTCTTCCTTTCCAATTTGGATGCCTTTTTTTTTTTTTTCTTGCCTAATTGCTCAGGCTAGGACCTTCACTATTATGTTAAATAGAAGTGGCAAAAGTAGGCATCCTTGACTTCTTGATCTTAGGAAAAGCTTTCAGTCTTTTGTAACTATGATGTTCTCTGTGAGTTTTTCATAAATGGCCTTTATTATGTGGAGATCTTTTCCTTCTATTCCTAGTTTGTTGAGTGTTTTCATCATTAAAGGGTATTGAATGTTGTTAAATTCTTCTTCTGAATCAATTGAGATGATCGTGAAGTTTTGTCTGTCATTTTGTTAGTATGGTATATTATATTGATTTTCATGTGTTGAATTATCTTTGCACTCCAGAAATAAATCCTAGTTGGTCATGGTATATAATTCCTTTAATATGCTGAATTTGGTTTGCTAGTACTTTGGTGAGGATTTTTACATCAATATTTATAAGGGATATTGGTCTATAATTCCTTTAATATGCTGAATTTGGTATGCTAGTACTTTGGTGAGGATTTTTACATCAATATTTATAAGGGATATTGGTCTATAGTTTTCTTGTAGTGTCTTTGGTTTTGGTATCATGGTAATGCTGGTCTCATAGAATGAGTTTGGAAGCCTTCCTTCTTCAATTCATTGAAGAGTTTGAGAGTTGGTGTTAATTCTTCTTTAAAAGTTTGGTAGAATTCACCAGAGAAAGCATCTAGTCATGGAGTTTTTTTATTGGGAGGTTTTTGATCACTGATTCACTCTTTACTTATACATCTGTTGAGATTTTCCATTTCTTCTTGAGTAACAGGTAATTTGTATGTTTCAAGAAATGTGTCAGTTTCTTCTCATTTGTTGGTTTATGACTCTTCACAGTACTCTCTGATAATCCTTTTTATTTCTGTAAAATCATTAGTAATGTCTCCTTTTTCATTTCCGCTTTTAGTTGAGTCTTCTTTTGTTCTTAGGCAACCTAATGTTTTGTCAATATTGATAATCTTTTCGAAGAATAAAACTATTGGTTTTATTGATTTTTGTTTCTTGTTCTCCTATTTTTTATATCTCTAATCTTTATTACTTCCTTCCTTGTGCTGGCCTTAGGTTTAGTTTGCTCTTCTTTTCTAGTTCTTAAGGTATAACGTTAGGCTATTGAATTGACATTTTTCTTCTTCTTTTTTTTAAATTAAGCAGTTACGGCCACAAATTTTCCTCTTAGCACTGCATTTGCTACATTCCATAAGTTTCATATGATGTGTTTTCATTTTCATTTGTCTCAAGATATTTTCTAATTTCTCTTCCGATGCCTTTTTTTTAAGATTTTATTTATTTATTTGACACAGAGAGAGAGAGAGAGAGAGAGCACAAACAGTGGGAGCAGCAGAGGGAGAGGGAGAAGCAGGTTCCCTGCTGAGCAGGGAACCCAATGTGGGGCTTGATCCCAGGACTTTGGGATCATGACCTGAGCCAAAGGCAGACGCCTAACTGACTGAGCCAATCCAGGTGCCTCTCTTTTGATGTCTTTTTTGACCCATGGGTTTTTTAGGAGTACAGTTGACCCTTAAACAACACAAGGGTTGGGGTGCCAATCCCTTCCCCCCACTGAAATCTGCATATAACTTTTGACTCCTCAAAAACTTAACTACTGATAGCCTACTGTTGCCTGAAAGCCTTATTGATAACATAGTCAAATAACATATATTTTTAGGCCTCTCGGGCCTAACTGAGCTGCTGTGCTGAGCTGGCCTGGAAGGGCAGCTCTGCCTGCCACGCAAGACCAATCTCCAGCAGTTTCTGCTCCTGCTCCTCAAGAACATCCAGGAGTGGCCAGGGAAACTCCAGCAGCTGTGCTGTACCCTGAGCAAGGTGTCAGATCACCATTACCACTCATGCAGTTCTTCCCGGACGTGACCTTCTGGAGCAGACAGCTCCGAAGCCAGCCCAGCCTTGTGGTCTTTGCGCAGATGCTGGACCAGCAAGAGACCTTCTGTCTCTGGCAAGAGAAGGCCCAGCTGTCTTTGCTCAGCCAGGTCCTAAGCCTCATGAGGCCATCATCCCTCTGGTAGTACCTGGGCTCTGAGACCTTGCCACCTTGCCAGGAGCAACAGCAAAGGCCAGTGCCAAACTAGATCACAAGGTCTGCTACCTGTGGCACAGCTTTCTGACACTGCCTGGGTGGGGGTCAGCTGCCAGGACATTCTTCCAGACCAATGGTGAGAGCTGCAGCTTGCTGTGCAGGCAGTTGGGCCTCCATATTAGCACCAATATCCAGGAGAGCTTCCAGGCCATGTACTGGACCAGACTCAAGGACCTGGTTGCCCAGACCTACATCTGCTGGCAGCAGGTCTACATGTGCCTTATTGAACAAAAAATAGCCTTTATCTGTCTTAAAAAAGTAATCATCTTGCCACTGCCAGCCCCAGGCCCTGTAGAAGACTAGAAAGACTAAAGGAGGCCGTGGAAAGACTAAAGTTGCGAGGCAGGGCTGGCCCCAGGCTCTTGGCTCTGGTGAGAAGCGAAAAGGGCTCAGGGAACAGGAAGGAGCAAAGACAGAGGCCAGAGGAGGACAAGTGTGATGAAGCAAGAGCCTGCCTTGACACTGCCCCTGACCTGCACCAGGCAACAGATGGGGCCTCTCCCTGCCTGGCCCACCCCTCAGCTCTCCTTCTCTCCCAGCTGTCTCCTCTGCCGTAAGGCCTTTGTCTCCATACCCCCTGGTTTCCCTGGGCCACCTACGCGCCCCACCCTCCTTCCTCTCTCTGTCACTAATGTGAGCTTTCTTTGTGCACACTAAAGTCTTATTTCAGGAAAAAAAGAAAAGAAAAAATAAAAAGAAAATGGGTGCATGTGCATGCACACATGACAAGAAACATGCCTTGTTTGCTATAATACAGAGGCAAGGGGAGCCTGGGTGGCTCAGTCGTTAAGCGTCTGCCTTCGGCTCGGGTCATAATCCCGGGGTCCTGGGATCAAGCCCCACATCGGGCTCCCTGCTCAGCGGGAAGTCTGCTTCTCCCTCTCCCACTCCCCCTGCTTGTGTTCCCTCTCTCGCTGTGTCTCTCTGTGTCAAATAAATAAATAAAATCTTTAAAAAAAAAATACAGAGGCAAATAAGCACATGAAAATCTGTTCCACATCACTAGCCATGAGTCAAATGCAAATTAAACCCACAATGAAATAGCACTACACACTTATAAAAATGTCTAAAATTAAAAATAGTAACAACACCAAAGGCTGCTGAGGATGCAGAGAAAATGAATCATTTATACACTGCTAGTTGGAATGCAAAATAGTTCAGGCACTCTGGAAAACAATTTGCCAGCTTTTTATAAAACTAAGCATGCATTACCATATGACCCAGCAACTGTACTCTTGAGCATTTATCACAAAAAAGGGAAAACCTATGTTCACACAAAAACCTGTACACAAATGTTCGCACCAGCTTTATTTGTACTGGGCAAAAACTAGAAATAATCCAAATGTCCTTCAACCAGTGAGTTGTTAACAAAAGTGTGGTACATCCCTATCATGGAACACTATTCAGCAATAAAAAGCAAGTAATTATTGATATATGCAACAACTTGGATGAATGGCAAGGGAATTATGTTGAACAAGAAAAGCTAAGATGAAAAGGTTATATATCACAGGATTCTATTCACATAACATTCTCAAAATGACAAAATTATAGAGATGGAGAAGAGAATGGATTAGTGGCTACCAGAGGTTAGAGATGAGGAAGAATGCATGAGGTAGTCTTCGGTTGATGGAAGAGTTGTGTATCTTGATTGTGGTGATGGTTACATGAACTTACACATGTGATAAGTCTAATAAAACTACACACACACACACATGCAAATGAATGCATATAAAACTGTTTAAATCTGAATAAACTCTGTGGCTTGTAACAACGTCAATTTACTGGTTTTTGAAGATGTTACCATTGGGGGAAACTCGGTAAAGGAGACTTCCCTGTGTTTTGTTTTGTTTTGAAAGATTATTTATTTTAGAGAGAGAGAGTGCACAAGCAGAAGGGGTAGGGAGAGGGAGAGAGAATCTCAAGCAGACTCCACGCTAAGGACCGGGACCGGAGCTGAAACCAAGAGTCGGATGCTCAACCCACTGCACCACCCAGGCCCCCCCCCCCCGTTTTTTTTTTTTAATGACTTCCTGAGTATCTATAATTATTTAAAAATAAAAGTTTAAAAAGAAAACACAGCTACCTGAAGTTATAATTAGGGTACTATAATATGTATCTTTTAATATTTCTGTTTTATCAAAACTAATTATCAGAAATCCATGTTTATAGAGATGTGATCTTCTGGAAAAGACAGGGTATACTGTTTGTGTTAAGAAATGGAGCATATCTCCACGTGTCGCATAAATGTAGCAGGATGATTGTAGGAGGGGCCAACTGTGTTACCCTACTACACTATGATACTCTGTATTATTACTGTAGTTCCATAAGTACCTGCAAAAGCCATGCAAACATGGTCATCAAGGGCACAAATTTTCCTCACAGTTCTTTCATCTTGAAGCTTGGCAACAGATTTTTTTTCTACTCCAAGCACAACTATATCAGTACCTCGGATTCCAACCTGTCAAATGATTAAAAAAAAACATAATTAATGTCAGTTTTAACATTAAAATGAAGTTATTGTAACACATGACTTAGAGGAAAAGGCTTTTCCTTAACTATTCAATAAAACTGAGAAAAGTAGACTTCCAAGAAAACAGCTGCATAGGTACGGGATTACTAGAAGTCCCATTCTCCAAACCCAAAGCAAAGAAGACAAATACGTAGAAATTGGAAGAATATACCACCAATGCTGAAACTACAAGAGTGTCCTAAACTCAAGCAATACACCTGAAGAAGTGCTAACTAGATAGGGAACAATTTTAATCAAAATGAAAGAAAATGCTGGGAATCTATATGGATTCCTTATAGAATGGGCAATACTAGTAGTGGTGGTAGCAGAAGTAGTATAGAAAATTAAGTAGATAAAATTCTGAAAGCTCTCCCATGTATCTCACAATCTGGAGGGATAATGCTTGGGGGCTATAAGCAGCCAAGAGAAAGACCAAATGCCTTCACTCCAGTTCACTGATCAATAAAACCTCCATTCAAACATGAATACAACAAGAAGAATCACTATTGTTCTTCCCTCTATCCCTTCCCTTGGGAGTGAAGTGGGAAAATGTCTAAAGAATAATGTATAAGGATAGTAGTTCTCAAACTGGGACTTCCGTGGAAACATGTCTATATTCTCAGGGGTTCAAGAGTAATAGATGAGAAGTTTAATTCTGTATTACACTGGTGATCTAAATATTTTGATACAGGTATTTGTGTTTATGATTGGCTTGTAGCCAAGTGTGATATTAGTACTACTTATGCAAATAGGTGGGCTCTGAATTAGTATCATTGAAGTAGAAATACACAACAGTTTAAATACAGAACTAGACCTGAGATTACATCTTTATTTATTTATTTTTTTAAGATTTTATTTATTTGTTTGACACAGAGACACAGCGAGAGAGGGAACACAAGCAGGGGGAGTGGGAGAGGGAGAAGCAGGCTTCCCACTGAGCAGGGAGCCTGATGAGGGGCTCAATCCCAGGACCTTGGGATCATGACCCGAGCCGAAGGCAGATGCTTCACAACTGAGCCACCCAGGCGCCCCACATCTTTCAATTAAATAAAACTTAAGACAATTTATCAAGGCTTTTGCTCTTACTGTTCCCTCACTTCATTCCAGTCTGTCAATTTATCTGATAGGCCTTTACCTAATCATCCTATCTAAAATCAACAACCCTCCCTCGACATTCCCACCTTCATCTAAGAGACTCACGTTGAACTTTATATCCTACAGGAATTATGCCTTCTTATCAAGCCAAGGGACATTATAACAATATAACATATATTATGACTCAAGAAAATCTCAATATTTTCCCCAAATTGTAATAAATGAAATTAAATTAATCGATCACCACATATAATAAGTTTTATAATTCTCACCTAAACAGTTTTGACTTAATAAAGAAATTAAAACTTCCAACACAGACTATCTAGAAAATGTTTATTTATTTATTTATTAAATATTTTTTATTTATTTGAGAGAGAGAGAGAGAAAGAGAGCACAAGCAGGGAGGAGGAACAGAGGAAGAGGGAGAAGCAGACTCTCCGCTGAGCAGGGAGCCTGATGCGGGGCTCGATCCCAGGACCCTGAGATTATGACCTGAGCCGAAGGCAGACCCTACACCGATTGAGCTACCCAGGCACCCCTAGAAAATGTTTATAATGAAAATCCTAATATCAAAGTCTTTTGTATGTGGGTAAAATTATTCTCACAAGAAAATTCATAATCTCATTTTATAAAATCAAATAAAAAATAATTATGAATTCATTCAAGAAGTTCAAGAAGGAATAAAAGTATTTAAGCTAAGCTTACAAGGTGAATAAGGAAAAAGCAGAAATTAATGATTAGGGAGAAAACAATAAAATTGATAAGTAATACCAAGAGATAGTTTTTTAAATAATAATGAAGAGATGTCTCAGTTAATCTAGCCAAGAGGGGCAAAGTGTAAAAATTATATACAATTGTGAAAAACCAAGAATTTAAAAATTATAACCCTAAGTTAACCAATGTGAAAAGGATGACAAACTAGAAAAATTTAAAACTGCCCATGCGGACTCAAGAAAATATAGAAAACACAGTCTCTCAAACAAACATGGGATAATTTCAAAAACAAGTGTCATGCCTAGAAGGTTCATGGATGAATTTTTCCTGATTATCTGTTATGGGTAATTCCTATGTTATTTAAATTATTCCATGAATGGGACACCTGGGTGGCTCAGTCAGTTAAACCTCTGCCTTCAGCTCAGGTCATAATCCCAGGACCCTGGAATTGAGTCCCACATCAGGCTCCTTACTCAGTGAGGAGCCTGCTTTTCCCTCGGCCTGGTGCTTCCCCTGCTTGTGTGCTTGCTCTCTCTCTGACAAATAAAAAAATAAATCTTAAAAAAATCTTTAAAAAAAAATAAATTATTCCATGGTACACATCAAAATGGAAATGTTCCTAACTCTGTTTTGGAAAGCTATGCAACGATGTTAAAATCTGGCAAATAAAACATTTTCTAAATAAAGAAAAGTACTAATGATTTTCACTTAGGAAAGCTCATGTCAAAAAAAAAAAAAAGGAAAGCTGATGTCAAAAAAAAATTTTTTTTAGCTGATGTCAAAAGTTCTAAACAAGATATTTACAAATAGAATCTATGAATACAGAAAAACAGTAATATTCCATAAACAATTATGGTTCATTCCAGGAATTTTAGGAATATCAATAAAAGTAAATCTTTTAATATAAATGTTACAGGGGATAGTGAAGATCTGTTATTTTTGCCCTTCTGATAACAACAGCACTTCAATTTTTCTTGGAGAAATACTGAGTCTTTAGCTGGGGCTGTAATGCACCCCAGCCTCATCAAACAGTAAATCCTTGAAGTTTTACTGAGGGGCGCCTCGGTGGCGCTCAATCGTTAAGTGTCTGCCTTGGGCTCTGGTCATAATCCCAGGGTCCTGGGATCAAGCCCCGCATTGAGCCCCGCATTGGGCTCCCTGCTCCACAGGAAGCCTGCTTCTCCCTCTCCCACTCCCCCTGCTTGTGTTCCCTCTCTCACTGTGTCTCTCTCTGTCAAATAAATAAATAAAATCTTAAAAAAAAAAAAAAGAAGAAGAAGTTTTACTGCAAATGTTTGGAAGACAGGATAATTCTTTACCTATTGATAGGAGCCTGGAGCCCAGGACTATCTAGGAGCCACTTCTTAGGGAGGTCATGTCTGAGAGTGAAAGTAATACATAGAGGAAGCAAGAGATGGAGAGGAAGACAGAAAAGAGGAAAGGAGGGAAAGAGAGACAGAGACATACCAGTTCTGGGGATATCATTTAAGACCCTAGTAGCCATATAATTGAGACTATGAGACTGACGCGCTGCCCACTGCGCTAAGAAGGCACCTCATATAATTGAGACTAAAAGGAAGGTTTACCCCTGCTCCCTTTGGGTACTTGATTCAATACAGTTGACCCTTGAACAATGCAGGGGTTAAGGGTGCCAACTCTATCCCTTTGTACAGTTGAAAATTCGTGTATAACTTTTGACTCCCCAAAACTTAACTACTAATAGCCTATTGTTGACTGGCAGCCTTACCAGTATCAACAGCTGATTAACACATATTTTGTACATCATATACTGTATTCTTACAATAAAGTAAGCTAGAGAAAAGAAAATACTAAGAAAATCATAAGGAAGAGATATACATTTATAATACTATATTGTAAAAAATTCGAGTATAAGTGAACCCATGCAGTTCAAACTCATCCTCAGTTTTTGTTTAAATCAGTTTGAGTTGTGTTTCTGATGCTTGCAACTGAAATAGTCCTAACTAAAACAAATAGAATAAGGTCAATGACAAAAGCTACAAAAGCATTTGATAAAATTCAACATCCACATCTACTTTAAAAACACTAGAAAAGCAGGAAGACTATTTGTGAAAACTATTTCATAACTTGTTAAAAGTATCACAAACTTGTGGTATCTCTCCCGATCAGATGGGGCTTCCCAAATGTGGGGTGACGATTGAATAGAAGCCAGTGGCGCAGGTGGTGAAAGAATTCACCTGAAGCGGAACAAAGGAGATAGAATTTTACTGAATACACCACAAGGGAGAAGCAGGCAGGACAGCAAGGAAGAGGCTGTCTGCCAGAAGGCAGTGGGTGGGGGCTGGATTTAAAGGGGGAAGGGAGAGGGCACCTGGGGGGCTCAGTCTGTTATGCGTCCAACTCTTGATCTCAGTTCAGGTCTTATCTCAGGGTTCAAGCCCCATGTTGGGCTCCACACTGGGCCTGGAGCCTACTTAAAAAGTAAATAAAATAAATAAAATAAGGGTTCCTGGGGTGGCTCAGTTGATTAAGCATACAACTCTTGATTTCAGCTCAGGTCATGATCTCAGGATGGTGGGTTTGAGCCCTGCGTCAAGCTTCACAGTCAGCACAGAGTCTGCTGGAGATTCTCTCCCTCTGCCCCTCCTCCCTGCTTGAGCTCTCTTTCTCTCTCTCTCTCTCAAATACATACATAAATAAAATATTTTAATAAATAAAATAAATAGGAACAAAAAATAAAATAAAGGGGGAAGGTGAGGAGGTATGGGGACATATGGAATTTTCCTTTTTTTGGTAACTGTGCCTGGTTTTAAGTAGCCCATTGGTTAGTTATGGCCTATGGATATTTAGAGATGGGTTGCCTGATGGGCCCGTCTGTATTCAGCCAGGGGGTTGGAAGTCACTATGGACCCTTTTGCCTTGGTTAAGTTTCCATTGCTCAAGTCTGTTGGTTGGACTCTACAAAACTGGCAGCCAGAATCATCTCAGAAAATGAGTCACCATCCATTCCACTTGTTAAGCCAAAAACCCAGTTGTTATCCTTTATAGCTCCTCCTCTCACACCATCCATTTCCAGCCAATTACCTTGCTTTTGTCCATTTTACCTACACAAATTATCCAACTTCCCATCAACACTCTAATACAAGCAACCATCATTTCTTGCCTGGACTATACAGGACTGCATATAGCCTACTAGGTTTTCCACTTTCTACCTTTGCTCCCCACCTCTCCATCCTCCCACCCCCATCCTGTACTGCCACCTAGTCTCTACAAGGCTGCCAGGGTGAGCATTTAAAAACATTAGCAGGGTCAGATTACTCTTCATTTGAATATCCTTCCACAGCACTCCTCTGCACTTAGAAAATCTTTTAAAACTCTTTAGTCTTGCTTATAAAGTTGGGAAAGATCTAGCTCGTGCCTATTTCTCCAATAGTATGTCATTGTTATTCACCAAACTCCAGCCACATAACCTTATTTCGAGACTTTTTCAAGCACAATTCTGTTTCCCTCCTCTGAACTTTCACATGTAATATTCCCTCTGCCTGGAATGCTTCTCTTCCTATTTCAGGTCTCAATTTCAATTTCACCTCAAGGAGTCCTTCTCTATTATTCTTTAAACAACAACCCGTTCTGTCCTTTCAGTCAGCACATTTATAATTATTTATTTATTCATTATACTTGTCTCTCCAAATAGTATCTCCGAGGGCAAGGAAACAATCAGAGGAATCTAGAAAGTGGGACGCTCCACTGAACAATTCACCCAGTCTCTTCAAGAAGTCAAAGCCATGAAAAAAGAGGAGATGCTGTTCAAGAATAAAACAGATACCTAAGGGCTAAGCACAGTACACAGACTTTAGATTCAGACTCAACACAATTACAAAAAGACATTTTGTAAGCAATGAGGAAAATCAGAATGTAGACTACTACAAAATATTAAGGAGTTTTTGTCAATTTCATTAGGAATGATAATGGTCTTAAGAGACAACTTTATTTAAATGATGAAATATCTTGTTATCAGGGATTTATTTTAAAATAATAATAGATTTAAATGTAAAATGCAAAACTATAAACTTTTAGGGGAAAATTTTGGGATCTGGGCAAAGGGTTTTTAGACTTGGCACCCAAAAATATGAACCATAAGAGGAAAAATTGTTAAATTGGGTCTCATCAAAATTATAAACTTTTGCTCTATGAAAGTCCATGAGAAAAGGATGAAAAGACGAGCTACAGAGACAGAGGAAATATTTGGAAACCCCACATCTGAGGAAGGACTGGAATCTAGAATATATAAAGAACTGTCAGAACTCAATAGTAGAAAAACCAATCCAGTTAGAAAATGGATAAAAGACATGAAAGACATTTCACTGAAGAAGACATACAGATGGCAAATGAGCACATGAAAATCTGCTTGACATCATTAGCCATTTAATGGCTAATTTAAAACCACAATGAGGTATCATTATACACTTATCAGAATGAACAAAATGAAAAATAGTAACACCAAATGCTGGCAAGGATGTATGGAAGCTGGATCACTCACTGCTAGTGGGGATATAAAATGATATAGCTACGCTGGGAAACAATTTAGCAGTTTCTTATAAAACCAAACCTGTAATTACCATATGATCCAGTAATTGCACAGCTGGAGATTTATATCAGAGAAAAAACACTTATGTTTACACAAAAAACTGCTACAAATGTTCATAACATATCTATAAATAATAGCTCCAAACTGTAAACAACCCAAATGTTTTTCAACAAGAGAATAAATACTGTGGTACATCCATACTGTGGGATACTACTCAGCAATAAAACGCTGATACATTCAACAACTTAGATGAACCTCAAGGGAAAAAAAAGCAAATCCCAAAGGTTTCGTACTGTATGATACCATTTATATAATACTTTGAAATGAAAACATTTTAGAAATGGAGGACAGATGACTGCTTTGAGAGATGAGCGCTATGGATAGGAGGGTGTGTGGGCAGGGGAAGGAGGTGTGTGTGGTAATAAAAGAGCAGCATAAGGAATCCTTGTGGAGTTGGGACTGTTCAATATCTTCACTGTGGATACAAGAAAGTACACAGGCAATAAAATCTGACAGAACTTAATATCCACATGAATTAGTACAAGGGTTACTGGAGAAATCTGAATAAAATAGGTGGGCTTATATCAATGTCAATAACCTGGTTGTAATATTGTGCTATACTTTTGCAAATGCTACCATTGGCAGAAAATGGGAAAAGTACACAAGGCATCCCTATGTATGGCTTCTTTTTTTTTTTTAAAGATTTTATTTATTTATTTGAGAGAGAGAGAGAGAGCACATGAGAGGGGGGAGGGTCAGAGGGAGAAGCAGACTCCCCGCTGAGCAGGGAGCCCGATGTGGGACTCGATCCTGGGACTCCAGGATCATGACCTGAGCTGAAGGCAGTCGCTTAACCAACTGAGCCACCCAGGCACCTGTCTTTTTTTTTTTTTTTTTTAAGTTTATATATTTAAGTAATCTCTACACCCAATATGAAGCTTGAACTCATGATCCTGAGATCAAGAGCTGCGTACTCTACCAACTGAACCAGCCAGGTGCCCTCAAATCTCTATGTATTATTTCTTACAACTGCATGTGAATCTACAATGATCTCAATAAAAAATTCAATTAAAATTATTCTATTGGAAAGAGGGAAAAGTTGGGGAAAGATAAAACAGATTCGTAGAATGTTGGTAATTGTTGGAGCTGGGTAATGGGTATACAGAGGTTCATTATGGTATTCCCTTTATATCTTTGTGTGTTCAAAATATTCCATAATAAAAAGTTAAAAATAAATAAACATAAAAACAAACAAACCTTGAATTTCTCTACCGGCTTTTTCTCACCAACAATTTAAACACATGCTAAAGTCTCCCTTATCTTAAACAAAGTCTTAAAGACGACTTCACTTCAATCCCACCCCTTTTCAAACTCTTCAAAGCCAAATATTGTCATCATCCTTCAGCTGATGGCAACATGGTTTCTACCCCCACTCCTCCCAGAGTTTAGTCAAGGTAGACTACACACAGGTCATTAAGGCCCCTCATGGTTGTAGGTTATCCTCTACATAGTCCATTAGTCTATAGTCTACATTTCATCTTTTCAAGAGAAGAAGAGTACTCAACAATACTCATTTACTCTACCTTCAACATATATTTTAAGCAGGGGAGAGAAATGATGCACTTCAAAATTACTATCTCCAGTCCATATCAATCCCCTGAGTTCCAAACATGTATATTTATATATACTCATGCCTCACAGTCTCTGTAGGTCAGGAATCTGGACACAGTTTATCCTCTAGCTTAGGGTCTCTCACAAGGGCCTGCAATCAAATTGCCTTCCAGGGCTGCACTCACCTCAAGGCTCATGAGGGAGGATCCATTTCCAAGCTCACTCACATGGTTGTTAGATTCAATTCCTCACACACTGTTGGGACTAAGGATCTCAGTTCCTTGCTACATTGGACCCTCCATAGAGCAACTAAAAACGGCAGCTATGTTCCACAAGAATAAGCAAGTGAGAATGAAAGAGGATGAGCAAGACATAAGTCACCATCTCTTTGTAACTTAACCTCTGAAGTGACATCCCATCACTCTTGCCTATCCAAATTCCTAGAAACAGGTCACTAGATTCAGCCCACACCCAAGGGGAGAGGATTACACGAGGGCATGACCACCAGAAAGTGGGGATCACTGTAGGTCATTTTAGAGGCTACCTATAAGGCTTCTATAAGTATCTCAACCTCAACAAGTCCAAACCTCAATCCTTCAGTCAAACTTAGAGCTTCATATTCAACTATACCACTAAAGTTTCTCTGGAATCTGCCTTATTCTCCTTTCTGCCCCAACCCTTGTAAAAACTATTATTTTTCATGTGGATTGCTTCATAGACTCCTATGTGGTTTCCCTGCTTCCAGTCTTGATATTATCCAATCCACTGACCACATTGGAGTCTGAGAAATCTTTGAAAAATAAAAACATGAAAAAAAGAAAAAAGAAAATCTGAATGTGGCATTCCTTTACTTAAACACTTGTACTAGTAAGGACCATTTCTCACTAAGCAAACTGAGACAGCACAGAGCTGGAATTGAAACAGAAAGATCTAGGGACTGTAATATTTACTCTGCATATTGGCCTTTCACTCTCTTAATACAGAGAAGCTGTATTTACAGAAAAAAAAAAAAAAAAGATGGCCACTGGCAATCTTGGACACACATCCCAACAGTTGTCCCAGAGGAAAAAAGCTACCACTATCTCGAGTTTAAAAAGTCCTAAGGATGGATTTGAGTCACATGCTCATCACTGTGTTCAGGAGGATAGAAACTAAGAATGACTCTACCTGGGTCATGTAAGTACCTCTGTGGTTGGACAAATGCAGTCTGTTACTAGAAGCACTGATCAGTAATAATCTAGAGAATGACAACAGGCACATTAAAACCCTTCAAGGCCTCTTATTTCCTTAAAGTCATTCTATGATCCAGCCCCCCTTTCTAGCTTTATCTCTTCCTGGTTTTACATTGCTTCAGCAATCTGGAATGCCTTCCAATTCATAGAATATAGTTGTCTTTTGCTAATTGGTCTTCACATGCTATTTCCTTTGTCTAAAATACTCTTCCTTCTTCCCACTTTTCAACATATCATTCATCTTTTAGGTGTCTACTTAAATATTACTTCCTCAGGAGAACCTTCCTAACACCTAGAGTTCCCATACTGCCCCCTCTTCTCTCCCCATTATAATACTCATTTAGGCCTTGTTAGGACTATTTACTTAATCATCTAATGTGCCTGCTAGATAGTAAGCTCTCTGAGGACAGGAAGTGAGTCTATCTTATTCATCTGAAACCCTAGAACCCAGCACCATGTTTGGCATACATAAGTGTTCAATAAAAATGTCTTGAAATAATAAATGAAAGCGCTAGAAGAATCAAAGACAAAAGTGAAGGGAAAAGTGAAAATGAAGGAATAGTAAATAATAATAGCTATCTTTTATTAAATATCTGCTGTGAACCAGACACTGTGCAAGATGTTTAACATGTATTATTACCTCATTTAACTCTCTCATCAACCCTATGAAGCAGGTGCTATTTTGGTACCTATTTTACTATTAGAGAAACTATAGCTTAGAGAAGTTAGTTGCTTTGCATGATATATACCTGACTTCCATATTCATGATATGATGGCTAATTATTATACAAATATTTATTGAAGAAATTGCATGATACAATGCAAAGAGCAGAGGCTCTGGAACTAGAAAAAATTAAGTGTGAACGTGGGCTCCATCACTTTCTAGCTGGTTACCTTCAGCAAGCTATCAAAGTTTCTGAATCAGTTTCCACATATATAAAAAGGGGATTAAATACTATACTTAACATTACATAACATACATAAAATATTTGGTACAAAAGAAATATTACTTAAAGGCTTACTTTTTACCTTGCCCCTCCACTGTACTATATCATGTGGTAGAAATACAAGAGGAATTATGCTACCTAGATTCTTTTTTTTTTAAAAGATTTTATTTATTTATTTGTCAGAGAGGAGAGAAGCAGCACAAGCAGGGGGAGCTGCAGGCAGAGGGAGAAGCAGCTCCCCGCTGAGCAAGGAGCCTAATGTGATACTCAATCCCAGGACCCTGGGATCACGACCTGAGCCGAAGGCAGACACTTAATGGACTGAGCCACCCAGGTGTCCCTATGCTATCTAGGTTCTTGAAGATCTTACTATCCAGTTGGTGTGAGAAGACTATTAAATATACTTGAAATTAAAGTGAAAACGAGGCCAAATAGTAGACACTCTATAATGCTATGTGGTACAGATTGTTAAGTTCAGAAAAAGAGTAAGAGTCAGTATGGCTGGAGCAGATCAGAGAAGGCTTCATCAAGAAGAAGAAATGTGCAGAGATTCTCAGAGGATACATAAAAGGGAGTGTGGCATAAATAAAGGTGTTTTTCTCCTCTACCCACAAACATATATGAGTAAAACCATGAAGCTGCCCCTTTAATTAAAGAGGGTGGATAAGGATTATGGAAGACAGTGATGGCCAGAATGTGAAGCTAAGATTTGTAAAAGCAGGAAACATGGAGCTAGTAACAGTTTGGGGTCAGGGAAAGGACAGAATGAGGAATGGTAATAAATCTTATATTTTTCATGGGAATACTGTAAAGGAGTCATTGTTTTTTTTTTTTTTTCTAAGAAGAAAGGTATTACCTCTCCAAAATGTTATTCAAACATATTTTTCATTTATAGAAAAGGGAACTAAAGCAAAAAGAAAACAGTCCTCTTGCCTCACTTCATGCTATAAGATAATCACCAAAGAAGGAAGTAGAACCCAAGCCTCTAATTGTGATCCCTATAACTTCTTGTATTACTAAATAATATTGCATCCACATACTGGTCAAAACTGGTCAACCTTGGCTTATTTGCAACTCATCATAACAAATGTTGTTTATAGACAGAATATTTTGAGACATATTTTAATAAGCAAGTGCCATTATAAACTTCACCCCAAATAAAAGGTCATAGCACCCTCAAGGAAACACAATGAACAACTCCATACAAAGATGCAAATTATAATTTCAGAATCCTGAGACAAAAACTGTCTCATCCTTCCAATGTATCTTTAAAAATGCCCACTATAGGTATTTTTATATCCTTACCCTTTTACAGCTGATTACAAAGGAACTATCAATCAGTTCTATAGCATTCTTAAAACATTTTAAATGAGCCAATGTGGCTTCTTATTACACCCCAGTCTTCTCCCATTACTGTCTTTATTTTAGGCTCTAAAACTTGGGCATTATTTTCCAACCATATGCTTCATGCCTTACTGGGGATTATATAACTTTTTGTTTTTATCAAAATGGTACCCTTTTGGTTTAAGCTATATCAGGCTTTTCTTAAATTTACAATTCTAAAAAAATTACTTATAAAACAGAAGCAAAACTAGAGGGCCCAATTAAATAGAAGAATACTTAAAAAATGATAAGATTCTTTCTAGTGTTATTTTTTTTACCACTTTACATTTGATAGATTTACAATAAAAGTGAATTATTTCCTTCCATAACTAAGTTGGTATGGACAGTGAGGAAAAATAGAGACACTGCTGGACTTAGAAATGTGTATTCTCACACCTGGTGTCTCAATTTCCAAAATGCACAACAAACATGCTCATGAAATTCGAGAGATTTAAAAGAAATTGTAACCTTCAGGTACGCCTGGGTGGCTTGGCTCAGTCAGTTAAGCGTCTGCCTTCCGCTCAGGTCATGATCCAAGGATCCTGGGATTGAGCCTAGACAGGCTCCTGCTCAGCAGGGAGTCTGCTTCTCCCTCTCCCTCCACCCCTCCTCCCTGCTCGTGAGCTCTCTCTCTCTCTCTCTCTCTCTCGCCTGAGTGCTCTCTCAAATAAATAAAATCTTCAAATAAATAAATAAATAAATAAATAAATAAATAGTATCCTTCTGAATTCATACGTTAGGACTTAGAGGATTTGGAGTAATAGATTCTTGCTCACCATGGCAATTTTGTCCTTTTTAAGTTTTATAAATCACTATGAGATTAATGTAATTAAAACTTGTCAGGAGTATTACTGCTACCCTGAGTACTTAAGTTTTTCAGAAATGTGGATACTTAAATATAAAGTAGGGTATAATCTCTCAAAGAATTTCAGCATTATTTGAACAACAAACAAAAAAGTGGCAAAAGAAGGGAGATTCTTGGGGCTCAGAGCCTCTAAAAGGCTGCCAAATATTCCGGTGAAAATCTTAGGACAATTACTTTTAACAGGTGGAAGTGTGTGATAACTGGCTTAGCGTTTTTGACCATTTCCTCGCCAACAGATTCAATTTTACATTGATTTGTCCCTATTTCAGGGAACAGGCATGGCCTATTTTTAATGTAATTATTATTAAACAACAGTACCCACATGAAGGAACTGTTACTTTTCCATGCATCTGTCGATTCCTGAGGAAGCAGATCATGTGCATCCAGGAAGCCTGTTACTGGCTGGAGGAAGTTTTTTATTCCTTTGTTAGACACAGCATTAATATCTCTTCTAAAATCAAAGCTTCAACTCACACCCCAGTTTTGTGTCTGTAGCTATCGTTCTTCAAAAGCAGCTGCCCACCTATGAAATCTACTAACTTTTATCCCGTCACTTCCAGCCCAAATTTCAGAAAAGGCATCTCTCTCAATAAAAAAAACGAAGCAATTCTCACAAGTAGGAGACTCCTTTTCTGACCCGCTACACCACGGCCCTGGGCTGGGGCAGCGGGGTGAGGAAGACATGGCGGGCGGCGGGGGGGGGGGGGGGGGGGGGGGGGGGGGGGGGGGGGG
>NW_022589727.1:16237496-16564495 GCF_004348235.1 Phoca vitulina
GGGGGGCGGCAGTGGTGGAGAAACTGATCGCTCACCGCCGTGGATCCTTTCTTCACTGCTTCCTGAGCATATTCCACTTGGAAAAGGTGTCCATCTGGGGAGAAGACAGTGATTGCCCGGTCATACCGAGATGCCATGGCACAGGCCTACGCCAGTTCCTGCGGTGCCAACGACGCTACCGCCAGAAAAACGCGCGGAAGTGTCTCAGCTGCTGACACGTGCCACCCGGAAGTGCTTGCCTAGAGCCGTGAGATGCCTCCCGGAAGTGCTCGCGCATGGACCGCGAGTTGCCCTCTGGCAGTCCTGCAGCCCACTGCCAGGATGCCGCCCAAAAGTCCTTGTTCCGCCTGCCTGTGTACGGCTGTGCCTGTGAGATGGCAGAGTTCCTCTGCTACCATTAGTACTTGGTGCACACTTCCCGGTTTTTCCACTACGGGTGTTGTCCTAGGGGTGGTGTCAAATCGCTCCGGGTATAAAAAGGACAGCTAAGAGTGGGGCTTCACGAAGAGAAAATCGAAGATATTTTGGTTTTCTCAAACCTGTCAGAGCACCAGTGGTAAGTTAAATTTCAACCTCTTCATTTAGCTCCAAATTGCAAATTTCATTTCGCTCTCTCACTTATCTTACGTCGTTTTAAGTCAAGGAAAGCAATAATTTTCAAAATAGTGTTTTTTCATTTTCTGCCTTGTGAATGGCAGAAAATTTTTATTTTCTGCTAATGACAGGAATTAAGATGGTACTATTTTAATCAAATAAATTTTTTAAAAGCCCAACTTAACAGTGTGGCTTTGGGTAGGTATATTTCACTTCCCTAAAAGTGACCTATAAAAAGAGGATAATAAGCCCGACCTCACAAGTTTGTTGTAAAAAGCAAATGAAATAACGTATCACTGTATGAAGGCATTACTTATCACAGATAAGTACTTGAAAAATGTTAACTTTTGTTATTAATCATTGAGCTAACTAAAAAGTTAAGATTATTCTGTAAGAGAGAAATTAGGAAGAGTAAAAATGTAGCATGAGTCCACTTATATGTTTTTTAAATGTATGTACAGACATATTTCTAAATCTATAGAGAAAAGAGTGAGAGGGCATACATCAAGTTGACAAGAGTGGTTTTCTTTGCAGGAGTCCAGGGATTGGAAACAGAATGAGGAGACATGGTAAGGAGAGAGAAGTTATTGTTCTAAACTTTACATCTGTATTTTAAAATTTTTACAATAAGCATAGTTTACCTTTATACTTAATAAAAACAGTATAATGTAACTGTTTAATGCCTAGAGACTTCCTGCAAAGGCAGTCTTGATAGTTTGACCCAGATCTCCTATTGAGAACAACTAGAAATACTGGACAAATTATTTTCTTAAAATATATATTCTGACTCCAAATAGCTAACAAGGAATGAGGAGTTGTGGTGCCAAGATTCAGAAGAGAAGGAACACTCTCAGGGGTAAACCTAGCATTTTTCCCTTGAGATATTTGCCTATGTGTAATGCCTAGGTGAATAGTGAAGCAGATTTTTGATAGACAAATACTGGATTTCAAAGCCTGTCAAAGTATAGGGGTTATGGTAAAGATGACCTAGGCTTTTGTTTGGGACCCAAAGAACCACACCCCAGAAGTAAGAGTAAACCAAAAGCAGACGTCTTCTTACAAAGACTAACACCAAGTTTTGCATCATCTCAGTTGAGGATTGGACTAAAGCAGTTGATGAAGAGAACAAAGGAAAGAGAAATGTAGCTAAAATTAAATCTCCTTACAACTTGCAGCCCACTGGAATACCTGAGACGTGCAGAGCGTGACATTCCTCAAGGAACTCATGGCTGCCTTAATATTGTTTTATTAGAGACTAAAAGCCACCTTATCTGAACAATAGCTAGCCCTCCAAGGTCCTGGAGACCTGGCTTTCAACATGCACAAATTCCTTAGAGACTTATGTTACCCATAAACCCCACTAACTAAAAGTATATCATCAGTCACTCTTCACAATCCCAGTGCAGCTCTTTCTGCCCGTGGGTCCTGTCCCCATGCTATAATAAAAACACCCTTTTGCACCAAAAATGCCTCAAGAATTCTTTCTTGACCATTCACTTGGCGGCTCCACATTAGTAGCATTTCTCAAACTGTGGTCCACAGATCTTTGGAATTATTCAAAAACCTTTCAAGGGATTCGCACAGTCAAAACTATAATGATAATACTAAAATGGTTTTTGTCCTTCCGTTGTATGAATATTTACATTTGCAGTGCAAAAGAAATAGGTAAAACTGCTGGAGCCTTAGTATGAATCAAGGCAGTAGCATCAATCTGTACTAGTATACACTGTATTCTTTACCACTAAGCACTCATTAAAAAAAAATGCCAATTTCATTTAAGAATGTCATTGAATAAGCAATAAATTATTAAATTTATCAAGTCTTCCTCAGGAGTACTTGTATGTTTAATATCCAGAATGGAAAGTACACATAAGGTACTTCTGCTGCCTTCAAAGTAAGGTGGTTAGCTTGAGAAAAAGCACTTTTGTAAATCTTTGAGTTGCTAGCTGAACCAACCCTGTTTCTCATGGAATATCATTTATACCTGAAAGAGTGACTGACATATTGTGGTTATTCAGAGTTAGATATTTGGGCAGACATTTCTGAAAATGAATAAAATTAGCCTGTCACTTCAAGAAAAACAACAGACAGTATGTGTTTCCAAAGATAAAATTCGAGGTTTTGGGGTGCCTGGATGGCTCAGTCAGTTAAGCACCTGCCTCAGGTCATGGGATCCTGGGATTGAGCCCTGTGTTGGGCTCCCTGCTTAGCAGGGAGCCTGCTTCTCCCTCTCCCTCTGCCCTCCCTCCCACTTGTGCTCTCTCTTTCTCCCTCTTTCAAATAAATAAATAAATAATCTTTAAATAAAATTCAAGCTTTTGAAGCAAAAATTAGAATTTTGAAAAACTTGTATCTATCACCATGAACTTGACAATTTCTCCATAATAATTGACTTTATTGATGAAATTGGTGGTCATATTAAAATGTGATTTTTTTATATAGTACTACATTTGGAAAATATGCATAACTCAGCCAGGATTTTTCTAGTGACCAAAGCATAAATCATGCACAATCATGCATAAATAAAAAAGACATTCAAATTCCTACACAGACTAGCAGATTTAATGTAAAAGAGTACTAAAAGTTCATTGGTGTGATTTTAGATGACAAATTTCAACTAAGAAACTACCACCTTTTGAATATTTGTCTAGTAACAAAGAATATCCAATGATTCAAATCACTGTAATTGATCTGGAGTGATCTGAAAAGGCTATACAAATACTTTATTTTCCAATATATATCTTTGTGAGGTTGTTTTCCCCCTATATTTCAATCTAAATAACATATGGCAACAATTTGTAGAAGCAGATCTAAGAATCCAGCTGTATTCTATTAAGCTGGATATTAAAAAAGATTTATAATTTCATTCTTTTTTTTTAAATATTTTATTTATTTGTTCGACAGATAGATGGAGAGAGAGCACAAGTAGGCAGAGTGGCAGGCAGAGGGAGAGGGAGAAGCAGGCTCCCTGCTGAGCAGGGAGCTGGATGTGGGGCTCAATCCCAGGACCCCAGGATCATGACCTGAGCCGAAGGCAGACGCTTAACCAACTGAGCCACCCAGGCACCCCATATAATTTCATTCTTCTCACTAATGTTTTTAAATTTTGGAAAATATAGGTTTTTCATTTATTGAAAAGGTTTATTTATTTTAGAGAGAGCGAGCGAGCGAGAGAGCACTCACGTGTGTGAGCGAGGGGAAGGGACATAGGGAAAGAGAGAGAGAATCTCAAGCAAACTCTCCACTGAGTGCAGAGCCTGATGCAGGCTCAGTGCCCCAACCCTGAGATCATGACCTGAGCCTAAACCAAGAGTCCGATGCTTAACTGTCTGAGTCACCTAGGCACCCCAGAAAATGCTGATGTTTTAATAGAAATATATGAAAAGTATAAATATGTAATGGGTTTAACTTTTTAATGAATTAATAAGTAAAATGTTTTAATTTTAATATGGTAAATATTGATATAAGCCACATAAACAAAAGCTCTTCAGGGTCCTCAATAATTTTTAAGGGGGTATTCCTAAGGTCAAAAAGTTGGGAACCACTAGAATAAAGCATTGCTAGTACCCCTAGAAGATTAGTTGCCTGCCAGAAGCAAAAGTAAATCCTCTGTAGAGGAAGATAACATCATGCAGAACCTCAAATTGTTGCAGTTTTTTTGTTTTTTAAATATTTTATTTATTTATTTATTTATTTGAGAGAGAGAGAGAGAGAGCACAAGCAGGTGGAGGGGCAGAGGGAAAGGGAGAAACAGGCTCACTTCTGAGCAGGGTGCCTGATGCAGGGCTTGATCCCAGGACCCTGGGATCATGACCTGAGCTGAAGGCAGATGCTTAACTGACTGAGCTACCTAGGTGCCCCTGTTGTAGTTTGTAATATGCAGTATCCTGTGCTCTATTAAAAGTAACCTTGCACACACAAAAAAGTGGTGTGACTAAAGAACAAGAAAAACAACAGGCAATAGAAAGACATATAAGATCCAGATAATGATGTTATCAAATATAGATTTTTAAAACAAATACAATAATTATATGCAGAGGATTAAAAACAAGATCAAGACTTTTAGCCAGGGACTAGAGCTATTGATGAAGCATGTGCTGGAAACTATAGAAATGTATACTACATTAACTGAGATTAAGGACTTAAAATTGGACTTAATATCAGTAATTGGACTTAAAATCAGACCCAGTTGACTTAAAATTGGACTTAAGTCAATAATTGGACTTAAATCAGACCTAGTTGAAGAGAGAATTAGGGAATTAGAAGATAATTAAAAATATATATATATAAAATTTCCACATCAAAGCAGAGAGAGATAAGAGGATAAAGAACACTGAAAAAGAATCTAAAAAACAGTGGGTATGTTAAAAAAACCAAATGTAGGTATAGTCAGAGTACCAGACAATAGGAGGTAAAAAAAAAATAGGGCAGAAACAACATATAAATATACTTTGTTTAGAAATTTTCAAACTGACAAAAGAATCAAGCAACAGATTTAAGAAAAACTATTAACAGCAAGAAGGATAAATAAAAGAAATTCACACTTAGAAAAGTCATAATAGGGGCGCCTGGGTGGCTCAGTTGGTTAAACGGCTGCCTTCGGCTCAGGTCAGGATCCCAGAGTCCTGGGATCGAGCCCTGCATCGGGCTCCCTGCTCAGCGGGGAGCCTGCTTCTCCCTCTCCTGCTCCCCCTGCTCACTCTCTCTCTCTCTGTCAAAAAAAAAAAAAAAATCACAATAAATCCAATGTAAATCAAAGACATTGAGAAAAATCTTAAAGCTATCTAAAGAAAAAAATAGGTAAATTACCAAAAAGAAGATAATACGGCTGTCAGCTGACTTCTATAGTAACATGGAATTCTACCTTCAACATGCTAAAATACATGCAAAGCTAGTATGATTATTTCTAGTGAAAATAACCTTTAAAATTAAAGGCAAAATTAAGGTATTTTTCACACAAAACCATAAAGGATTAGTTACCAGCAAACACCCACTGAAGGAAATACTAAAGAATGTTCTTCAGACAGAAGAAAATTATCACAGATGAAATTTGGAGATGGAGGAAGAAATAAAGAGCATCAAGGATAAACATATGCATAAGCTCAAATAAATATTAACTGAACAAAACAATTGCTATGGGCTTATAAATATATATAATATTAAAATATTGAGAAAATAACATATAATTTGGGTAGGAAGACAAATGAAGTTAAAGTGTTCTACACTTCCCTTTATTGTTTCAGAAAGTAGTAAAATTTCAAAAAAAAGTAAAATTTCTAATTTATATTAGACTAACTGATCCAAAATGCATATTGTAATCGCTGAGGAGAGCATTAAGAGAACCATATAAAAATATATAACCACGTATATTATAATACTTTATTATAATGAAATAATAATAAATAACAAAAAGAACACCCAAAAAAAGAAAAAGGCACATATAACAGGATGGAAAATAGAAAGCAAATCGTATTTTAGTAGGTTTCAAGATAACTACATTAATACTTATGTTCTCTATAATGAAATAAGTATTTCAATTATAAGATAAATCCGGCTGGATTAAAAGAAATGTACCTATATGCTGCTTACATGAGATAAACCTTAAACTAAAGGGTAAAGAAAATTTGAAAGTAAAAGGATGAAAAAGATGTCATGCAAACACTAAGCAGAAAGAGCTAGTATATAGTATAACAAAGTATAGTTCAGCTCAAGATACATAGCAAGAGATATTGATGGATATTTTGTAATGATAAAAGGTCTAATTTACTAGGAATACTTAATTCTAAAATTTGTACCTAATGCCAACCACATATTCAAGATAAGGTAAAAATTGTTAGTATTAAAGAAGAAATAGAGAAACCCACAATTATAGTCAGAGATATTTTTTTAAAGATTTTATTTATTTATTTGACAGAGAGAGAGACAGCGAGAGAGGGAACACGAGCAGGGGGAATGGGAGAGGGAGAAGCAGGCCTCCCGCTGAGCAGGGAGCCCCCGATGTAGGGCTCGATCCCAGGACCCTGGGATCATGACCCGAGCCAAAGGCAGACACCTAGCGACTGAGCCACCCAGGCACCCCTATAGTCAGAGATTTTAACATAATTTTCTTGGTGATTGATAAAATAAAGCAGATAAAAAAAATTGAAAACAATATAAAATATTCAAGGAACACAATCTTTGTTTAATATATATACACACACACATATAAACACTATGCCTAGCAACTGTAGACTACACATACATTTTGAGCAAACACTGAACACTTATAAAAATTGACTATATGGTAGGCTGACAAGCCAGTTTTACAAATTTCAAACGGGTAAAAGCGTAGAAAATATATCCTCTGGCCCCAGAGAATTAAGCTAGAAATCAGTAACAACAACATAATTAGAAAACACCCATGTATTTGAAAATTGAGAAATTTATTTCTAAATAACATGGGTCAAAGAAGAATCTACAATGGAAATTAGAAAATGTTTTCAATGGAATCATATTAATATTATTAATATGAAATATAAAAATATTAAAATGTGACAAATTTATAATAAATATTATACATAAAATATATAATATATAAAGATATAAATTTAAATATATTAAAAATATAAATATAATAAATATAACAAATCCAACATGTGATGCAGCCAAAGCAGTATCTAAGGGGGAAATTATAACATTAATGTACACATTAGAGAAGGAGAAAGACTAAGAATCATTACCTAAGCATCAAAGTTAAGATGTTACATTAAAAAACAGCTTATTAAACCCATGGAAAGTAGAAGGAAGGAAATACAAAGATAAGAATAGAAATCAATGAAATACAAAATATGTAATAGGGAATATAAAGAAAGCTGAAAACCATTGAAAAGACTAAAAATTGATAAATGGTTGGCAGAAGTAATCAAGAAAAAAGAAGTCAAAATATGAGGAATGAAAAGAGGACCTTATTAAAGATTGTAATGACATTAAAAAGTTATGAGTAACTTTATGCCAGTAAGTTGGAAAATTTAGACTAAAAGGGCAAATTTTTTGAAAACATAATAAAAATAATGCAAGAAAAAAGAGAAATGTCTTGATGGTCCCAAATCTGTTAAGAAATTAAATCCATGAATAAAACATTGCCACAATGAAGACCCTTGGCCCAGGGGTATCACTGGTGAATCCTATGGAACATTTAAGAAGGAAATAACACCCATCTTACATAAAGTCATCACAGAAATAGAAGAGAGACTGCTTCCATACTTGTACTATGAAAGAGCATAACCTTTTTTTTTTTTTTAAATAAGCTGAATGCCCAACATGGGGCTCAAACTCATGACCTGGAGATTAAAAGTCGCATGCTCCGCTGACAGCCAGCCAGAAGCCCCATGAAGCAGCATAATCTTAAGAGCAAAACCTAAGGATGCTATAAGAAAGGAAAATTACAGGCCATTTTCACTCATGAACATGTACTTAAAAATCCTACGTAAAATGTTAATAAATAGACACTAGCAATATACAAAAAAATATACATTACATGTATATCACAACTGACTTGAGTTATTCTAGGAAGCAATCAATGTAATTTACCACATTAACAGAATAAAACAGGAGTTATCAAATTATTGCCCAGGAACCAAATCTGGTCTGCTGCTGTGCCCATTTTTGTAAATAAAGTTTTACTAGGAAACAACTACGCCCATCCTTTTATGTTATTGCTTTCTTGTTAAAGTGACAGAGTTGTGTAATTGCAGGGGAGCCTAGATGGCCTGCAAAACCTGAAATACCATCTGGTCCTTTATAGAAAGTTTGCTGACTCATGAAATAGAGGGGGAAAAAACCCTATCTCAATAAATGCAGAAAAGCATTTAATAAAATCCACTGTCTCGTAGAATTTTATTGACTCATAATCTAAGGATTGAAAGGAATTTCCTTAATCTGCTAAGGGGCTCTACAAGAAACCTCCAGAAAACATCATACTTGATGGTTAAATATTAGAACTTTTTTTCATTTGAGATCAGCAGCATACCTGAGAGTACCTGCTTTCTTCATTTCTATTTAACTTTGTACTGGAGGTTTTTTTTAAGTAGTATATGGCAAGAAAAAAAAAAACAGCTTTACTGGAAAGGAAGAAATGAAAATCATATTATTTTTAGATGACCTAATTGTATACATAATAAAGAGTTCAAAATAAAATATAGATAAATTGCTAGTATTAGTAAGTGAATTTAGGGAGGCTGACAGACATAATTGATATAAAATCAATTGTATTTTTATAAACCAAAAACAGATAATTAGGAAATAAAATATAAAAGATATCATGTATGTAGTATAGGAAATACATATAGACCTCTACACAGAAAAACCTAAAATATTATTGGAAGAACCTAAAGAAAATCTAGGTAAGGGGAGGTATATATCATATTCATGAGTTGGCAAACTCAAATTGATCTAGATATTCACTGCAATATCTACAAGAATGCCAACACTTTTTTCCTTAAGAAGTACTTTAATTAGTATTTAAATTTTGTATAGTAGGACGAATTTTTATCAATGTATACACCTATGTATTTATGACCACAATAAAAATATAGAATATTTTCATTGTCCCAAAACATTCCTTTGTGCTCCTTTGTAGTCATCATATCCCCCATCCTCATCCCTAGTCAACTGTTGATCTACTTTGTCACTATAAATTGATTTTGCCTTATTTAGATTTTATATAGATGGAACCAACAGTACTCTTTTGTGTGACTTTTTTTATGCAACCTAATGTTTTTGAGATTCGTCCATTTTGTTGCATATATTAATAGTTCAGTCCTTTTTATTCTTGAGTAGTATTCTATTATATAAATGTATCATAATTTATCCATTCACCTGTGTGGAATATTTGGGTTGTTTCTAACTTAACACTATTTTTTAAAGATTTTATTTATTTGCTTAGAGTGAGGGAGAGAGAGTGTGAGCGGCAGGGGGCCGGGGGGGGGCGCGGGAGAGAATCTCAGGCAGACTCCATGCTGAGTGCCTGACTTGGGGCTGAATCCCACAACCCTGAAATCATGACCCAAGCCGAAATCAAGAGTTGGATGCTCAAGCGACTGAGCTACCCAGGCATCCCTAACTTAACACTGTTTTTATTAAAAGTGCTACGAATACTCATGTACGAGTCTTCGTGTGAGCAATACGTTTTCATTTCTTTTGGGTAAGGAATAAATACTCAAGGGTGCAATTGCTGGATCATATGATGAGTGCATGTTTAACTTTATAATAATCACTAGTTGTTTTTCAGAGTGGTTGTATCATTGGTACTCCGACTAGCAATATATGAATGTTCCTAGTTGTTCCACATACTTTCCAAAATGTGATGATGTCACTCTTTTTAATTCTGGCCGTTTTAATGGGTATGTAGTGGTTTCTCAATGTGGCTTTAATTTGCATTTCCATGATGATTAATGATGGAGAGCAACTTTTCGTGTGTTTATTGGCCACTTGTATGTCATCATTCTAAAATGTCTCCCAGTCTTTTGTCCATTTTGTTAATAGGGTTGTTTGTCTTATTGAGTAGTAAGGGTTCTTCATATATTTTAGAGACAAATTCTTTGTTTTAATGTTTCATAAATTCATATCTTTTCTCTCAGATTATGGCTTCTCTTCTCATTTTCTAATTATATCTTTGAAGAGCAGAGTTTTTAATTTTAATGAAAATTTATCAAATTTTTCTTTTATGCTTCTTGCCTTTTGTGTCATATCTAAGAAATATATGCTTCACTCAGGGTCATGAAGATTCTCTATTTGTTTTTTTGCAGAAGTTTTATAGTTTTGCTTTTAAAATTTAGGTCTACAATCTATTTCAAGTTAACTGTTGTGTATATGTGTGGAAAAGGTCAAAGATAATTTTTAAAAACATGGATATCTAGCTGTTCCAAAACAATTCTTTCTCCATTGAAGTATCTTGGCGTCTGTATTAGTTTCCTAGGGCTGCCGTAATTACCACAAATGTGGTGGCTCAAAATAACAGAAATTCTCTCGCAATTCTGGGGGCCAAAAGACTAAAATCATGATGTCTGCAGGACTGTACCATAATATTATGCTATTATTTTTCTTTTAAAGTAAATATATAATAAATATGATTGCTAGGTTACTTTAAGAACAGTAGTTCATAACATACTGAAGACCTTACCAGTATTTTAGTGCACATTGCCCAAAATTCAACCATAAATGTTAGATGGGAAAAAACATTGTATTAGTTTCCTATTGCTGTTTTAACAAATTATGACTAATTTAATGGCTTAAAACAACAAATTTATTATCTTCGAGTTTTAGAGGTCAGATTTCTAAAGTGAACCCCTCTGGGCTATAATTAAAGTGTTAGCCAGCTGTGTTCCTTCTGGAGGCTCTAGGGGAGAATCTGCTTGCTTTTTCCAGCTTCCACAGGCTGCCCACATTCCTTGGCTCATGACCCCCTTCCATCTTCAAAGCCAGCTATGGCCAGTCAAGTCTTTCTCAAGATGCCATCTCACTGATTTTTTAACTCTTTAATTTCACTGTTCCCTATTTAAGGATATTTGTAAATTACACTGGGCTCACTCAGATAAGCCAGGAAAATTTCTGTATTTTAAGGTCAGCTAGTTAACCACCTTAATTCTGTCTGACACCTTAATTCCATTTTGTTACATAACCTATCATATTTATAGGTTCTGAGGATTGGGAGGTGGTCATCTCTGTGAGGATGAAATTATTCTGCCCATCACACCCATTCATAAGAAAGTTAACAATTCATAGGGAAAGCAGTATAGTTGACCCTTGAACAATGCAGCGGTTAGGGGTGCTGACCCCGCATGCAGTTGAAAATCCATGTATAACTTTTAACTTCCCCAAAGCTTAACTAATAGCCTACTTTTGACCAGAAGTGTCTTACTGATAACATAAACAGTTGATTAACACATATTTTATGTTATATGTATTATATAGTGTATTCTGTAGGCTAGAGAAGAAAATGTTAAGAAAATCATAAGAGAAAATACATTTATAGTACTGTATTGTGTCAAAAAAGTCTGCATAGGGCGCCTGGGTGGCTCAGTTGGTTGAGCGACTGCCTTCGGCTCAGGTCATGATCCTGGAGTCCCTGGATCGAGTCCCGCATCGGGCTCCCTGCTCGGCAGGGAGTCTGCTTCTCCCTCTGACCCTCCCCCCCTCTCATGTACTCGCTCTCTCTCAAATAAATAAATAAAATCTTTAAAAAAAAAAAAAAAAAGTCTGCATAGAAGTAGACTTGTGCAGTTCAAAGCCATATTGTTCAAGAGTTATTATAATCCTGTCTATAATTGTGAAGTCGTTCAATAACAGTTATTCTTTTACTACAGATACAGTAACCACACATCATATAGAAGATCAGAGAACATGCTAAATAGGAAAAAATCCCATTTGATCTCTGTTTTTGCCTGAAAAAAACATTTTTTTAAAAGATTTTATTTACTTATTGGACGGAGAGAGAGAGAGTACAAGCAGGGGAGCAGCAGAGGGAGAGGGAGAAGCAGGCTCCCCCCTGAGCAGGGAGCCTGATGCGGGGCTCCTGAAGCTCGATCCCAGGACCCTGGGATCATGACCTGAGCCCAAGGCAGACTCTTAACTGACTGAGCTACCCAGGTGCCCCTAGCCCAAAAATTTCTTAAGGGTAGACTGCATATCCCTTACTTGTCTTGCAGTATATATTTTTCTCTTTATTAGATTATTAAGTTCAAATTTTATCCTTCTTTAGTAATTTACAATATGCTATGTGTTTTTACATATTTTACCCATTAAAATTGGGACAAACTTTTTAAAGAGTCCAATGTAAGATAATCACTTAGACAGTAGCTGTGCATAATAAATGCTAAATAAATAATTAAACACTATTATTTCTAATAGCCTTTTAGATAGGGTGGCTATTTTTTAGGAAAGTGAATGAAATACAAAAATGACCTGTCTAGTATCATGCCATGAGGTAGAACTAGGAACTGCAAACATGTGCATTTGTCACAGTAAGGTTAAGATTGAATATAGCTTCACACAGAAACTTTTTTTAAAAAAGCAATACTTTCTTATAACATTACACCCCCAAATATATTTGATTAAGCTCCTCCTTAATTCATTCAATGTTTGATACTGTAAGAAGAGATGGAAATGCCCCAGATAGGCTTTGTTATAGTCTACTTTGAATGAAATCTTCTGCAGTATTGAAAATAAAGTCTTTCGGGGAGAATTGGGAAAGGTGATTTGTTTTTGCCTAGAATAATGATGCTGTTCTCTTTATAGTCTTGAAATCTGTGGAAGCCACAGCTCAAAATGACTCATCAAATGCCATGGAGGCAGTGAGCAGAAATATTTTGAAAGATACTACCTGAGGGGTTTTGCTCTGAGCCCAATTATGAGCAGACAGGCTTGGTCTATGCCTCCCCATGTATTCATGGAATTTATGGCAGCACAGAGGCTTCAAATATCAGCAAATTTGATAGAATGGATATTCAATTAATTATAAAACAATACATATTAAAGAAATGCTTATATGAAAGTAATCTCAATTATCTATACATGTATGATGTATTTTTTGTGGATTAAGATAATTTTTAATGCCATGATTATAGTTTTACTAAATATTGAAGATATGCCTAGAGCACTCACTTTATTAGTTTGGTGTGAAATACATTTAAGGAATACAAACAAATTCATGTAATAAAAATAAAAAAACTAGAACATTTGAAAAATCAAACATGGAGAATTTTCTTTTGTTAAATGTGTCTACATTCATTCATCAGCGTGAATAATCAAGAATGAATTGTTCATGCAGATTATTTTACTTATTCTAAACCACTGTATATGTTCTATTAGGATTATTCTAAAAAACCTTTCACCTCATTGTTATATGACCTCAATTCCTTCTTCAGATGTCTCAGTCCAAGACCAATGTAAATAATGGGACTGATTTTCTGTTGGGGAAATGGTTGTCTGGGTAGCTCATTTTTTAAAAAATTTTTTTATTATTTTTAATTTTATTATGTTATGTTAATCACCATACATCATTAGTTTTTTGTTTTTTTTTAAAAGATTTTATTTATTTATTTGACAGATAGAGACACAGCAAGATAGGGAACATAAGCAGGGGGAGTGGGAGAGGGAGAAGCAGGCCTCCCGCCGAGCAGGGAACCCGATGCGGGGCTCGATCCCAGGACCCTGAGATCATGACCGGAGCCGAAGGCAGACGGTTAACGACTGAGCCACCCAGGCGCCCCTCATCATTAGTTTTTGATGTAGTGTTCCTTGATTCATTGTTTGCGTATAACACCCAGTGCTCCATTCAGTACGTATCCTCTTTAATACCCATCACCAGGCTAACCCATCCCCTCACCCCCCTCCCCTCTAGAACCCCCAGTTTGTTTCTCAGAGTCCATAGTCTCTCATGGTTCGTCTCCCCCACCGATTTCCCCCCCTTCATGGTAGCTCTTTTTTAAGTTCCTACAGTCATTTCTGAGATTTGGGTCAACTTCCCATCTTCATTCCCTGTTTTCTCCTTAACTAAATGCTGGGTACTCTTTATTCTCCTTTTTTCTCCCAAATCTGCTACCACTCAGTCTATACTTTGGGATTCCTCTCTCCCCAAAACTAATGGTCAAATGAGACAGGAAGGAAGCTTGAGAGTAACATGGGGTTCCTTTAAAGTTTCTTTTCTTAATGGAGATCATTTGATTTCTGGCTGGATCTTTACTCCAATGCCCATGTGATGGACACAGAAAATAATGGTATTTTTATGGCACACATGCCATCACAGAAAAGGCTGTGGTTATTCATGCCTAGTACCCTAGGCCCGGACTTGCTACTCTGAAGGAATAAACACCTTGGGCTGACCTGTTACCTATTTTCAGTTAATTTCTTTTCCTATTGTTGGGGAGCTATAATTTAAACAAAGAAGGTACTTATCTTTGGGTACCTCCTTGGAATAGAAGTCTCCTTGGCACTCTTTTTTTTTTTAAACTGGAATATAGAAATTCAGACAACTATTCCCACTGGTTCATGTTATTAAGATTCCGGTGCTATCTTATCAGCAGATATGATTGGAGCAGTAGGATCATGTTTCATTTTTCCTACTGAAATATTGCTTTAACAATTAAGATACCTTTTTTTTTTTTAAAAGATTTTATTTTTAAGTAATCTCTACTCTCTTGAGATCGAGTCACATGCTCCACCCACTGAGCCAGCCAGGTGCCCCAAGGTGCTTTTGTGTAAACATCAAGACATGATGATGAAAGCCAGGTGTTGGACATGTGTGTAATGGTGGACAAGACTTGTTTTTTTTTTCCCCAAGGCTTAGGGTAGTGAAACACAAGAATTCTAAGAAAAACTATTATTAGTAGGAGTAAATTTTCTTCCTTTATTCTTAGGATGGCTTAAATCTTTCCATCCTTTAGATGTCAGCTTAACAGAGAAGGCTTCCCACCCTGACTCGTGACTGCCCATCATTCTGTCAGTTCCTTGTTGGCATCTAGTCTTTCTTAGAAGTTTACATATTTATATATTTGTTGTTTCTAATCTGTCAGCCCTATCAGAATATAAACTCCCTGAGAGCAGGTTCCATGCTCACCTTATTCACATTTGTATCCTAAGTGTCTAGCATAAAGCCTAGCACACAAAATGCACCTATATTTCCTTAATGAATGAAATTTATGACCTCTTGCGAAAAGCATGTATTTGAAACAAAAATTTTAAACATTTACCTTAATTTTTCCAGTTCATTTTACATATAAACGAAGTGATTGATTTTTGAGTCTCATTACTGTTGGGTGGCATTTTACATAAACGTTTCCTTAGTTCAACATGGATGTCCAAATTTACAGAATAATAATAATTACAACCCCGACCACTTCTCCCCCATCCCCCCACCCCCACCCCACGCCAACACATTACCCACATTTGCTCCTATTCCTGCCATAATTCGAGAGCTTTGGGTTGGTTTTGTTTTGTTTTGTTTTCCCCCTCACACTGATTTGAAGCCTGGCAGCTCTGGCCTAATTTACAAGGCATTAAGTATATAATTGTAAAAGTGTGAGGGTGCTCGATCTCAAAACTTAATCCCAGAGATCCATGTCAGACGAAATCGACGCACGTTTCTGCCAAGGGTTTGTCCCAAGAGGCGAACTACTCTCCAAGGGCTCTGTAGCCAAGTTGGCCGACTGCCCCTTAGTATTGGACACAGCCTTCGTTTCTTGATTTGGGGTCAGGCTTACTTTTCCAATTGTTAAGCACGCCTGTGTGTGCGTGTGAGACTTGTGGACTGTGAGGTGCGCCTTTGGGGCGTAGCCGGGCGGTTTAAACCAGCGAATCCGCGTTCACCTACACCTTCCACCTCTGCTCATCTCGGCAGGCGCTCCACGGGTTTGCACGAACTCGCGGGTCCTGACCCTCCTTCCCTCTCCGCCGTGCCCGGACAACCCGGGGCAGCGGGGGGTGAGGATGAAGTTGGAAAAACTGAACCAGATCTAGAGCCGAGCGCCGAAACGCACTTGGAGAGAGGCTTCAGCGCGCTGCAGAGGGAGGCAAGTTGCACCCGCGCGAAAGGGGCGGGCCGGCTCGGGCCGCTCGCATTTCCTGTGACAGGGTCTGCCCCAGCCTCTCCTTCTCCCGCGGCGGCGGGACCATTTCCTGAATCGCTGAAGCGGAGGGAGGACTGGGGCGCGGCCCTACCACTAGCTCAAACGGGAGGGGGGGCGGGTCAGGAAAGGATGAAGGACGAGAGGTCTGCCAAGAACAGGGCAGTGCTACCGGGGCTGTGGTTCCCCGGTAACGCGCCGAAAGAGGACTTCTATGGGCCAGAATAACTCCTGTAGGCCAGGCCGGCCGGCCCTTCGTTCGGCGCCGGAGCATCCCCCCTCCCCGCATTCCCGAGGTGGTTCGGCCCGAGAGGCCGGCGTCTCTCCCCCAGTTTGCCGTTCACCCGGAGCGCTCGGGACTTGCCCGTAGTGGTGACGGCGGCAACATGTCTGTGGCGTTCGCAGCCCCGCGGCAGCGAGGCAAGGGGGAGATCACTCCCGCTGCGATTCAGAAGGTGAAGCCTCGCGGGGTCGGGGATGCCAGGCCCATCCTGCCCTTGGGAGCGCCACCGGGGGCCGGCCCGGGAGTCGGCCGGGCCGGGGGCGGAGGCGGGCCTGCTGGGAGGCGGTCGGGTGTGGGAACCCGAGCCGCGGGCTGTGCCTGAGTGGGTGGCGGAAGGCGGCGAACCGGTTCTCCCACGGAGTCCTTCACGCGTTTGGGCTCTTTCCTACAAGCACAAAAGCCCAAGTAACCGCCGCCGGATTTCTCTAGGGATGGGGCGGCGTTCGGTCGGCGGGGCGCGTGCGCCCGGCGGCAGCGGCCGCGCGGGGAAGGGCTGTTTGTCGGAGCCGGCGCCCCCCGCGGCCCCGCGCGTCGCTCCGGAGTTACTTTGGCGTCGCCCCGCCCAGCGCGCCGCGGCTGCTTGGTGCACACCCGACCTCGGGTCGCGGGAGGCCGAGGGGAAGTCGGAGCGCGGGTCGCCGCTCTCCGCCGCGCTGCGCACTTTGGCCGACTTGGGGGAGCTCCCGGGAGAACTTGGGGGGACGCTGCAAGAGCCTGAGGGGCGGGCGAAGGAGCACCCTGTGGACTTCGGGGTTACCCTCGGAGTTCCCTTCTCCCTTCCGGATTCGTTCCCTCTCCGTGTACATCTGCAGCAAATACTCATCGAGCGCCTGCTCTGGGTGCTGGGGCTACAGTGGTGAGCCATGGTCCCTGCCTTCATGGAACTTGGAGTCTAGTGGTGGAGACAATCTGATAATCGTGACCTATTACAGAAGTCGTGATAAACACACGGGGAGGTGCGTCCCTTTTAGAGGATAGTGCAACCTCTGTCGCTGCTGTGTTACTGCCAGTTAGGGACACGAAGCTGCTTTATTGGCCGCTATCCCTTGTTGCCCATGAGCAAGGCAGTAATCTGAATTTTAGCCAGACTTTGAAAAGTTACTTGCTAATTGAGCAGCTTACCTTAAATATTTCGGTTTTGGTGTATACACTGGGATGAAGATGAAAATTGAAGAAAAGTCAACTTTTCGTACCACTCAGGACACCATTGTATGCCCAGCAGATTATGTTAATGGGTTTCAGTTTACTGTCAGGTTTTTTCTAGTGTGGCATTTGACATTTGCCCAACTGTTGCTTTATTTTATGAATAAACCGGCTTGTCAGTGCCTGGAAATGCAGTGCTTTCATGTAGTGCATTGGGCTAAGTCTGCAGCCTGGCAAACAGCTCCAAGTACATACACTGAAGATGTGTTTCTGGAGGGATTCATTTTTTATTTTTACTTTTGGACTGTAGAAGAGTCCTGAGGTTGGTTGGGTAGTTTCCAAAAAGAGTTTTTCCTACATACATGTTAAGATATTTATTATGAGTGCTTAATTCAGGAGCTGCAGATCAATTAGTTTTCATTCTCAGATGAGAAGAGAAAATGGATTCCAAATTAAGTGTCTTACTCTATACAGTGTGAGAGATTGATGTTAGAAATGAGACATATTCTATGGTGAAGTTTGTTAGGTTGAGTAATTGACTGAGGAGATATGTTGTGAAATCATTAGATTGGACTAATGGATTTTAAAGACACATTTTTTTGGCATCCAGTGATTCTATTTAGGAAATAACTGCACTTTTCGGAAGAGCATGTCAATATATATATTTTCCTAGCAAGTGAAGATTGTGATTTGTTTGTAGGAAGAAAATCACAATTAAGGTTAAATGGATTTTTGTTTTTAAAAGAGCTACATTAAATTATTGAGATAGAGTGATTATTGTATTATAGTTTATTAGGTCTTGGAAAGGTGGGGCAAGTTCAGGAGGAACATCTACTTCTGTCCCTTGACCTTAAGATAAATCTGAGTCTCTGAAATCTTAAGTGATTTGCACAGGATTGTGAAGCCGGCACTCAGACTAACTGGCCTTTTCATTGCTACATCAGTACTCTTTCCTCAATGCCATCTTACTTAGATGAGTTATTTAACCCTGAAAGCCAATATTGCTTTGAATTGCTGTAAGACGATAGAATGATAAATTGATATGCTTTTTGTTTTTAAACTTTTGGGACAACTTAATTGTAAGGTAAGCTCATAAAGTGTGCAACAAATATACATGCTTAGAAGTTACCGTTTTTGATTATTCCATGTTTGGAGAATCACAGAACCATACTGTATAACACTTGGAAACTAGCCATCTATCTCCTCAAGCTTCATGGGCTTACGTTTTCATGTGTTCATTGTGGATAAGGACAAAATTTTTCTTTACTACTGCAAAGCATAAGAATGATGCAGAGTCAGCTTGGACCCTTACCTGTTAGTCTTAACGGGCTAAAGCTTCTATTACAGGTAGTAGAGGTAATAAAATGTTTGAATACAAACGAAACCCCTCCTCGGCTTCAGGTAATAATTCAGAGGGAGAATAAATGGAATACAGTTATTTGAAAGTTGTTGACTAAACATATCATTCCAGAGGTGTAGAATAAGACTTAAAAGACCGGAATAGATTCAGTTCCTATATGAATAAACATTTCTTAGAAATCTGAAGGATTTTTAAAATTTTACGTGATGCACTAGATTTACAATAAACTTTTTCTAATTTTATTTCAGATGTTGGATGAAAATAACCATCTTATTCAGTGTATAATGGACTATCAGAATAAAGGAAAGACCTCAGAGTGTTCTCAGTAAGAATGATATGAAAAATTTTTTGTATTCATTTTTCTGTGTTGGTTAATTTTTTACTTTTCTTTTTAATAACTGCTTTACTGAGATATAATTCACATACCATGCAATTCACCCATTTTAAAGTTATAATTCGAAGCTTTTAGTATATTCATAGAGTCGTGTTATCATCACTTCGGTCCATTTTAGAACATTTTCATCGTCTCCAAAAGAATCCTATACCCATTAGCAATAACTTTCCATTCCCACCTCCTGATCCCTCACCCCCTGACAACCACTAATCTGCTTTCTGTCTGTATAGATTGGCTTATTGTGGACATTTCATGTAAATGACTGTATAATGTGTGGTCTTTTTTGACTGAGTTCTTTTCTTTAGCATAATATTTTCCAAGGTTCATCATTGTTGAAGCATGTATCAATACTTCCTTTCTGTTGCTAAACAATTTTTTATTGTATGGTCATACCATGTTTTATTTATCCATCAGTAATGGACATTTGTGTTTTCATTTCTTGGTTATTATGAATACTTAAATGAACATTAGGGTACAATTTTTTGTGTGACTTTTCCTGATTTTTATAAAAGAAAAATTTGTTCTTTGGGATGCAGTGGGTCTCTTTTTTTTCTTTTTAAATACTTATCCTGCAAATTTCTGTGTACTCTGATTTGTGGAAAAGTTAGATCGTCACATTTTTGGGTATTTAGTTACATCCATATATGTGGTTGAGAAAGCAAAGCATCTAATAAATAGAGAATTGGTTATCATAAGAACCAAACTTTTTTTTTTTTTTTTTTAAGATTTTATTTATTTATTTGAGAGAGAGAGAATGAGAGAGAGCACATGAGAGGGGTTAGGGTCAGAGGGAGAAGCAGACTCCCTGCCGAGCAGGGAGCCCGATGCGGGACTCGATCCAGGGACTCCAGGATCATGACCTGAGCCGAACGCAGTCGCTTAACCAACTGAGCCACCCAGTGCCCCCAAACTTGTTATTTTGAAGTGATGTGTCAGAAGTAAATGCTATCCTTAATAGAATGTGATGTAGTGGAACAAGTTGAATATTTTATCAAAAGTCTCTAGAGTAGCACTGTCCAGTAGAAATATATTGTAAGCCACATATATAATTTTACATTTGCTGATAGACACATTAAACAAGTAAAAGGAAACAGAAATTAATATTATAATATATTTTACTTAAGCCGTTATTTCCAAAATAATATCACTTTAATACATAATCTACATAAATATATTAATGAGATAGTTTATATTCTTTTGTTTTATACTTAAGTCTTTGCAATCCCTTGTGAATCTTACTCTAGTAACACATCATTTTGAACTAGCTGCATTTCATTCTACCTAGTGGCTACTTTATTGGACAGTGCAGCTCTAAAATATTTTATTCTCACCATTATTTTGTGACACACCTGTCTTTCCTAGAGCTCTCACTGGTCTGTTTTCAAGTAGATTTTTCCAACAACCCTGGTTCTTGCCTCTGCATGCACTTTCCTGCTATGCTGGACTTTTGCTATTACTTGATTCATCCTTTATCTAATTCTGAGTCTCTCTTGGTTACTTTGTCTTTTTTCTCTTTGTTTAATACCATTTTTGAAATGAAAAAGTCATGTAGGGTCATTGTAAAAAGAAAATCATAAAGTATAAAATTTGGTAGAGATAAAAGCAAGTCACATTTCACTTTCCAATCTTAAGCTTCTCTCCTCTCCGCAGGGGTAACTACTTTTAATAGTTTACTACCTATCCTTCTAAACATTTCTTTGTGCATTTACACACATGGCACTCATATCTACATAAACACATTTAGATAAATGTTTTTGTTTTTTAATAGGTTAGAATTTTATAAATGGAATGGCTGGGTCAAAGACCATGCTAAATTGCCAAATTACCCTGCAAAAAGATTGTATTGGTTTGCTTTCTCTCAGCCAGATTTTAGAGCCTTGGTTTTCAACATCCTCTGCCAGCATTGGATTTTAGTCGTCTTTGAAAAATTTTTGCTCATCTGGTTGGTGAAAAGTGGTATCTTTTTCTAAAACTTTATTTTGAAATGATTTCATTCTTACAAAAAACATTTTAAAGACCGTATAAGAAATTCCTGTATGCCCTTCACTTTCATTTTTCTCCATATCATTCATTTCTTCTCCATATTTCTCTGAAACATTTGAGAATAAGTTGCAGACATGATTCTTTCTTACTTTTAATTACCGCCGTGTGTTTTTCATAAAAACAGGCACAAATTCTTAAATAACCAGAGTATCATTGTTAAAATTAATAATGCAGTACTGTAATCTTCAGACTTGTTTAAAATTTTGCCAGTCGTCCCATTAATGTATTTTTTTCAGGTTTAGGATCCAGTGCAGGATCAGATGTTGCATTTATTGTCACATGCCTTGAGTTTACCTTTGATCTGAAACCATTCTTCAGTCTGTTATCTTTCATGTTGTTGATGTTGTTGAAGAATACATAGCAGTTATTTTGTGTAATGTCCCTCATTTTAGGTTTGATTTGTGTTTCCCCTTGATTAGATTCATGTTATGCACTTTTGGCAAGAGCATCACAAATATGGTGGTGTGTCCTTCTCAGTGCATTCTCAAGTAGCTGTATGATAATGATTTGTCCCAGTACTGAGAATCTTAATCAGTTAGTTGAGGTGTGGCCTGCCAGTTTCTCCATTGTAAAGTTACTATTTTTCTCTTTTTAATTCATATGTATCTTGTTGGGCAGATACTTTGAGACACATGTTGTTCCTTCTTGTACTTTTTTTTTTTTTAGCATTTATTTTAGCATCCATCATCCAATGATTCTTGACTGAAATAGTTATTACTGTGGTGGTTGCCAAATGGTGACTAAATCAATCATTCCTTCTACATTTATTTGAAATCCTACTCTAAGGAAACCATTTCTCATTCCCTGCACCCATTCACTCATTCATTTATTTATATCTGAATGGATTTATGGATTCTTAACAGTATTCTTTAGGTTATAATGTTACTCTATTTTCTTTCTTTAGTTGTCCCCAATGTTGACCACTGGAGCCCCTCAAGCTGACTTTTTGATATGTATTCATTATTTTTTGAGCATTTTCTTATTTTCTTGCACCACAAAATGTTCTAGACTCATCTTGTTCTTTTTCCTGCCCCAGTTTGGAATTACCTGTTTCTTCAAGCCCTGGTTCTTTTTTTAGAGAATGATATTTAGAAACTTAGGTCTGAGTACTAGGATATTTTATTTTCTAGTCATTTGTACATTTTGCATTTTATATGAACATTTCCATTACTTTTACATATATTGTTTCTTCAGTGAGTCATGTCTGTTTATATTTCAAAATATTCTTTAAAAAATTAATTAGCTGATCTATTCCCTTAGTTTAACTATGGGTAATCATCAGTGGTAAGGAGATCACTGCCTCAGATCAGCCATGGGATAATAAAAGTTGACAGGCTCTGATTAGAATACTTATTTTCATCTATGGCTTTTTACACTGCCAGATAGAGCCAAGGGATTTTTGTGGCATAGGACTGGTTCAGTTTCTTAAAGGACCCAGCAGTACATGGCATGGATAGGATGTGTTCAGATCTAGAATCAGCCTTTCCAACTTGAGTCAACAAAAGCTAATACTGTTTTATTCTTTATATTCTTAGCTTTTTTGTGTATATATGATCATTTCCCCCTTCTCTGCATATTGGAATAGACCTCATCTTCTCACATATTTGGTGCAGATGGGGTTTAAATTGGTTTAGATGGAATCTTACATTTTACTTTTCCTGATGGATTTAATTTCATTCTTAGAGCTGTTTAGATTTTTTTTTTTTTTCAAGTTGTTAGTGTTGGTTTGTGAGTAAAGAGAAGAAAATTTCTCCTCTCAACCTTAAATGTTCTTGTTTCTTGCATTAGGAGAAGGAAAAGGAAAATGAAGAGGAACATCAATAAATGACAGCCATCTGGGAATTGATAGGTCAATTTTAATTAAACAATTCCTTAAGATGTGATAACTGCCTAAGACAGTGTTTTTTTAATATAAAATAACTTTATTTTTATGAAAGTAGTATATGAATTGTAGAAAATTAAAAAGCACAGATAACGTAAAAGTAAGATAACAAACACTATTCTCACCACCTAAAGGTTTTCACTGGTAACATCTCTGTATATATTGCTGTATCTCTCTTTATCTACATACATGTGCACACACTCCTGTTATGCTCAATAAAAGTAAATCACTTGTGGAGCTCATATGCACAGATCCTCTTCCCTTTAAATTCTGATAACATATGTGTGAGAATATATTATTGTTCTATTGTAGTGTTTGATTTGAGTATTTTCTAAATCAACTTATATTTTTACTTAAATCAACCCTTATTTTTTGTATTTCATCATGAGTGTGACTACTTCAGAGTGTCCTGTAAGTGGTTTTCATGCAAAAAAAATTTGTATTAATCATTATGTAAAAGAATGTAGTTTTAAATCTCTAGTTAGGAAGATAACTTTTATTCTGTAAATTATATTTGTTACCTTATAAATATAATCTTCATAGTTTCTTGGTAAAGATTTATTGTTAAAAATGAGCTCTGACTTTTTCAGGTTCATTTTTTAATTATATCAATAAATTTAATAGTGGTTATTTGACCTTACTCCAGATAATTGATGTAGTGGTTCTTAGTGGAATTTTTGGGACATGGAACTGCCTCTCATTTAATGGGTTAATAATTATGGGTGTTTGGAATATCTGTCAGTATTTATTAGGAAGTTGCCATCGTCAAATGTAAAATGTTGAATATGTTTATATCTGTCCTTATCATACATACTCAGTTTTCTTTTGTTAATATAGACTGTTTTAGAGGTAATAGACATGTACATTAAAAAAGTAAAATATACAGAATAAAGTTTCTCAGGAAAATATTTCTTTAATATTTGTAGAAGAATCTACTTTTTATTATCATTTCAGTAGAGTCAGCTGAAGCCAGGAATGTTTGCTTATTGTTTTTTAGGTGATGTATACACAAACTTGTAAAAGAATATGAATATATACTACGTTTTCTTTTTTTTAAATATACTACCTTTTCATTAATATTCATCTTTGAGTCTTGAATGATCTTAGGGAAGCGTACTTGATGAATGCCGTAAAAATAATGCAGTTTACAAAAAAAGAAAACCTACTGAAGTTAGATAACATAGCTTACATTAGGTAAAAGATTTGGGGTTATTAGGACAATTGGAGTAATTTGAATGGGTTTGTGGATTACATGGTATTACTGTATCAATATTTGTTGTACTGTGGTTGTATATGGGAATTTCCTTGTTTTTAGGAAATTGACACTGAAGTATTAGGAGTAGTGGGATATTATGTCTGTAACTGACTCTCAAAAGATTTTGAAAAAAAGTGTGTGTGTGCTTGCATGTGTGTACATATTGGTGTGTGTGTTTAGAGATGGAGTAAGACAAATGTTGTGAAATGCCGACGATTGGGGAGTGTGGGAGAAAGATATTTGGGAATTCTTCATGCTATTCTTAAAACTGTAAGTTTAAAATTATTTCAAAAATTAAAAGTTAAAAAGATTTAGGTTGGGGAAATGTCTTAAAACTAAAGTACTCCATAAAAGTTGCTGTATTTATAGATGTTTAGAACCACAAGGGACTTTGGAGATCTACTTTAACTCCCATTATTTTACAAATGAGGCCTTGAGAGCGTGGCAGATTAGATTTAACAGTATTCTAATGTGGACTTGTTAAGTACTAATCAGCATGACTACAGTTTTTTCTTAAAGGGTCATGAGGAAGCCATAGTCTCTTAGAAAGGTTTGTTGTTTTTATTTTTGCAGGGTGGTCAGCAAACCTCATATCTGAATATATTAAAGCCATATTAATACTCAGAGAAGAAAAGAAAAACTTCAAGGAGTAGACTTTGAAATGGGTTATATATATATTTTTAAGATTTTATTTATTGTCAGAGAGAAAGAGACCACAAGCAGGGGGAGCGACAGGCTGAGGACGAAGCAGGCTCCCCGCTGAGCAGGGAGCTCAATGTGATTGGGTGGGGGCCTCGATCCCAGGGATCCTGATCTGAGCCGGAGGCAGACGCTTAACTGACTGAGCCACCCAGGTGTCCCCCTGGGTTATATGTTCTAATTAAAAATGGCTGGCTGGTGGGGCGCCTGGGTGGCTCAGTCGTTAAGCGTCTGCCTTCGGCTCAGGTCATGATCCCAGGGTCCTGGAATCGAGCCCTGCATCGGGCTCCCTGCTCCGCGGGAAGCCTGCTTCTCCCTCTCCCACTCCCCCTGCTTGTGTTGCCTCTCTCGCTGTGTCTCTCTCTGTCAAATAAATAAATAAAATCTTTAAAAATGGCTGGCTGGTTTTAAAAAAATGACAAGATTTTGGAACCCTGTATCCTAAATTCCATTCAAGATCTTTACAGAATAATAAAATAGTTCCAGCTAGTGTTTCCTGTTAGTGCTGTTTTAAGAATTTTGACAATGTAATTAAGCATTATGGATAATTCAGTACAATAATAATTCCTGGTCTTCTTTTGTCTAAGGATCACTGTAACAAACATTTTATCATGTCTGATTGAGCAACATAGTGTAATATGTGAGGAGGAGCATTACGAGCCTAAACTTGTTTTTAAACTATAAAAACAAAAAAGGAAACAAAGTTCGGGAAGTGTTGATTATGTCTATTACCTGGATTGTGGTGACGGTGTCACAGGTGTTTGCATATGTCCAAACTCACCAAATTGTACAAGTTAAATATGTGTGGGTCTTTGTATATTGGTTATACCTCTAATAAAGCTGTAAAAAATAAACAAAAAGCATAAACTTGTTAGTGAAGAAAATTGAAGGTCAGTGAGAAGTAGGGTTTTTTTCTTTAGTAAGAAAAAAGTAGTAAAACCAGTTCTAATAGAAAAAAATAATGCAGCAAAAGATTTCCTAGGATTCCTCATACGGTGTGTAGAGAATGACTTCATCTGGGATCTATATTAGAACACTTTATTTAGCCGAATAAAGTTCTTTTATCTTATTTTCATTATTTTAATTTGTATTTAATATTTCTAGGTAAACAAAATTTTAAAACAGTGTAACAATTTGGTAATAGGATTTATAAGTTTGTATTTGGAGGATTTACAAACACTAGTAACTGGATCACTACCAATTTGCAGAGAGTTAGCAAAACTAATTCCTAAGATCACAGTGAACATGCTTAACCACTTCATTGCACTAGTGAGAATTTGCTTTGTTTTATAAAGTTAATTCTTAATGGTATTAGTGCCCTATTATTTTCTGTCTCATATATGTCTCAATAGTGCCCTATTATTTTCTTTACATATATACATATACATATACATATATGTATTTGTAAGTGAAGACACCTATTCATTGTTTTCTCTATATGCTGAGCCCTAACAATGGGCAGTAGGCATAAATTGTTGGTCACTGCTGCTGGTAAAAGAAAAGTTGTGTGATTCCTGCCTCCTTCCTGACATTTTCAGCAGAGCCTGTTGCCTGGACTTGGGTTTGAGGTTTTTGGCAATATGAAAATGGCAGGGGGAAGGGAATAAGCATGTCAGTTTTGTTGACTTCCTTCATTCTAGATCTCTTTTTAGAAAACACAAGTACTATGTATAGAGCTAGTACATATCTCAGTAATTCCATTTCCTGAGCTGTGCAAATATTGTACATGTTACTGACCTTTCTAAACCCCAGTTGCCTCATCTGTAAAATGGAGAAAATAAGCACTTTTACCTCATAGCCTGGGTTTGAGGATTGACTGCATATAGGGGTATATAAAACAACTATAGCAGTATCTAGCACATGATATGATCTCTGTGTGTGTTATTATCTTTGAATGTATCTATTATTTGGAATTATTTTGCAGAGGAACTAGGAAAAAATTGAAGTGCTATTGATATTCAGGTAACATAAATCTTTTATGAAACTCGAGAAATAATTAGAATGCTATTTGTATTTAAGCAGATAGGAAGAAAATTATTTTTAATATTGGTATTTGTTTTGTTTTAACAGGTATCAGCAGATGTTGCATACGAACTTGGTCTACCTTGCTACAATAGCAGATTCTAATCAAAATATGCAGTCTCTTTTACCAGCAGTAAGTACCTTTAAAATTGTGTGAAGTAGACAAAATCTTACATAGAATTATGTACAGGATAACACATTTTTGTTTAGTGATTTTAAAGTTTTGTTTAGTAAATTCTGCTCTCTGAGAACATGAGGGTATTCTGTATGATCTAAAAGCTTCATTGTTTTGCCTTCATATTTAATTTGAATCAGTTCACCTAGAATTGTTTCCCTCCCTGAAGAAGTTATATCCATTCATCCATTCACCCACATACTCACCCACCTTCCTACTTATTTATTTATTTTAATTTGTAATTGTACATATAACTTATGAATAACTGTATAGTATTTCAAAGCAAATCCCAGGCATCATATACTTTTCCTGGTAAATACTTCAGTATGCATTTCTAGCAGAGAAGCAGCATTATTCCACCCAACAAGATTAATCAAAATTTCTTAATGTCTTATTATACCCAGGCTATCTTCAGTTTTCACTGATTATCTTAAAAATACCCAAATGTTTAAATGATTGTTTGCTGCAGAATCCAAACAAGGTCCACATGTTGCATTGGTTGGTATGTGTCTGAAGTCTCTTTGAATCTATATTAGTTTACCTTTTTTATTCTCCATTTATTTGTTGAAGAAACTGGGTCATATATTTTGTAGAGTTTCTTACATTCTGGATTTGGCTGATTGTATCCTCATGGTCCTTTAACATGTTCTTCCATTTCATCTCTTATTTCTTATAAACTGATAATTAGGTAGAGAGGCTTGATTAGAGTTAGGTTCAGTTTTTTTTTTTTTTTAAATATTTTATTTATTTATTTGAGAGAGAGAGAGCATGAGAGGGGGGAGGGTCAGAGGGAGAAGCAGACTCCCCGCTGAGCAGGGAGCCCGATGCGGGACTCGATCCTGGGACTCCAGGATCATGACCTGAGCTGAAAGCAGTTGCTTAACCAACTGAGCCACCCAGGTGCCCCAGAGTTAGGTTCAGTTTTGTGTTAAGAATATTTCACTGAAGGGCCCCTAGGTGGCTCAGTCAGTTAAGTGTCTGACTCTTGATCTCAGCTCAGGTCATGATCCCAGGTTGTGATCCCAGTCCTCTGTTGGACTCCACTTAAAAAAGAATATTTCATTAATGGTGCTGTGTATTGTCTATTGTATCATATCAGGAGGAACATTTTGGTTGTTCCATTTTTAGTAATACTAAGATTGATCAATGGGACTGGCTGGCTCAGTTGGTAGAGCATGCAACTCTTGATCATGAGTTCAAGCCCTAAGTTGGGCGTGAAGTCTACGTAAGGAAGAAAAAAAAGATGGATCGATGGGTGCAGTTGATACCGCCCTGATGAATCTATTAGAGTTCCCCATCAACCTTTCACTTAATGGTTTTAGCAGTCATTGATGCTTGTTGACCAGATCTGTTATTTCATATTGGGATCACAGAATGATGAATTTCTAATTTTACAGTTCCTTCTGTATTTATTAGCTGTACTTCTTTTAAAAAAGAAAAACTTCCCTTCATCAAGTATTTGGTTATCCTGAGATAGAGAGTCCCTATATGAGAATCACGATTAAAGGCTGGTTTCTAGCCTCTTATCAGTTTTCAGAATAACAATTCTAGCAATCTGTGAAGGTGACCAGTGATTTTTTTTTTTATTATTGTCATCTAAACATACACGTTTTTATATTTTTAATGTGTCCATTGCAGTCATTCTTTCTGATACTTCAGATTATTTCCTCTTTGGTCAGTGAGAGCCTGTTCATTTGGCTGCTGTGTCCATCTGACGTGATTCAAGTATTCTTGTATAGCTTCTTTTCTTTCAGGATTTGAGAGAGCTGTCAGGCTGACTATATTTTCTTCCCCAGAACTATTCTGCCTTGGCTATTTTTTCAGGCAGCACTTTTTCAATGGGAATTGATATTGACCACACTTTGGATGTTTGGGGCATTCATTATTACTGGGTTTTCATTGTTTCTAGGTATTTTTTTTTGGTGGACAGAACTAGTAAACACATTTTTTAGAAAAAGAAATAAAGTGTTGAATTAATGCTATTTCCCTTCTGGAAAGGTTTTTTACTTAGCTTTGATTTTATGTATTATCTCTTCTCTCTTATTCTAAAACTCTCTGTTGTTCCATTTTTAGTAATATTAAGATTGATCAATGGGACTGGCTGGCTTAATGACATTATTGTGGTTGTTTATTTACTTTATACTACTACATATATGAAGTAATTTCAGTATAACAATACCAAGATTGCCACTAACAATAAGATGTTTGTCCTTAAGATCTATCCCACTAGGAATATATAATCAATACATTTCTTTTTGACTCTGAAATAATTCAGGTGGTTATTACTTTGAACTTGATTACCAGCTAGGTGGAATTTATTTTTGTGAATGGTGTGAGGAATGGGTTCAATTTCAATTGTTTCCATATGGATAGATTTCTGTTCCAGCATTATCTATTGGAAAAACAAAATGATAACTTTTCTCTGTTTTGTCATGCCACCGATTTCATATATCAAGTGTCCATATATATGTGGGTCTCTATTCTGTCTCATTGGTCTGTTTTTATAAATTCCACTATCTTTTCACACTTGTCATAGTCTTATAAATCTTGATGTATGTTAGAGAAATTCTTATGTTTTTCAAGAATATCTTGGCTATCTTGGTCCTTTGCATTTCCATATATGCTTAAAAATCAGCATGTCCAACATAATCCTGTTTGATTTTTATTGAGATTATCTTGATTCTTGGGGAGAATTTATATCTTCACAACATTGAGTCTGTCAAATCATGATCATTGCATATATTTTCGTTTATTTAATCCTTCAAATATCTTTCAGTGGAGTTTTATGATTTTCCCTGCAGAGGATTTGCACATCTCTCATTGGACTTATTGCTAGGCATTTCATATTTTTTGAGGCTATTTTAAGAGTCTTTGTTTTTTAAACAAAGATTTATTTTCTTACTGCATTTGCTATTTACACGGAAATGCCACTGATACTGAATTTCAGTCTTGTTCAACTCTTATTTCTAACAATTTTTCTGTAGGTACCTTCTGTTTTCTATATTCACAAACAAAGTTGTGAATAATGAGTTTTGTTTCTTTCTTGCCAATCCTTACACCTTTTTTTTTTTTTTTAAAGATTTTATTTATTTATTTGAGAGAGAGAGAATGAGAGAGAGCGAGTACATGAGAGGGGGGAGGGTCAGAGGGAGAAGCAGACTCCCTGCTGAGCAGGGAGCCCGATGCGGGACTCGATCCAGGGACTCCAGGATCATGACCTGAGCCAAAGGCAGTCGCTTAACCAACTGAGCCACCCAGGCGCCCCAATCCTTACACCTTTTATTTCTTTCTCTTGCCTTACTTCTCTGGCTAGGACCTCCACTACATTCCCGAATAGAAGTGGTGATAGAGGACATCTTCATCTTGTTCCTGATCACAAAGGGAAAGGTTTCACTGTTTGACCATTAATAAGTATGATGCTTGCTGTAGTTTTTTGTAGATGCCTTTTATCAGATTAAGGAAGTTCCCTTCTGTTTCTGTTGTGCTAAGTAAGAGTTTATATCTTGAATGGATGTTAAATTTTATTAAATACTTCTATTGCATCTAATGAGATGATCATAAATTTCTTCTTTTTTAATCTGTTAATGTGGTGATTTACATTGATTTACTCTTTAATGTGCAGTCCATCTTGCATTCTTGTAATTAACCTACTTTTTCATGACCCACTTGGTAATGGTCTTTGGTTTGGTTTGGTTTGGGCATGGTCTCTTAAAAAAATGGCTGTATTCAGTTTGTTAAAATTTTGATTAAGATTTTTATGTCTTTGTTCTTGAGTGTAATTGACCTTTAATTTTCTCTTCTTATAATGCATTTGTCTGGGTTTTATTTTGAGGTTATGTTGGTTTTATAAAACGAGCTGGAAACTTTTCCTACTTTTTCTTATCTGGAATAATTTGTATGATAAAGCTACCGTTTCTTAAATGATCGGTGTACTTCTTTAGAAAAGCTGTCTAGGTCTGGAGTTTTCTTTGTGAGGCGGCTTTTGTTTACTAACTCAATTTCTTTATTGGTTACAGGACAATTTATAACATATATTTTATGAGTTGCCTATTTTGGTAAATTGTGCTTTTTAGCATTTACTAAATTTTCAGATTTATTAACATAAAGTTCATGAAATAATCTTGTCTTTCTAATGTCCTCAGGATCTATGGTGATACTTTCTTTTTTATTTTTAACATAGTTTATTTATGCCTTCTCTTATAAAATGTTTTTGATCATTCTTGCCAGTTGTTTATCTTTTTTTTTTTTTTTGGTCTTTTCAAAGAATCAGTTTTTGGCTTTGATTTTCACAGTGGCAGCATTTCTAGAACTTTTTGTTCTCAGAACCCCATTATACTTAAAAATTATTGAGGACTCTGAAGAACTTTATATGGGTTATATATATTGATATATTTGTAAGTATTCCTCAGTTTTAAAATTAAGACTGAGAAAATTTTTGAAGTATTTATCAGCTCATTTAGAATGAACAATAATAAACCCATTGCATGTTAAAGTAAATAACGTTCTTTAAAGGAAAAAGAACTATATCTTTTAGAACAGATTTAGTAAGAAAGGAATAGCATTGTTTAGTAATTTTGCAAATTTCTTTCAAATGTCTGACTTAATAGTAAACAGCTGTATTCTCATATCTACTTCTGAATTCAATTTAGTGTAATATGTTTTAGTTGAAATAGAACAAAATCCAGTTTCGCTCAGGTATGGAGTTGGAAAAGGGAGGACTGTTTTAATAGCCTTTTCAGATTGTTGTACAATAATCTTCTTTGATAGTACAGAGGATCTCAACAAGTGTTTTTCCTAAAGGTTATTTGCAGTATGGAATCTGAAACAATATCAATAGATTTTTCTTATTCTGGTACATTGGAGTTCATTGGTCTGTCCTGCATTTTGGATGGATCTTCTAATCATGGATAATTTTGTAACATGTTTGGTCATTTGGGAAATAGAAGTGCATTGAGTCATGTACATCCCTAAATATTGACATATTTCATTAGATGATACTAAAAACCACATTTGTTGAAATCACCATCAATCTCATCAGAAGTTAAGTATTAGGATGCTGTCCAATTCAAGATGGTAGATATTCCCATTTTCTTCCCAATTTTTCCTTGAAAGGTCAAGTTTAATCATTGGCAGCAAATGCTGTCGGTTGTTTTCCAGGCTCACTGTGTTCATTTTTGAGCAAATGTCTGCCAGATACCCAAGCCTGGTTTGTCTAGCAGTTGTTCTTTCAATTAAAAATGGTGTTCCATGAAAACTGCATAGATCAGCAAGCAACTCAATCAGAGTGCTTTCATCTTTCTTTGATTTGCAACAGATATATTTATTATTTTCTCATTTTCTCCCAGAATATTTTTTTTTTTTTTTAAAGATTTTATTTATTTATTTAACAGAGGGAGAGAGAGAGAGAGAAAGCACAAGTAGGCAGAATGGCCAGCAGAGGGAGAGGGAGAGGATGAAGCAGACTCCCAGCTGAGCAGGGAGCCCGATGTGGGGCTTGATCCCAGGACCCTGGGATCATGACCTGAGCCGAAGGCAGGGGCTTAACCAACTGAGCCACCCAGGCACCCCTTGTCCCAGAATATTTAAGTAATTTTTACTGTTTCATCAAGGACATTCTTAAGTGAAGTGACTTTTTTTAACTGCTAGTCTGGCAATCAATAATACAATGATTTACTGTAGAGTTTGGTGCCTTGATTCATGCCAAGGCTCTAGCAGTTACACCCACTCTCTTACTTTTGCACCATTGCTTTAAATATCAACATGGCATAAAAGTATTGTTACGGAAATATTTTGACCTTTTGGACTCTTTTAAAAGAGTCTTGAGGACCACATTTTGTGAACTATTGCTCTTTTGTTTGAGTGTGATTAATTTCTGATCTTGTCTTTAATATTTCCTTTTACTTTCTTTTGCTGTATTTTGCTGTTCTGAATTTTGAGATGAATGCCTACTTCCCATCAGTTTTCATTTTTTAATACTCATATATGCATTTAAGGGCATAAATATCCCCCTAGTTATAGTTCTAATATGTAGTATATTCATATTTATTCAGTTCCAAATATTTTCTAATTTCCAATATTATTTCTTCTTTACACATGGGTTGACAAACACACTTTTTAGTTTCCAAACATACGGAAATTTTATCATTTTTTTATTAATGATTTCTGGCTTTATTGCATGTAGTTACATAACATTTTATATGATTTAGTTCTCTGGAATTCTTTGAGATTTGTTTTCTCTTGCAGCATATGGTCAGTTTTTACAGATGTTCTATGTATACTTAAAAAGAAGGTGTATTCTTTAGCCCCTCAATGCCTGTATATATTTATTGGATCAAGTGTGGTGATCTTGTTTGAATCTTCTATAGCTTTACTTTTTTTTTTTTTTTAACCTTTCTGATGCTTTGTTCTAGCAGTTACTGAGAGATGTATGTTTAAAATGTATAGTTGTGGATTGTCTCTTTTTCCTTATAACTCTTCAGAGTTTTAGCTTAATATGACATTTTGAGGCATTGTTAGTAAGTGCACATATATTTTAGAATATTACAGGTCTGGTTCTTTGTAACGTTGTCATTATGAAGTATTCCCCTCTTTCTGTCTAATAATGCATTTTGTCTTAATGTCTATTATCCGATATTAGAATAGCTCAGTTGGTTTCCTTTAGTGTTTGTATGGTATATTCACCTTCCATTCCCTCGTGTTAGAGATATGAACGGCATGTAGATTTTTTTAAAAATCCAGTGTAGCAGTCTTTTAATTGGAACATTAAATCCATCCATTTATATTGAATGTAATCATTCATGTATCTGAGTTTAAAGTTACCATCATACAATGTAATTTCTCTTTGTCTCATCTGTTGTATATTCCTTTTTTCTGTTCTTTTTTGCCTTCTTTTAATTATTTTTTTATTTCTCTTTTCTAGTTTGGAAATTACGTACTTATAAAATTAATATTCTTTCAGTGGTTATTATACTGTTTGTAATGTGCATCTCAGACAATTCATGGACACTTGGATACTTTATTTCTATTCATTCCTCAGTGACTCATTTATTGTAAGGCATTTTAAATCTTTACATGTTTACTCACAAATGATTTTTTAAGTTAGTGTTCATTAGAGTTATCATCATTGTTACCATTTGTGATGCTTTTAATTTCTCCCTTCATTTACAGCCTTTTTTCTCAGATCATTTTCTTTTTCCTCCCTGTAGAACATATTTTAGTATTTTCTTTAGCACTGGTTTGCTTGTGACAAATGCCTTCAGGTTTGTTTGTTGTTTGGTGATCTGAAAATGCCTTAATTTCACCATTGTTCTTACAGAATATTTTTGCCAGGACAGATTATTGTTTTCCAGCTTGTATCTATTGGAAATATAGTTGTTGGTGTTACTGTTTTGAAGTTAATCTATTTTTTGCTTTCTGAAGTCTTTTTCTGAAGTCTTGCTGTACTGTGTGTAGGTGTGGAGTTCTTTGATGTATCCCGCTTGGTGTGTGTTGAGATTGCTGAAATCTGGGAATTGATGTCTTTTATCAATTTTGGGAAATTATCAGCTGGCTTTATAGATTGGCTAATATGTCCATAGCAAATGTTACCTGCCCCCCCCACCCAAGTTTGGGCCCACCTCTCTGGATTTTCTTTCTTCTTCTGAACTTGGCCTGATCATTTTTTACCTTTTTGTCTGCTCTTCCATATCTTTAAACGTATTTTTAAAATATTTGTTGAGCTTTTTTTGTTGTCCTCAGTGGAGAGTTGTTTGAATCCTAGTTTGCCATTACCTTAGATGATTCTTTTAAATATTAGAATTGTATTCTGTTTTGCTGTCCATGGAATAACTAAGAGAATATTAGTTACTTTTATGGATTCTCAAATATAACTGTTTCTTTGGAGAGAGAACAGACACTTGCAGAATGACTACTATGCATTGACTCCCTTCAGTATTTCATCCTCAGAAGCCTTTAGGATATTAGTCCCTTTCTATAGTTGAGGAAATAGAGTCTCAGATAGGTTAATTAACATGCCTAGGGACTCATAGTTGGTAAATGGTAGCATGGGATTTGAACACTGGCCTTACTGAAAGCAGTTTGTGCATTATGCTACCATGTCTTATTGCTACTAGGATGGAAAGGAAATAAAATCCTGACCAATTTGCTCTTAAGGTGGTGTATCAGGGTAGAACTTGGCTAGGTCTTCATAGAGCTTGAATCTGAATCTTACAACCTGCAGTGTCTTGATTGTTCTGTTATGTTGTTATGGAAATGAGTGCCTTTATCATTATCGGAGTTTTTTTGGTCTAGCATTATTCTTGTACTTAGGTGTTAATTTTTAAAAAATGTTATGTGACTGGGTTCGCTTTTAGTTTGGGGACTAAATTATAGGTTAAAGTGGCAGGTTAAGAATTTAGCTTATCATCACCGTGGTGACCTGTAATTAAGTGAGTCTTAACTTAGTTCCCCTGTTCTAGCACATCTGAAGATATGACAGATTCTCAACATGTTCTCATAACAACTCATTATGGCAGGGATTCAAGTCTCAGGGCATTGAGGGTGGAAAGGGGGACATTTCTCTTTAGGTAGTCTTATTTAGAATCTTGTGGGTAGTTGGGAAGTGGTACTTTGCAAAATGTCCTTTGCTGATTCTGTATCCCTTCTACCTAGCCAATTGAAATTCTTTGTGTAACTTATGATACTGTGCAAACTGTGGATTTTTTCAGTTTGTCTTGATTTGAAATATTGTTTCCATAAAACGTAGAAATGTCTTAAAGCCTTAAACATTACAGCCTCTCAGATATGTCTCATGTTCTCTCTAGCTTTTATGTAGAGTACAGAAATGTTTGGTCAGATCATGTATCTTGAGATTTAGTTACTCATTTCTCTTGCCTTTCTTTAGGAAGGTAGTAATTCTTGAGATGCCAATGTGATAAAATTGAGCTTATCATAGAAATTCATTTCGGTACAACAAAATCTCTTAGAATTTGCTATTCTGTTCTCACCTGTTATGTTATAAATTCTGAGTTTTTTGTATTTGTTTTTTTAGAATTTACATTTTTCCCTGTAGATTAAATAGGACAGTAAAAATTATTATCACTTATATTCAGGAAAAGTATTATATTATTTTGATCACCACCTGATTAAGAACCATCACAAAGGAAAGAGACACATTTCATTACTAACTATCTACCATTATTTCACTGTTTTAATATGGGGTCACCATTTTACATCATATTTTACTAACGTATATAAAAACTGCCATTTGTATATTTTGGAATAAAATTTTTGCCTCCTAATGTTGATCAAGGTTTAATTTAAAATACATGGCCAAATTTTCATAAAAAAATATGAGCATTTTGGAGGTCACATTGCTTGAGAAGTTAACAAAGGAGGAGGAGTTTTTGAAAAAAATAGAAATAAATATATCCTCATAGTAGAAGGAATAAGAGAGAATTGATTGAGTAAAGTAAAGTGGGGCTTGAGAGAGGGAAGAAATCAGCTAGAAGGAAAGCAGTTGGGATTGGAGGTGAAAGAGGAAGTAATGTCAATTTGGGAAAACTAGAGTAACAATACAAAATGGATACAATCAGTCTGCCAAAAGGGAGAATATACTAGTTCATAAGTATAGTTTGAGAAATTTTGATCCTGAAAAAGAACTGTATGTTTTGGGGTAAAAAAAGTTTTCCAGAATGGAGTTTTTCACTTCATTAAACTAGTTGTGAGAATTGGAAATATGCTGATAATTATATATAGGTTTAACTTTCAGTTTTTTTCATGTCCCCCCAAAAGAGGAATTATGTATTTATAGTACTATTTCATATATCTGGAACTAGGCTACATCTAGCAAGCTTCTCCTGTTCGAAACAAAGTCAAGAATTAAAAAACCAGGAATAAATGGAAAAAGATCTGTAAGGAAAAAAGTATAACTTATAAAGCCAGTGCACTTCACTTTTTTGTTTGGGCCCTATGTATTCTTACTACAGAAGCATTATAAGTTCAAAACAAAGCTGTTCATTCTTAACCTTATACATATTTTAGCAAGTTTGTTTCTTTAATTTTAAGCCTGTAGCTTGGAAGCAACAAATCAGAAATGGGGAGGTATGGTCTATAGGCAGGCATACATACATGCAGTGTAACCAGCAAAGGTGGTGTGGAAAGAGACCAAATAGTTATAAAAAGCTGACGTAATTGAAAACGTACGCTGGTCTGGCTCCTATAGTATATGCACTTGGGGCCCTGGTTATCTTAGTAAACCTTGGAGGCATCATTTGAATAGTAGTTCTCAGGGTTGATATTTACTTTCTGAAATAGCATAAACCATTGACGTAATTATTTTCATATATAAACTAGGAACATTTTACCATTAGAAAATATGACTGTGTTATGTGTCTTTCCTTCTCCTTGAAAAAATTGCATTTTTTAAAGTTTTAGCCTAATGTTAGTTATTGTTCACTTATTTTTGTCATCTGGTGGTATTAATGTATACAAACTGGTAGGCCCCATTGGTTTAGGAAAGAATTATTAGAGAACAGTTTAAATAAAACAAAGTTTATTTATTTATTTATTTTAGAGAGAGAGAATGTGAGCACCTATGTGCATGAGTGGGAGGGGCAGAGGGAGAGGGAGAGAGAATCTCAAGCGGATTCCATGCTGAATGCAGGACTCGATCTCACGACCTCGAGATCATGACCTGAGCCAAAACCAAGAGTCGGACACTCAACCAACTGCACCAACCAGGCACCCCAAGAAAAGTTTTTTTTTTTTAAGATTACTTATTTATTTATTTGAGAGAGAGCGTGCACTAGTGGGGGGGAAGGGCAGAGGGAGAAGCAGACTCCCCACTGAGCAGGGAGCCAGATTGGGGGCTTGATATCAGGATACCGAGATCATGATGCTTAACTGACTGAGCCACCCTGGTGCCCTCCAAGAAAAGTTTTTATTAATTTAATTTTTATTTGGGAAAAACTTGGGGAGTAAAGAGTCTTTCTGTTGTAGTTCATTTTAAGACATACAATCTGGAAATATTTCTACAGAATTAAAAATTTTAGAGCTAGGAAGAACCTGGATGATCACAGTCTAGTGGTTCTCTACATTGGCTGCATATTTTAAAAGCTTCTCAGGTGATTCTAATGTGCATCTAGGATTTGAAGACCTTATATTTCCAGGCTTTTTAAATGAAGTATCCAGTGACATTCTGAGGATATGCGTATTAAGGAAAATATTCCTATTCTGGTACTAGCAACTTCATTTGATGTTGTGTACCATGAATCATTTTTACAACATGAGAAAGATAATACTTATTCTATAATGTTGTTATGAGGATTAAATAAAACAATTCACGATGTCATATGGAGGAGGTACCTAGGAAACATTGATGATAATGAAGATGAAGGCAGTACATAATTGGAAAGTATAAACCGAAAGAGAAGTCCTATTAAGGAGTATTTGAAGTAAGACTAGCAGGACTCAAATTACTGAATACATATGAAAGGTAAGGGAGAGAGTTTGGAGACTTGACTGACAGTGACATTTCCTGAGATTGAGTACATAAACATGTCTCTTAATTTTAAAAGAAGGTCGAAGGCTAATAGGAATTGCTTATCCTGCTTTTCACTTAATTCATTATTAAGGTTTTATTTTTTATTTTATTTTTTTTAAAGATTTTATTTATTTATTTGACACAGAGAGAGAGAGAGAGAGCGCACAAGCGGGGGGGGTGGCAGGCAGAGGCAGAGGGAGATGCAGACTCCTGGCAGAGTGGGGGGAGCCTGATGCGGGACTGGATCCCAGGACCCCAGGATCACAACCTGAGCCGAAGGCAGTCGCTCAACCAACTGAACCACCCAGGCGCCCCTCATTATTAAGTTTTTAGAAAATTCCTAAAAAAAAAAGTTAAAAAAATTCTCCAATTTAACCAGATATACTTCTTGAATTTTAAGCTTATTAAAGATAATTTTTGTTTATTAGGTGTTCTGTACAAAGAATAGATTTTAATAATTTATTACTAAATTATTAAATTAAACTATTAATAAAAATTGATTTAGAGTAAGTATAGTAGTCTTATGTTTTATATTTCCTAAGTTGCATTTTTTTTTGGTGATGCACACTCGATGTTCTCAGCAACCCTTGGGCAGCACTTGATTAGCCTTTCATTACCCAAGCTTCAGTAAAAGTGATAATATGTAGTCTTTAGATACAGTGCTGATAAAGCATCTATTAAGGTAATTCATTGATTAAAATTGGGTATTACAGAATTCACTGTTTGCAGATTTGATCCACCCGAAGTGAAAGAAAACATGCTTAGAGCTGTGGAACATCTTACATATTAGCAGAGTATATTTCATTTATAAATTTTACCTTCACATTCAGCATAGGTGGTACTGTGATACGGTTAGAACATCAAAAACTACAAAAGATCATACAGAAGCCCACTTCCATATCTGTCTTAGATTATGTAAATAAAAGCCAGTATAAATACATACTTTCCCCTTTTCTGTGCAGGTAGAACCTTGCCATATACTGTTGTGTTTTTTAAATTACAGTTTTTTAAAAATGAAAATGTTTACATTCTTTTTGGAAAGAACTTTGCTAAATATTGGCATCATTTTAAGAATTTTTAGGAGTTGAGTGTTTGATAAACATGATAATGTGTATTTAGTCAGTATGATGTTGACTATTTTCCTCCTTTGAAACATTTGTTTGATTTCTGTGGTAGTTTTCTTTTTACCTTTCTAGCTATTCAGCTTCTTATCTTTAACATGCCCATCAATTGTTGATGTTCTCTTCTTGAACATCCTTTTACCATATACACTCTTTCTGGAAGATTTTATCCATATTCCTGGTTTCTTATATTCCTGACTTCAGGTTCCACCTATACTCAATGGCTCCCAAATATGTATCTTCTTGCCTGAGTGTGAAACATGAATCCAGCTTCCAATAGACATATCCATTTGGATATTCTACAGGTCTCTCAGCACGATGTGGACAAGACATCATTTCCTTCAGCTCCCCCTCTGTTCTTTCTTTGCTGTTAAAAGAAAAAAAGCCCACAAGCTTGAATTTTATATTTCCTATCTCCAGTAAGTAGTATAAACACTGAGTTCTTTTAGTCAGAAATATAGTGGTCGTCTGTGATTTATTCACAGCTACTTTCCAGGTCTTCCTCTTGTACATAGTATGGTGCTGCACAATAAGAGGTGTCTAATTAAAACATTTTGGAATTAAAAACAGAAGCAAGACCACGAGTGAATATCTTAAAGTCTGTATTTATATGAGATTTAGGATAAATTAAGGCATCAGTTATTTATCTGATTTTGAGTTAGGAAGACTTCCTTGAGAATGAAAGCAGAGGAGAAAACTATAAAGAAGATACTGATTTTATTCTTTTAAAAATATAAAATAAAACTTTTTATAGGCCAAAAAGTTCTGTAAATGAAATTGAAGACAACAGATGGTAATAGTACAGTGTAATACATGTTATTTTAGAAGTACTGGACATTTAAAGTACATTTTACATAGTAGAAGTGATTAGTTCTGCTGTTTAGTATTAGGAAAAGTTTCACAAAGGAGGTAACCTTGTATTTTGTAGAGAATTGATTTATGGGGGCCCATTTCCCTGGATTAGTATATTATAGGGAGCATTTTGCAGTATCATTGCCTATCATGTCTTTTCAGAATTCTAGAAAAAATCATGTTAACTCTTTGCTGGACAGTATATATGAAATTCAAGCACTGTCTAATTCAGTCCAGATATGGAAAGAGATTGGTTATATCTTATTGCGAGGAATATAAATATTTGTGTGTATGTATGTTTATATGTGTGTGTATATACATTTTTTGGGCAGAACTGTATTATTAAATCAGTGAAAGTAGCTTCTACATTTACTAAGTAAGGAACCTAAAGATTGTGTCTTTGTCATAATTGAAAATAATGTATCTAGCTCACTTCTCTAAGAAGAAGCATTTCTTTGACTTAAGCAAAAAAAAGAACCTAAATGTTGGAAATTAAGTAATTCACTCTTAATTTGCACGGAATAAGTACAGAAAAGTATTTGTATGGGACTGTTTATTTATTTTTTGGGGACTGTTAATTTAAACATTGTTTATATTAGCAAAACAAAAACAAACTAGGGAACTAGTCTCAGTATTGAGGGTGGGTTAAAAATTTTTATAGCTTATATAGCTGAGTTCTACAGTCTTAAATGGGATTGAATTATATGTCAATAAAGAATAATACCTACAGTAGAATGAAAGAAATCACACAATAGTGTGACCCTACTTTTAAAAACTATACTTGTGTGTGTGTGTGTGTGTGTGTGTGTATAAATTTTTAAAAAGTTTCTGGAGGTATATATATCGAGTTTTTAGCAATGATTCCTATTTGCATTATTTCTGTTTTTGTAATGATTACGCATTACTTTGTAATTTAGCCAGATTGGTATAGATGTAAAAATAATAAATTCAAGATTAAACAAATACATACATTCCTGTTTCTTAACTGATGGTATTTATTACAAACTTAAGAAAGGCTTAGAGTCCTATCTCCCCATGTTTTAGGAGTGGATTAGTGTTTTTTTGGAAGTATATTCCAGAGAATTCTCCTGGTCTGGGAAGAAGACAATTATTTCATTCTCTAAGATTATATGGATCTGGAGTGACTATTTAGTAATTAACATATTAGGGTTAGGTAGACTTAGTTTTTTCATAGTGGAGATAGTTTCATGTTGGATTTGTTATGGTGGGAGTGTTTGCTATTTCAAAAATAAAGGTTGAAGTTCTGGGGAACCTATTACTAACTGGGGGGAGTATTGTTGATAAGTGAATCATTTGGGAGCCTAACTCCTTAGGAAGTTGGGAGAATCATCATGCTCTGAAAATAGGTGGAAAATGTTATTAGTTATGAAAGTTCAACTGGTCAGGTTTTATAGTAGGACTACATTCTGTATTAGCTTGGGGACCAGATGACACAACAACTGATGAGATTATTATTTTTTAAGATGATTTAATTGAGGAAATCATTTGGTAAGATAAAAAACCTGCATCAGTTCAAGGCTACCCATGATGGCATCCTGACATTTCTTGTGGAATTAGTGAGGAATCAATGAGATCTTTCTGAACTGTTTCAGAGATGTATAGAACTCATTTTTGGCGAGACTGACCATAGGTCTAGGAAGCAAGGCAAATGTAATGATGCAGCTTTTGGATCCATTCTTGGTGGACCAGTCAGACTCTTTCATTTGTGTATGTATTGGTCATCTATCAGCTTTTGGCAGTATTTTATATATGTATGTATCCCTCCTGTTTTACATAATACTAATTTTTAAATCTCCTATTTCTATGTGTCATTTTAGTGCCTCCTTGTGGGGAACTATATTAATGACAGTTATATGAATGATAGAGGAAGGATTATTAAGCTAAAAATTATATTTTACAGTGATATTTTTATATTTTAAAGAAACAGATAATTTTATAGTCAGAATTGTTTTTAATTTTATACTAAATCATTTAAGTTTGAGAGTTCATTTGTTTACTAAATATTAAGTGCCTACTGTGTGTCAGGCAATAGGTACTTTTTGGAACATCAGTTAACAAAGCAAATGAATATTCCTCCTGTCTTGGGTTTTACATTCTAGCAAGCAAGGCAGGTATAATAAATGATTAAATCGTATAGTTTATTAGAATATGTTAAGAGCTATGGAAAAGGAAAACAGCAGGGAGAGATGTATTAGGAGTGCTGCAGGTGGGGGGTGGAATTTGCAGAATGTAGAGTGGTCTGGAGAACTTCATGGAGAAGGTGACAGTTGAGCAAAGACTTGAGGAAGAATGTTTTAGGAAGAGGAAACAAGCAGTGGAAAGGTCCTGAAGTGAAACTATGCCTAACTTGTTCAAGGAACAACATTAAGTTTGTGGCTGGAACAGAATAAGGTAAGGAAGTTGTGTGGACAAATCCTATCTTGCAAGCTATTGTAGAGACTTTAATTTTTACCTTGAAATTGGAAGCTCTTGGAGGATTTTGAGCAGAAGAGTGAATTGACATATTTTAATAAACTCATTCTGATCACCATGTGGAAAATTTATGATAGAGGAGCATGAATAGAAGCAGGGAATCCAGATAGGAGGCTATTGCAGTAATCGGCATGAGAGATGTGATGGTGGCTTGTTACCAGCATGGTAGCAGAGGAGGAGGTGGAAGAAATGGTCAAATTGTAGGTATATTTTAAGGGTAGAGTCCCAAGGAGATGCTGAAAATTGAATGTGGGAGTCAGAGGGTGAGAATAAGAGACGTGTAAGGAATGACTCCATGGTTTTCAGAGAGCAACTGGAATGATGGAATTACCATCAACTGAGATTGTTGGGTAAAGGGATTTGGGTGGGGGTGGAGATGTCGGGGATTCATTGTTGCAGATGTCAAGTTCGAGATGTCGCTTCCAAATGGTGATGTGGAGTATAGAGAATAAGCAGTTTTGAAATAAAGAACATGAAAGTTATCACAAAAATACTGGTCCCTAATTGAATTTGATATGCTGCTTATATTTCAAAATAATTTTTTTCATTTAGTGAATATTTGTTGAGTACCTCTATTTTTTTTTAAAGATTTTATTTATTTGAGAGAGAGAGAGAGAGATTGAGAGAACTAGTGGGGGGAGGGGCAGAGGGAGAAGCAGACTCCTTGCTGAGCAGGGAGCCCGATGTAGGGCTGGATCCCAGAACCTTGGGATCATGACCTGAGCTGAAGGCAGACACTTAACAGACTGAAACACCCTGGCGCCCCCTTTACACAAACATTTTAAATGACAATTGTAGCAGATGCTGTGAAGGAAGGGCACTTAGGACTATAGGAGTTAATGGGGCCTGATTATTCTGATAGGGAAGGCTTTCTTGAAGAAGTGTCCTTTAAGGTGTAATTCACATAAGATTCACTCGTTTTAACTGTATAGACAGATGAGTTTTTTAAAAAAGATTTTATTTATTTATTTGACAGATAGCGAGAGCAGGAACACAAGCAGGGGGAGGGGGAGCGGGAGAGGGAGAAGCAGGCTTCCCACCCAGGAGTGAGCTTGATACAAGGGCTTGATCCCAGGACCCTGATACCATGACCTAAGCTGAAGGCAGTTGCTTAACGACTGAGCCACCCAGATGCCCCACCCCACATCTTTATCCATTCATCAGTGGACATTTGGGCTGCTTCCGTATCTTGGCTATTGTAAATAATGCTGCTATAAACATCAGGGTGTATGTTTATAGCAGCATTTGAATTGGTGTTTTTGTATTCTTTGGGTAAAAACAGTAGTGTGATTACTGGATTGTAAAGGTAGTTGTATTTTTAACTTTCTGAGCAACTTCCATACTGTTTTCCACAATGGCTGCATTAGTTTGCATTCCCACCAATAGTACAAGAGGGTTTCTTTTTCTCCACATCCTTGCCAACACCTATTATTTCTTGTGTTGTTGATTTTAGCCATTCTGACAGGTGTGAGATTATAGTTTTGATTTGCATTTCCCTGATGATGAGTGATGTTGAGCATCTTTTCATGTGTCTGTTGGCCATCTGTATATTGGAGAAATGTCTGTTCATGTCTTCTGCCCATTTTGTAATTGGATTATTTGTTTTTGGGTGTTGAGTTTTGTAAGTTCTTTATGTATTTTGGACACTAACTTTTTATTGGATATGTCATTTGCAAGTATCTTCTCCCATTCCATAGGGTTGCCTTTTAGTTTTGTTAATTGTTTCCTTCTCTGTGCTGTCTTCTCTCATTTTGAAAATTGTTTTTATTCTGTTTATGGTATCTTTATTTGAACAGTTTCTAATTGAAATGAAATCAGTTTATTGATCTTGTTTTTCTTTCTATATCTTGTTTGAAAAATAGTTTGTTATATCAGGGTCATGAAAATACGCTTATGTTTTCTTGTAAAAGTTTTTATCCATGATCCATTGCAAATTAAATTTGTGAATGATCTGAGTCTAGCAGTCAGGGTTCATTTTTGTTCATATAATATTCAATTGATACAGTACCATTTATTGGAAATATCATTTTTACCCACTGAATATAAGTTGTTTTGTTGTAAGGTGACTGTATGTGTGGATCTGTTTCTCACTTCTATTCTGTTGTCTCTTTATCTATCTTTGCACCAACATATCTCAATTATTGTAGCAGTTAGCAGTGTGTTCTTTTTCAAGACTGTCCTGGCTATTCTAATTCCTTTGCATTTCCATATAAATTTTAGAATCACCTTGTGAATTTTCTTCAAAAAACCTGCTGGGATTTTGACTAAGATTGTATGGAATTTCTAGGTCAGCATTAGGGAAACTGCTATCTTCACTGTATTGAGTCTTCCAGTCAATAAAAATGGTATATCCCTCCATTTAGTAAATTCGTTGAAATTTCTTTCAGTGGCGTTGCAATGTAGAGGTATTGCATGTTTTGTTAGATACATTTCTTTTTTTTTTTAATTTTTTTATTGTTATGTTAATCCCCATACAATACATCATTAGTTTTAGATATAGTGTTCCATGATTCATTGTTTGTGCATAACACCCAGTGCTCCATGCAGAACGTGCCCTCCTCAATACCCATCACCAGGCTAACCCATCCTCCCACCCCCCTCCCCTGTTAGATTCATTTCTAATTATTCATTTTTTTGATGCTATTATATATGCTATTATTTTTGAAATTGCATTTTTTAGTTATTTTTTTGAAATATATACAAATACAGTTGATTTTCATATATTGATCTTCTATCCAGTTATCTTTTTTTTTTTTTTTAAGATTTTATTTATTTATTTGAGAGAGAGAATGGGATAGAGCATGGGGGGCGGGGAGGGTCAGAGGGAGAAGCAGACGCCCTGCTGCGCAGGGAGCCTGATGTGGGACTCGATCCCGGAACTCCAGGGTCATGACCTGAGCTGAAGGCAGTCGCTTAACCAACTGAGCCACCCAGGCGCCCTCTATCCAGTTATCTTATTCAAATTTTTTTATAGATTCTCTTGGTTTTCTGTGTACTAAATCATGTCATATGTGAATAATGACAATTATATGTCTTCTTTTCCAATCTTTATTATTTTTTTTACTTTTTTTGTACTTTATTTCTTTTCTTAATACTACTGATTTGTCTCTGGGTTTAATTTTTATGTTGAATAGATACGGTGTTAATGGATATTCTTGTCTTATTCCTGAATTCAAGGAGAAAGTCCAATATTTTATCCGTAAGATGGTATTATCGTAAATTTTTTGTAAATTAGATTTATTAGATTAAGGACTTATCTCTAAATTTTTAGAAGTTTGTATTATGGGTAGGTGTTGAATTTTATCAAATAATTTTCTTTATATATTGAGGTATTATATGGATTTTATTTCGGTAATTTGGTGAATTACACTGATTGCTTTCCAAAAGTTAAACCAGCTCGCATTCTTGGAATTAACACCTTTGGTTGTATAACGCATCATCTTTTTAATACAGTCTGGATTTGTTTGCTAAAATTTGGTTTAGCATTTTTGTGTCTATGTTCATGAGAAAGTTGGGCTTGTAGATTTCTTTCTAATAATGTCCTTGTTAGGTTTTGGTATCAGAGTTTTGTGACCTCATAATAGAATTGGGAACTATTGGGGCACCTGGGTGGCTCAGTTGGTTAAGTGTCTGCCTTTGGCTTGGGTCATGATCTCAGGGTCCTGGAATTGAGCCCCCCACATTGGGCTCCCTGCTCAGTGGGGAGTCCACTTCTCCTGCTCCCTCTGCACCTCCCCACCCCCATGCTCTTTCTTTCTCTCAAATAAATAAAACCTTAAAAAAAAAAAAAAAAAGGATTGGGAATTGTTCTCCTTTTTTTGTGTTCTCTGGAAGGTTGCCTACGATTTGTTGAGTTTTGTATTCATCTATGTTATTTCCTTCATTGTACTACTTTGGGTTTGACTTGCTGTCTTTTCTAGCTGCTTGTAGTGGAAGCTTTTATTATGAATTTTTCCCCTCCCCACTGTGTGGGAGTGTGTGCTCTCTCAAATAAATAAATAAATCTTCCCCTCCAAAATCCAACCATTATTATGGATTGTTCTGTTTTTCTTTTTGGTTCTGTCAACTTTTTTTTTTAAGATTTTATTTATTTATTTGACAGAGAGAGAGCGAGAGCAGGAACACAAGCAGGGTGAGTGGGAGAGGGAGAAACAGGCTTCCTGCCGGGCAGGGAGCCTGATGTGGGACTTGATCCCAGGACCCTGGGATCATGACCTGAGCCGAAGGCAGACGCTTAACGACTGAGCCACCCAGGCGGCCATCTGTCAACTTTTTCTTTGAAGACTTTGAAGTTGTGTTATGAGATGTCTAAAAATTTATGATTGTTACATATTCCTGTTGGACTGATCTTATCATACTAAAGTATTCCTCTAGTATTTCTTGTAGTGCTTTTTCATTTAAGTCAACTGTCTGATATAAATATAGTGACATCACCATACTTTTATTAGTGATTAGTGTATATTATCTTTTTCTCTTAACGTGTATGTGTCCTTAAAGTGGACTTTTTGTAAACAAAATATAGTTGGGTGTTTTAAAAATCCATTCTAATAATATTTGTTATCTAATTGAAATGTTGGGTCCAGATACATTTCATACAGAACATGCATGATACAGTAGAATTTGAGAATATCAACCTGGTATTAGTTTTCTATTTGTCTCTTTCTTCACTTTCTTTGAACTAATCAAGCATTATTTTTTCCTCTCCACTTGTTTTTTTAGCTGTACATTTTTATATGTGTATGCATTTTTAAGTAGTTGCCTGTGAGGTTACAGTGTGCATCCTTGGTTTATTAGGTTTCAGTGTAAATTTGTAGATTTAGCACTTGATGAAAAATGCAAGAGACTTATAACAGTGTAACTTCATTTATCCTTTTTGTATTTGTCTTTTGTGTTAGTGCTGTCATAAATTTTATACTTTTATGTCTGTTTCAACCATACAAGTCACTGTTACGGTTTTTTTGTTGGTGTTGTTGTTATGGTTATTTTAAATATCAATTTATATTTGTCTAAATATTCACCTTTCCATTTCTTTCTATAAATCCTCTAGTTCTGTGCTTTCATCTGGAGTTGTCCTTTAGCTTGATAAATTCCCTTCACTTGTAACAAGTTCTCTCAGTTTTTGTTTATCTGAAACTTACTAACTTATTTTCTTGTTGGAAGATATTTTCTCTTATAGAAATCTAGATTGATTGGTTTATTTTTTTGTTTTGTCTTAGCATTTTATTTTATTTTTTAAAAGATTTTATTTATTTATTTGACAGAGAGAGACACAGTGAGAGAGGGAACACAAGCAGGGGGAGTGGGAGAGGGAGAAGCAGGCTTCCTGCTGAGCAGGGAGCCTGATGTGGGGCTGTATCCCAGAACCTTGGGATCATGACCTGAGCCAAAGGCAGACGCTTAACGACTGACTGAGCCACCCAGGTGCCCCTTTCTTAGCATTTTAAAAATGTCATTTTATTGTCTTCTATTTCTATTGTTTCTGATTAAAAAAAAAAAAAGTTTGTTAGTCTTACTGTCCTTCCCTCAATGTCTTATTTTTTCTGGCTACTTTTTTTTTTTATGATTTTTAAAAGAAGATTTTATTTGTTTATTTATGGAGAGAGACCTATTAAGGGTAGAGGGAGAAGCAGGCTCTCCGCTGAGCAGGGAGCTCAGTGTGGGGCTCCATCCAGGGACTCTGGGATCATGACCTTGAACTGAGGGCAGAGGCTTAACCAACTGAGCCACCCAGGTGCCCCTTTCTGGCTACTTTTAAGATTTTCTCTGACTTTGGTTTTTAAGACTTTGACTCAGGTATGGTTTTCTTCATATTCTGCTGAGGTTTATAGAACTTTATATGTTTGCTTAGAGACTCATATCTTGTGTTAGCTTTGGACAATTTTTGACTAGTATTTTTCAAATACTGCCTGTTTCATTTTCTTTACTTTTTTAACTCTAGTTAGTTGTGTGTTACATCTTTGTAGCATGTTGTATATGTCTTTTTGCTTTTTGGGGGGTATAGTCTCTCCTTTATATCTCTTGGTGTGTCATATTTTGTGTACATTTCTTCCAGTTTACCAAGTCATCTTTTTTACTGTTTCTAAATTAGTGAGTTCTTAATTTCATTGACTATACATTCCAGTTCTGGAATTTCCATTCGACTCTTTTAAGAATTCTAGGACTTTGCTGAAATTCTCCATTGATCATACTTTCTTTTTTTTTTTGGCCCTGAACATATCAGTTATTTTAAGTTCTCTCAGATAGCTCCAAACTGAATGACCTGTGTGTCTTTTTCTGTGTTCTGTTTCTGTTATTTCTCTTAGTTGTTCATCTGTTTTTTTTTTTTAATTTAGATAAAATTCACAAAAGTCACCATTTTAACCCTTTAAAGTATATAATTCATTGGTTTTTAGTGTATTCACAGTGCTATGCAACCATCACCAGTATCTAATTCCAAAACATTTCCATCAGCTCAAAAAGAGACCTCATAATTGTTGACATTCAATCCCAGTTCTTCCTCTGCCTACCCCTTGGCAGCATCTAATTAATCTATGTTCTTTCTCTCTGGATTTACCTCTTCTGGATATTTCATATAAATGGAATTATATGATGTGTGGCCTTTTGAGTTTGACTTCTTTCACTTAGCATAGTGTTTTCAAGATGCATCTGTGTTGGATGCCTGGGTGGCTCAGTTGGTTAAGCATCTGCCTTCTACTCAGGTCATGATCCCAGGGTCCTGGGATTGAGTCCTCCATCAGGCTCTCTGCTCAGAGGGGAGTCTGCTTCTCCCTCTCCCCCTCTGCCCCATCTCCCTGCTTCACTCTCTCTCTCTCTCACAAATAAAATCTTAAAAAAAACCTCATCTGTGTTGTAATATGTATCAGTACTTCATTTCATTTTATGACTGAAGAATAGTCTGTTGTATGGATATTTTTGTTTATTCATCAGTTGATGGACATTTGAATTTTTTCTATTTTTTGGCTGTGATGGATAATACTACTATGAACATTTGTGTGCAAGTTTTGTGTGAATGCATGTCTTCAGTTCTCTTGGGTCTATACCAGAAGTGGAATGGCTCTGTCATATGGTAATTCTATGTTTAACTTTTTGAGGAACTGCCAAATTGTTTTCCACAGTGGCTACACCCCTTACAATCCTGCCAGCATGTATGAGAGTTCCATTTTCTCCACATCCTTGCCAACCCTTGTTACTTTCTGTAGTTTTTTTCTTTCTTAAATTATAGCCATCCTAATGAGTGTTGGCTGTTCATTCTTATTTTTTAGAATGCTTTGTAATTTTTCACTGAATGCCAGGCTTACAAATGAACAATTGCAGAGGCTCTACTTGATGTTACATTTCCCTTTGGAAGTGAAGTACTAGATTACCTTGAGCACTGAACGTTGACTATAAGATTTGTTAGGGCTGATATATTTCCATCTTGACCTTAATCTAAGGAGAGCCTTTTTGAAGTCTCAACAGAGAGCTTGAGTTGTTTTTGAAGGCCTTTCCAACTTGGTAGAGACTACACTCCAGTCTTTGTTTCTCTAGCACTGGGCAGAAGCTGAAATATTCCACTCAGCTCTTCAGCTTCTGGACTGCTGTGTTATGCTAGTTTTCTTGAGTTTTTGTCCTTTTTGTGGTTCTTCCACTCTGGGACTTTGTTCTTTGGTTTCTAGCTTTCTGATAGCCCAAAACTATCTTCTTCTCAGTCCAGTAGGGCTGCCACTTCTGCTTGGGCTCTATTTTCTGTTATATAGCAAATTCAAGGACAAAGCAAAGGTGCTTGTGGAGCTGATCTTCGGTGCTTCCCTTCTCTTAAGAGTTGTAGCCCCTCCTGCTTCTCTCTGCGTATATTGCTCTTCAGTGTCTTCAAACAGTTTTTACATTTGTCCAGATTTTATAACTTTTATTAGCAGGAGGGTTAGTTTGATACAAGCTACTCTATTATGATGGGTATCGTGAATACTGATGTTTCATTAAGTGCATCACAAGAAAATGAAGAAACTGGTATCTTTTGAGAGTGAGAACGTAAGTTTTCAGCAGAAAATTTGGACAAGAATATAGAAGGAAGGATTTTTATTTTCAAATGAGAGGGTCACGGTCAGCCGTGTTTGAAGGATAGTAAAGTATCATTGCAAATTGCAGTAAGATATGTGACACTGAGTTGATGTTTGGTAATTTTTAAAAAAAACTGAACAGAGTCATTAAGTGTTTAAAGAATCCAAAGTGGATAAAAATTTTAAAATGACAATTGAAGAGGAACTATTTAATAAAGAGCAATTATTTTCTGGATATAGTAGTGAAGAAACCAAGACTGTGAATTTATTTATTTATTTATTTATTAGATTTTATTATTTATTTATTAGAGAGAGAGAGAGAGCATGAGTGGTGGGGAGAGGGAGAAGCAGACTCCCCACTGAGCAGGGAACCTGACTCGGGGCTCAATCCCAGGACCCTGGGTTCATGACCTGAGCCGAAGGCAGACACTTAACCAACTGAGCCACTCAGGTGCGCTAAGACTATGAATTTTAAGTGGTTGCTATTAGAATAGTACTTGGTTATTTGCGTAAATGTTAGTGATTATTAAATGGTTGGCAATTTGAATATTTACATGTGATGGCTAAAAGACAGTGTTTATCTGTTAAGGGTACCAGAGAGGATTGTGTTCACAAAATCTGGATGGTACAGAAATGTTAGCCATGTAAAAATGTGGGAGGAAGAGGGGCACCTGGGTGGCTCAGTTGTTAAGTGTCTGCCTTCGGCTCGGGTCACGATCCCGGGGTCCTGGGATTGAGCCCCGCGCATCTGGCTCCCTGCTCCGCGGGAAGCCTGTTTCTCCCTCTCCCACTCCCCCTGCTTGTGTTCCCTCTCTCGCTGTGTCTCTCTCTCTGTCAAATAAATAAATAAATAAAATCTTAAAAAAAAAAAATGTGGAAGAGAATGACTAAAGTTATAGGAGTAGACGTTATGTTTTTTTTTTTTTTTTTTAAGATTTTATTTATTTGACAGAGAGACACAGTGAGAGAGGGAACATAAGCAGGGAGAGTGTGAGAGGGAGAGCAGGGAGCCCGATGCGGAGCTCGATCCCAGGACCCTGGGATCGTGACCCGAGCCGAAGACAGACGCTTAACGACTGAGCCACCCAGGTGCCCCTAGACATTATGTTTTTAGAACATGGAGAAATAGAGAGAGAAGGCAGAAATAGATGTGTAAAGAATATAGCTCCTTCTCCTGTAGGCTTAAAAATGGGGGTTTAGAAAGCAGCTAACCATTTGCTTTCTTCACCAAAATAGCCCTAAGAAGGGAGCCAGGTGTTGCAGACGGCCTTGTATCTGTGTTTTTCCTTTCGCCCTTTTGTGAACTCTCAAGGTTAGTCAGTGATTTTCTTCACACTTTCATTAGGAAATTTGCCAAAGGCATCCTTTTGAGGCAGCTGTCTCTGTACCCTTGGAGGCCATCAGTAATGTTTCCGATCTATAGGAGTCGTCGGCACAGAAATGTTGGACTGAACTGAGTCTTCGTGGTTTAAAACATTCCCTTGCCAAAATTACTTTATTTCCCCCTTGAATCGTAGTACAAAGTATATCACATTTTGGGGCTTCTGGTCCTTTTATAGTTTTTTGTTATTGTATCTTTTCAGGTAAAATCCATCATTAATAGTAAATATATCTAAATATATTAATAATGAAAGGAGACTTAGGTTTTAAAACATAATTTAACAATAGTGGACACATTAAAAATCCCTATATGTAAATAAATGTGAATTTTTGTATAGAATGTTAAAAAATTTTATTTTCACTGTTTAGATTTTGTAAAGTAAATTGGTGGTGTTCTTTTGGTCTGAGGTGGTCAGGTGATATCTTCATACTAAGATAAGTTTTTGGGGCATATTAAATTTGATGTAAATAATTAGTCTATGATTAAAATGCATTAGAATAAGTTGAAATGCATTTGTGTTTTTGTTTCTATTCAGTTTAATAATATAGGCAACTGTTATATGCATCTTTTAATATATTAGTCTAACTGTTTCTCTTGTTTTACTAAACTGTCTTCTTTCAGCCACCCACACAGAATATGCCTATGGGTCCTGGAGGGATGAATCAGAGCGGCCCTCCCCCACCTCCACGCTCTCACAACATGCCTTCAGATGGAATGGTAGGTGGGGGTCCTCCTGCACCACACATGCAGAACCAGATGAACGGCCAGATGCCTGGTAAGTTTTTCTCCTCTAAGACATTAACACCAGAGTTGCTTAGCAACTGAAACGACATGGGGGCTCAAGGGATACTAGATTGTTGATGACAAAACTGCTTTGAATGCCCCCGAGTACAAGCTCTCTTAGAGTTTGTTAGCTACAGAGCTACGTGACCTGTATTCAGTGTTTATCAGGCTGCCCTTGGGCTTTGATGTAGCTGACACACAGCATTCCTCTGATGAACAGAACTGGCTAAATTTAGTCTGTCTGAAACTATGCAATACAGCTGGCTTTAGAAGCTTTTTGGAAAAAAAAGGCATTGCGCCATGACTTAAGAATTAAAATCTCTTTATAGGTTATAAAGGTACTATAACATTTCCTTGGGTTTTGTATTTACTTAAAAATTTACTGGTCCCAGAAACAGTATTGCTGGAAAAAACACATGGGGAAAAGAAAGAAAATCTGTAAAGTGCTAATATATTTAGTATTTCCTCATTGATGATATTGAAGCTGAGTATAGATTTTTATGAATACATATGCTTATAGCATAATATAAATATGGAAATTGATATTAAAGCAGATTTAAAAGAAGAAAAATAACGTCAGATGTTTTATACAATGAGATACTCCCTTTACTACTTACCCATTTTAAGTTTAGAGCCACTTAGAATATCTTCTATGTCATTGGATGCATAATTAGTTACCTTTTGCTGGTTTGAACTTTTAATCTGAGAAGTATCTTTAAACTGTTTTGTTTTTGTAACAATAGCTACAACCCATACCCATAATTTTTGGTGGGTTGTTTTCTGCATTTAGTATGAGAATATTTTTACTTTCTAAAGACAACGGCTATTTTCATTAACTAAAAGGAAGTATTATACAAATAGGAATAATGAAGGTAAATTAAAATAACAAAACAGTTCATTTTTAAAATTAGTAATTAGCATCCTTAGGATAGTGTTGTCTTACCTGATTGTGTTGGTTGGTAACATTGGTGTCCAGAGACAATGGGTGTAGGAAATGAGGTGAAGGAGAGCACAGAGCAAAAGAAGCCAGGTAGCCTGGTTTATAGAAGACTGATGTATGATTGATTGATCCTGTAGGAGGTTGGTGCTGTTTTGGTGGCCATCTTGTTTCTTGCTGAGACTTGCCACAATCCATGGTCCCCACAACCCACACCCTGTGTGGGGGTGGGAGTAAAGACGTAACTACTTGTTAAGTTGTAGTCAGGAGGATGTTTCTTGCTGAATTCACATTTAGCTCATCAGGACCTGTTGTTACTGAACTGGAAGGGTAGTGCTAATGCATGTTAGCAAGTTAGGAGTTTTGTGACTTTTTATGGTGGTACTGTTAATGTTAATTAGAATTTTGACTTAACTTCTCCATGTAGCACTTGAGCCTAAGGCCAAAGAAGCACTTGAGCAGCAATGTAATTACTGTTAACTTGACATTTGGGTTTTTGTATATGGCCATTTGGAGTAATTATATTTTTTATAAACCAGAGATTTTTAACTAGTTATGACCTACGTTGTCCAGAACATTGTAGAGCTTCCAAAACAACTCTCTTAGAAAGAGTTCTAGTTAGGTGTAGAAGAAATTGAAGTCCAGGTACTTTGTTTCCTTTATGTAATAAGCTCCTTAATAGAGCTTAGCCAACTTTTTTTATGCACACGAATTGGTATCTAGGCTTTTAATTTCCTATTTTAGTTTTGTTCTTTAATATTTTCTTTTTTTGGGGTGCCTAGGTGGCTCAGTCGGTTAAGCGTCTGCCTTCGGCTCAGGTCATGATCCTGGGGTCCTGGGATCGAGCCCCGCATCGGGCTCCCTGCTCCGCGGGAAGCCTGCTTCTCCCTCTCCTTCTACTGCTTCCCCCTGCTTGTGCTCTCTCACTTTCTCTGTCAAATAAATAAAAAAAATCTTTAAAAAAAAAAAAAAATATTTTCTTTTTTTTTTTTTAAGATTTTATTTATTTGACAGAGACAGCGAGAGAGGGAACACAAGCAGGGGGAGTGGGAGAGAGAGAAGCAGGCTTCCCGCTGAGCAGGGAGCCCAGTGCTGGGCTCGATCCCAGGATCCTGGGATCATGACCTGAGCTGAAGGCAGATGCTTAACGACTGAGCCACCCAGGCGCCCCGTTTTTTAATATTTTCTAATCTAAGTTGTAGAGCTACTTACATGTTCCTTGATCTTGGTCAAGTAACCACAGTTTCACGTTCCTTTTTAAAAACATTTAACTGATTTTTAAAAAATTCGATAATAATAAATCTGTGGTACCAAAGTCAAAAGGTACCAAAGGGTATACGGCCCCTGCCTCCAGACTTTGTTCCAGAGAGTCATTGGTTCTAGTTATCCTTCAAGAGATATTCTCTGTATCCAGAACATATGCATAACACTCTTTTTTCTTTTGTCTTACTCTTTAAAAAAAAACACAAGTTGTAGTATACATTATGTAGTATTATATATAATATTTTTTCTCTCTTAAAGATAGATCTTAGAGACCATGAGTATATATATATTTTGGAGACCACTCAGTACATAAAGAGCTGCCTCATGCTTTGGTGACTGTATTTCATTCTTTTTCGTGGGTGCCCCTGATTTGTTTGACAGTTCATTATGATGGAAATACAGGTTATTTCTAGTCTTCTGGTATTAAAAGTTATGCTTCTGTGAATATGCCTGTGAGATAAAAGTAAATTAGTAAATAAATAAACACACATACACAGTTTTGCATTCATGCACTTGTACACACAAAGACCTGTATATTTATAGAACTGCGGTTGTTGGGTTAAAGTTATATGCATTTTAAAATATGGTAGTTATTGCAAAATTGCTCTATATAAAAATAGTGCTTATTTATATATTTATATACCTTAACAATGTGTGAAATTACTTCATAGATCAAAACTTTGGGTCTTTGGAATCTGAAAGATGAAAAAAGGGTCTCATAGTTTTAATTGGCGTTTTCATCGTAAGTGAAGCAAGCAGTTGTCTCATGTTTATGTCCCTTTGGTAGTTTTTGTGTGAACTGATTATTCATGTCCCTTGCCATTTCTTTTATTGCTGGTGGTCTTTTACTTACTTTATATGTTAAGTAATTAGTTCATTCTGTGATAGGTCTTGTTAATAATTTTTTCCCAGTTTTTCTTTTTATTATTTTGTTTAGTTTGGTCTGGTTTGGTCATATTTAAATTTTTTATTTTCATGTAGTGTAGTTTATCAGTCTTTTATGGCTCTAGGTTTTCTGGCATATAAGAAGGTCTTTCTGCTTCAAGATTATTTTAAAAGTTCTCCTTTTTGAAATTCTCCTTTAAGATTTTTTTCCTTTTTCATTTTTCTTTTGTAATGTTTAATTTTTTTATTTATCTGGAACTATTTTTGGTAGAAGGAATGTGGTAGGCCGTTTTCCAGATGGCTACTCAGTGGTCACACTATTTATTGAATTGTCTTTCTTTTGCCTACTGATATTTAATTTTGGCACTATTACAAAATTAGAAATTTGAGTGTGTTTTTAGACTCTACTGTGGGCCCCTTGATCTGTTCATTCATTTGTGTGCTAATACTACACACTTTTAATTACTCCAGCTTTATATGTTTTGCTCTCTTATAAAGCTAGTTCTTCATCATTGCTTTTCTTTTTCAGAATGTTGCTGGCTTCTAAAAGCATCAGTTCCTTAATCTATAAAATGGGAATAGCATCTGCCTCACAGTATTTGCTGTCATTCATGTAAAGCATTTACTTTGTTTGCTAGTGATTAAATACTCAAGTTATTGTTTGGTATTATTATTATGGTATGCAAAAAAAAAATAAAAAGCTTAAGTACTTTTTAATAGATCATCTGTTTAACTTTCATATTTGGTTCTGACCACTTTTCTTCAAAGGGCCTAACCATATGCCTATTCAGGGACCTGGACCCAATCAACTCAATATGACAAACAGTTCCATGAACATGCCTTCAAGTAGCCATGGAGCCATGGGAGGTTACAACCATTCGGCACCATCATCACAGAGCATGCCCGTACAGAGCCAGATGACGATGAGTCAAGGGCAACCAATAGGAAGCTATGGCCCCAGACCAAATATGAACATGCAGCCAAACCAAGGTAAATAAGCTTGATATCATTCTTTTTTTTAAAGTTTTTTTTTTTTTTAATTAAAGATTTTATTTGAGAGAGACAGAGAAAGCATGAGCAGGGAGAGGGGCAGAGGGACAAGCCGACTCCCTGCTGGGCAGAGAGCCCCACACACGGGGCTGCAGGTGGGGCTCCAGGCAGGGCTTGATCCCAGGACCCTGAGATCATGGACGCAGCTGAAGTCAAACGCTTAACTGACTGAGCCACCCTGGTGCCCCTGATGTCATTCATTTTTTTTTTTTTAATATTTATTTATTTGAGAGAGAGAGCACGGTGAAGGGGGGAGCAAGCAGACTTCCAGCTCAGCAGGGAGCCGGACTCCGGCCCTGGGATCCTGACTTGAGCCAAAGGCAGATGTTTAACCAACTGAGCCATCCAGGCGCTACAGCCCCTGATGTCATTCTTGACTAGTAAATGAAACTTTTTTTTCAAGTTGGTAGCTGATTCATGAAAATAAAAGTTTGAAGTGAGTCATAATCATAGCCATAGAAAAGGAACATTGAGTTTGAAACTAGCTTAAAATAATTTTTTTTTTTTTTTTTACATTTAGAAGTTTGCTTAATTAAGCTTTTAAAGCTTATTTATCTTTATGTCTTTTGGACAGTTTATTTGAGATTCTTGGATTTTTATTTAAGAAAAATTTTTTTTCAAGCTAATAAATGAATAACCAAACATTTGATTTAGAGCTAGAAAGTTGAGAAAATAATTTTATCTTTGCAAGTACAACCCCTTTACTCTGTGGTCTTTGTTACTTCTTAAGGATATATTAATTTATATGAATTTCCCTTGATTTTTCTGAATGTTCTCTGATGTTGTATTTCAGCATTAAGAGGTAATTTTAACATAATTTGTTTATTAGAGTGTTTAGTGGAGATGCTGCTATATTCTTCTATTCCTAGAATGGGGTGAAGTCTATTAAAGTTTATTACCAATCTCAGAGAATGAAATTATCATCATGTTTCTTTTTTAAGTATGCTTGTGAATAATAACTAAAAACCAGTAAGTGGCGCTCTTTTCTGCTAATTGCCCTTTAAAACAGTTGGCATATTGCCAGCCTAAAGCTATTTCAATTACAAAATGTGAGGTTAATGCAATAAAATTTTCTAGATTTTGATTTTGAAAAACAAATCACTAAAGTGCATCCAGGTAAAAGAAGTTAAGGTTAATTTGTTGATAATTATTTATGATGAAATAATATATTCTAATACTGAAATAATAATACAGAATTTTTTGTAATTTTGATGAGATACACAGAAAACAAAGAGACAGTAGAGTAAATTGTCAATGTAGATTCACAAAACTGGTATTTGCTCCATTTTTTTCCTCAAAGTTGTTTAGTGCCCATGATGGATTTTTTTTTTAAAGGTTCAAAATAACAGCAAGATCCAGTCAGTGCCAGGTCAGAAGGGAGTCCAGATGTTTCTCTATACAGTTTGGTTAAAAGGAGAGAGAGCAAGAAAATTGGTAATGATTCTCAAAGCAACTACAGTAATGAGGGCACACTACTTAGAAACTATCATGAAGAAAAGAGTAGGGTGTGCACAAGAATGGATGTTGCTGTAGAATGGGTTGATATGACATCATAAGATTTGAAGAACCAAAAAATAATGCATGCAGCAATGTATATGTAGAAAATAGTAACTTTTTGGAGAAAGGAACTGAGGTGTTTATAGGACTTTTTTGTTCTAAACTTAGGAACCATCTACTTTTTAAAATGTCACATTTTGTATTACTAATGTACAGTTTTTCTTTTTACTATAGTAGTTATAGTGCTTTTTGCTTTGTGTAATCTGTGAATTTCTTAATAGTCATTTTCTATATAATCTCTTTTCTATGTAGGGATCTGATTTAAAGAAATAAAAATTACTTTTCAAAAAAGAATAGGATGGAAATCCTGAGGAAATTTTCAAAATTTAAAAAATCTCTTCAGGGGTGCCTGGGTGGCTCAGTCGTTGAGCGTCTGCCTTCGGCTCGGGTCATGATCCCAGGGTCCTGGGATCGAGCCCCGCATTGGGCTCCCTGCTCAGCGGGAAGCCTGCTTCTCCCTCTCCCACTCCCCCTGCTTGTGCTCCTGCTGTCGCGGTCTCTCTGTCAAATAAATAAATTAAAAAATGTTAAAAAAAATAAAAAATAAAAAATCTCTTCAGGACAGATAAACTTTGCAGTTAAATTTTGATATTTCAGATACAAAGAACACCAAAGAAAATTATAGTTGCCAAAAAAGAGAGAAAGTTATATGAGGTTGTAGCAATATCTACTGTTTTAATCCTATGAGTTTCTTGTAAAGCTATTTTAATTATATGGTATCTATTGGATGAAAAGTTTTAATATTCATTTCATATAAAACATTCTCTTAGGGGCACCTGGGTGGCCCAGTCGGTTGAGTTTTTTAGCCTCTGACTCTTGGTTTTAGCTCAGGTCTGATCTTAGCATTGTGAGATCAAGGCAATTTCCCCCCCCAACCATTGGGCTCTGCACACAGCACAGAGTCTGCTCGTGTTTCTCTCTACCTCTTCCCTCTATGTGTGCTTTCTCTCTCTCAAATAAATAAATCTTTAAAAAAATATTTTCTTAGATAGCTTTAAAAATAAGCTGCATGTTTTACATTAAAAGTTTTCTGTTCTTGGGCTCTATGCTCAGTGGGGAGTCTGCTTGAGATCCTCTCTGTCTCTCTCTCTGTCCCTCCCCCCCAAAATAAAATAAAATAAGTAAATAAAATCTTGTTTTGATAAATAAGTGGAAGTAAATCAGAGGAGACCACGTTTTAAATAGCCCTTTTTTGAGAAACACTTAGGAAACACTCAAATTCTATGAACAGAAACATTTTTGACTTTCAAAAAGTTTTCTTAATGTTTGTTGAGATATTCTTAGCTGTTTTTTGAGTTAAAATCAAAATACTGAAATCTTTTGGCTATCCCTATATTTCTACATACATACCTCTGTTATCAAGAGATACTAGAAAAACTGTTAAAGCTACTTACGATATTTTAATAATGGGGTTAATTAGTCAAGAAAAAGAAACATTTGTGGGATTTCTTACACTAAACTTCTGTCAAGTGACAGGAAAAATAGAAAAAGAGTAATCCAGGGCGCCTGGGTGGCTCAGATGGTTAAGCATCTGCCTTCGGCTCAGGTCATGATCCCAGGGTCCTGGGATCGAGTCCCGCATCGGGCTCCCTGCTCCTTGGGAGCCTGCTTCTCCCTCTGCCTCTCTCTCTCTCTCTCATGAATAAATAAATAAAAAATCTTAAAAAAAAAAGAAAAAGAGTAATCCAGAGAATTCTAATTTTGTTTTAAAAAGGAACAATTAAAAGGCAATTATTTAATTATTATATTAATAGTTATTAACTAAGTGACATATTTGGGAGCTTTAACTGATGATGTAGTAGTTTTTTAAACAAAACATTGTATTTGTTCTGGTAGCTTTGAAGTGGCTTTCTTTTTACCCTCTGTTCCCTTTTTTTCTCTCTCAGCTTTGAAGATGAAATTAAGGGGGGAAAAGTAACTTGTCTAAAAATCTTGTTATTGTAATTTAGGAATCTCATTGAATTAATCCAAGGATATACATTTACAATTTTGATTGTTTCATAAAGCAAAGAGAAATAGTCTGTTAATTTATACTGTTAGCTCCAATATAATAAGGCACATTGTATACTAGTATTACAATAAAAGTATTATTTATAGGAATGAAATTGTAGAATCTTTTGAGCTTCATTAGTTCTTTAAAAGTTGGTTTTTAGCTTTTGAATTTTACTGAAAAATTAAACCAAATCAGTGCAAAGACTATTATAACAAAAACTTGCAGACCTACCACACAAAATATATCTTTTCAAAAAGCTGCACAAAAAGTTGTTAATTAAATTTGTTAATTATATATTACTGTGTTCATGGTTATTTAAAAAAAAAATTCAGCAGTTACTTTTTTTTGAACTTAAAAAAAAATGCATATATGACGGCGGCATTATAATTGGTGCCCACTTCTAGTTGATTTATAGTTTTATATGTATCTATGACTTGAGAAGACTGAAATATTTTTTAATTTAGCAACCAGATTTATTATTGTAGCACAGTATTTTTCCTCTGTGTTCTTTTAGAGAGTCTACTGCTTCCAGATAAAATAAAATGAAAGGTTTAGGAAGTTTTTGTTTTGTTTCTTACACTGTTGGCCAACTGTTATAAATGGTCAATCCAACATAAACTTTCCTGTGTTATTTTCACTATTATTCAGATAAAAGTTTAGGGATTATTACTTTGAACTTTAAGACCTATTAAAAATTAATCACCATTTTCTTACATCCATAATTGGATCTGCTTACTCCTATATACAGCATAAACTTCACTAGAATTCAAATACTTGAATTCATTTGAATTACAGAAAAAAGGAGGAAGTTTATCTTTATTGTTCACACTGTTTTGTTCTAGTGCCTGGAACAATGATGGGAGGCATACAAAATCTGTTTCTTCAGTGAATAGGAATTAAACCCAAATGTCATATAATAACCTGGAAAGACAGTACCTTAAATATATTTCTTTAATAAAGCAACAGGTTTTTCATTAGAGTATTAAAAGTCAAATTAGAATAGCAAGGCTTTCTGAAAATGACCAACAGTCACATTTGATAGAATCAGCGTATTTTTTATTCCTAGGCATTAATGATTATAGCTTTTCTCATTTAACATCATTTTACTAATTACATACTCAAATATAAGGAGTTTTCACAAATTACTATATTTGTGTTAAAACATGTATTTCACAAGTTCCATGTGTATAATTCTTCAGACTTGGATCCAGATCTTGGCTCTGTAGATATATATGTATATATGTGAGACCTTTGACTAAATTCCTTAATAAGTAAGGTTAAGGGAAACAATGCATATTAAAATCCTGACTCAGTAATTGTTTGCATAATTTGTATGAAATTAGTTGGTCAGAATAAAAAACTTTTTTAAAATAACAAAGTTTGAGATAAGTTTATCAGTTGTTGTCTCTTTTAAGCCCATCAACTTTATTTTTGGTTTTAGTTTTGTTTGAATAGTATTAAGAAAGTCCTGATTCATTTAGGTAGTAAGTTGCAAATGATAATGGTCTGATCTGGAGGCTTGATGTTAGAATAATGGAAAATTTTTCTTTCAGTACCTTTATGTACCTTTATTATGTAAATATGGAGGGCAAAGAAATATGAAGGGCGAAGAGTATATATTATCGTAGCCAGGAGTGTTGTATTTATCATCTTATACAGGGGATTATTTTCTGGTAAGAGCTGTACCAAGCAGATGTGCTTGAGAAAAGCCTAGGACTTACTTGTGCATGTATATTGTAGTAGTATATTTCCTTGTGACTTTGTTTTCAGTATTTACAGATCTACCTCGTTTTAAAAATAGCATTCATTATATAGGTCTAGCATAATTTATTTAACAAAACCATATCCCCTTTTGATAATGCTTCTAGTCTTTTATTATTATAACTACTTCTGGGACAAACATTTTTGTGTATATATTGGAGTACTTACACAAGAATCTTGTAGAATAAATTTTAGAAATGAAATTGGTAGGTAAAATATATAAATACTTAAAATGTCTGAGAGACACAGATATTCAGACCGTAGCATTTGCCATTTGCATTTTTTTTCTGTGAATTGCCTGTTGGTGTTCTATTTTCTGTGGTTTGTCTGTTTATTATTAATTTGAAGGAGTTCTTTTTGGATTAAGGCTGTTTGTCCTTTATTTAGTGTATGTGAAAACATTTTGTGAGTTTTAGGAGAATAGGAATTTAACTTTTTAAAATGGCTTATTCTTGTAGTAGGATTCTGAAATGGTAATGTTACTTTTGTAGTTATTTATTAATTATGTCAGGTCTTTCATTCAACATTTGTTAAATTATGGTCCAGATAGACTTCTGTAATAATTATTGATAAAATACTTTGGAGGACTCAGCATGTTTACTGGTATATTAAAACATCTGAAAAGTCTTACAGTAAAGGAACTGATTTGCTTTTGGTTAACACAAGCGTATTACAAGTATAGCATAAGTGGTAATACAAGTATTTTGGGGAGGGTGCATATAAAAAATAAGAACTAATATTCAGTGAGTGCCCGGTACTGTGATAAAGTACTTTACGTGTCTTCTTTAGTTTAATCCTCACAACATCTTTCAGGTAGTAGTACTATTATTATCTTCATCCCAAGGGTGAGAAAACACATCCCTTAGAAATATGGGCAGGCCTTGTTTGTACAGTTTTGGTATGCATGAATTTCAGTTACCACAATTCAGTTAAATGACACCTTTTCCCCAACAACATGGTTCACATTTTAGTTATGGTATCTGAACTGTGAGTCCTTACATGAAGTACAAACTTAGCTTCTATCTCTTCAGTTTATGAGTGACTGCATAAATAAGAGATGACTATAATGATCAGTGACTATTCATGTCACTTTTAGATGCTGTCAGTGATTGGTCACTGTGTAGCTATCATTTTATGCACGCACAGCAGAATATGTAATTGTGTTGCTTCCTTGGCTCCCAGTTATAAACCTTTGTGATATTTTACAAAAGATAAAAGCGTAGCAGGAAAATGCGAAGTAATACTGCTGGAAATGAAATCCAGATCCTTTGTAAATAGAGTTAGAGAAGAAATTGCTGACTGGGGGAATGTTGACACTGCTGCCATTTGAGAGACTAGATGTGCACTGCAGGTACTTAGTGAAGGTGAACTCACTGACATAACATAGGAAAACTGGTTGTGATGAAAAGAACGGAGATGTCCCAGAGAAAGTAAGACTGGCAAAATACTTCATATTGAAATTCTTGGAGATATTTCATGACATTGAAAGTACAAAGGATAAAATGTTGGAAGCTGATCCGTACTTAGAAAGGAAGATGATAAGTGGCCAAGCTGTAGAAAAAAATGCTAGCTCCGAGAATTTAGCCAACTGCAAAGTTATAGGGAATGGTTCCTAAGATTGGCCTCACTTCTGACACCAATTACAAGTTCTAAGGTTCCCCAAAGCACCCTCAGGGTCAGTAATTTATTGGAAAGACTCAAAGAGCTTACTGAAAACTGTTACACTCACAGTTACGATTTATTACAGTGAAAGGATACATCAGCCAAGGGAAAAAGTGCAGAGAAAAGTCCAGAAGAGATACCACAAGTGGAGTTTCTCTCTCCATGGGAGTCAGGATGCTCTCCTGGCCCCAGTGTGTGACAGTATGCACAGAATGTTGCCAACCAGGGGAGTTCACCTGAGCCTCAGTGGTCGGAGTTTACATTGGCGCTCCATTATGTAGATTTGATTGATTTCCAAGTTATTAATCTTAGTCTATAGTATGTAGTCCTGGGCATGACCCGAAGCCCCCACCCAGGTTCAGGAGCTGTAGGAATCCCCAATTTAATAAATATAATAAATCTTCAATATGAAAAAACACTACAGTACTATTTTTCTCCTTTCAAGTACAACATAGAAAATTTACAAATGAAGAAATTATTTCAAATATTATATTCCATGGAAATGTCATGCTTGACTAGTGGATTTGAATGTGTGAGAATTGTATGTACACTCATCTCTCTTCACTGTTAAAATTGGTAAATCTATGTAATATGGCTAATATTGCAGGTTTGTGTTAGTTGCAGTTTTAGGTTTATACAGTCATTATAGTTCAGGTTAGATATTTTGTTTATAATTTGATCGTTGCTGTCCTGGATGAGTTTTTCAAGGTTGTAATTTCTTCCCCAATGATGACATTTTTCTGGTTATAAAAATAACTAATACTTAATATGAAATATCTGGAAAATACAGAAAGGAATAAAGCATAAAAGTCACTTATAATCTTACTCTACAAGCTTTAAGTTACTCTGCAGACAAGCTACAGTCCACTTAGGTATAGTAAGTAGGCTGTACTTAGGCTCTTTGTAGCAGAAGTTTGAGTACTTGTAATTACATAATTATTTGTAATATGCCTTTAATTATTTTTCCCTAGACTCTAAGTTCTATGAAGTCAGGGACTGCGTCTTGTTCACTACTGTATCCTATTTGTTGACTGATAGATTAGCTAGATTTCCTCATGCCATAACAAATTAGAAAACTAGCATTCTTCTCTATGCTTTGTCATCCATCAGCTGTTATTCCAGGAATGAACCAAAGAAAGAACTGTCAGTTACTGTCAGATAAAACAGATGATCATCAGTTTTACCAAAACCTTTTGGGTTTAGGGGACAAAATTCAGATGATTTTCTTCAATAGATTATAAACTCAGTTTCATTATGATACTTTTTTTTAAAAGATTTATTAATTAGAGCGTGCGTGGGTATGGGAGGAGGGGCAGAGGGAAGAGGGGGAGGGGCAAAGGGAGAGGGAGAATTCTCAAGCAGACTCCCTGCTGAGCATGGAGCCAGATACAGGGCTTGATCCCACCACCCTGAGATCATGACCTAAGCCAAAATCAAGAGTCACATGCTTAACCGACTGATCCACCCAGGTGCCCCATTATACATTTTAAAAAACGTTTAATTTTGAAATAATTACAGGTTTACAGGAAGTTACAAAGGTAATACAGAGAGATGCTATGTGTCTTCCCCCCAGTCATCTCTAATCCCTTAGCTCCTGTTACTCTTTCATTTTTATAATTGTCATTTTCAGAATGTTATATAAATAGAATCGTGCAGTATGAGACCTTTTGAGATTGACTTGTTTTACTCCACATAATTAATATTTGTTCCAGGTTGTTGCATGTATCAGTTGTTCATTCGTTTGTATTGTAGAGTTGTTTAACCATTCACCAGTTGGGGGACATTTTAGTTTCCAGTTTTTGGCTTTTTCAAGTAAAGGTGCTATGAACATTGTGTACAGTTTTGTGTTTTTATTTGGACAAAAGTTTTCCCTTTTTTGTTTCTGTTTTTTGTTTTAAGTAAACTCTACCCAGTGTGGGGCTTGAAGTCATAACGCTGAGATCAAGAGTTGCATGCTCCACTGACTGAACCAGCCAGGCACCCCTTTGTTCTTTTTTTTTTTTTAAGATTATTTTTTTGGAAGATTTATTTATTTATTTTAGAGAGAGAGAGAGAATGCGAGTGGGGGGGGGGGGGGGGGGGGGAGGGAGAGAGAAGCAGAGTCTGTGCTGAGCGGGGAGCCTGACACAGGCTCAGTGCCATGGTCCTGAGATCAGGACCTGAGCTGAAATCAAGAGTTGGGTGCTTAACCAAATGAACCACCCAGCCATCCCACTTTTTTTTTTTTTTTTTTTTTAATTTTCATTTTTTGGGGGATAAATACCAGGAATGCAGTTGCGGGGTCATATGATAAGTGTACATTTAGTTTTTTTTAGAAACTGCCAAAGAGATTACTCAAGTATCTGTACCATTTTACGTTCTCACCAGCAATGTATGAGAGATCTGCTTTCTCCAAATCCTTGTCAACATTTGGTATTGTCAGTATATTTAGTTTAATCTTAGCTGTTCTAAAAATGTATAGTGATAAATCACTGTGGTCTTATTTTGCATTTCCCTAATGGCTGCTGATGCTGAACATCTTTTCATGTACTTACTTGCCATCTGTATATCCTCTTGAGTGAAATGTCTCTTTGTGTCTTTTGCCCATTTTCTAGTTGGATTGTTTGGTTTTTTACTGTTGAGTTTTGAGAATTCTTTATATATTATTCTAGGATTAATTTTTAAATTTTCTCCCAATACTTGATTATGGAAAATTCAGACATACAGGATACTTGAAGGATGGTACTGTATAGTTCCCACCTTCATTCTACAGTTAGTATTTTACTAAATTTGTTTATTATATGTCTGTCTGTGGGTGCCTGGTTGGCATCTTCCCTCAGGTCATGATGCTAGGGTCCTGGGATTGAGTAGCCCCCCCATCAGGCTCCTTGCTCAGCGGGGAGCCTGCTTCTCCCTCTCCCTCTGCCTGCCACTCTCACTGCTTGTGCTCTCTCTCTCTCTCTCAAATAAGTAAATAAAATCTTTAAATAAAAAATCTGTTCATCTACTAATCCATCAATGCATCATATTTTTCAAAATGCATTTCAGAGTAATTTGCAGATATCAGTATACTTTACCCATTAGCACCTTAGTCTGTATATCATTAGGGCTTAACATTTTAAAATTTTATTTTTTTAAATATTTTTTTCTTTAGGTAACATTTACATACAATGAAATGGGTAGATCTTAAATGTATCATTTGATGAGTTTTGATATATTTATAACAAACCCCTTTGGATTCATTTTATAGCTAACATCTTAAGTACCCTCTGGGATATGGTTCTATTCCAATTTAAACATTTTATATGAACCATAATCTAGCTTCTTTTAAGATAAAAGTGGATGATTGGTTATTCTTTCTCTTAGAATTCTATTTCAGTGTGTGGTCCTGAGACTACGGGGATCAGAATCATCTGGGGTAGTTGTTAAAAAAAGGTTTGTGTGCCCCATCCTGTACCTGCTAAAGCAGAATCTCTAGGGGTAAATTTTACAAATTAAATTTTAACAAATATTCTAAGTCATTCTTATACACAGTCCATTCCCTCAGAATTATTCTGGGGAGGATAATCTCTTCAGTGCCAGATGGTTTTAAGTTCCCAGCTTTCCTGCTTAGTGACACAAAGCTGTGTGTTCTAATGTAGCCCATCTCCATGGCTTTCTACTTGGGCTTTTGGAGTTCCTTTCAGTTGATTACTATAGATATTTAGCAGTGACTGTTTTCCTGTACAGTATAGTTGAAACTATGTAAGAGGTCTAACTGTAAGAAATTGCTCAATCTTTTATTTTTCGGGATTTATTAAATACATCCCTTTTCTAAAAATTTTCAGTCACCAGAAAGCTAAATACATAATCTAATTCCCAGACTAGTTTGTAGAGATCCCTATGATTTAAGATTATGCTCTTGAGAATCCAGGATTTCTTGACGCAACACTGTTGACATTTTGAGCTGCATAATTTGTTGTGGGGGCCTGTCCTGTGCCTTGTGAGATATTTAGCAGTATATCTGTCTGGTACCCACTAGGTGGCAGTAGCACCACCACTCATATCAGTTGTGACCACCAAAAATGTCTCTAGAATTGGCTAAAATGTCTCCTGGGGACAGAATCAAACAAGGTCGAAAATCACAGCTTTAAGAAATGGTTAATATGGGGTGCCTGGGTGGCTCAGTCGTTAAGCGTCTGCCTTCGGCTCAGGTCATGATCCCAGGGTCCTGGGATCGAGCCCCGCATCAGGCTCCCTGCTCGGCGGGAAGCCTGCTTCTCCCTCTCCCGCTCCCCTGCTTGTGTTCCCTCTCTTGCTGTCTCTCTCTCTGTCAAATAAATAAATAAAATCTTAAGAAAAAAAAAAGCAATGGTTAATATAAGAAACTATGTATAAGGTTAGTTTGTGTTACTGAAGAAACGACAACAAAAGTTACTGGTACTAGTATGTTTTAATACTTTTTAATACTTAAATGAAAATTTATCTAAAAATTTCATGTAATGAAAAAGTTTGTATCTCTTAATGAACTGTCCTTTTTATTAGCTGCAATCTGTCATGCTTCTGTTTTTTTCATTGGCTGCTGGGAAACAGCTAAGTTTGCATTAGTTACAGTGACTTTACTAAGTTTCTGGGATTTTCTTGGTGGTTCTTTTATCCTTGATATTGTATCTAAATGCCTTATTATGAACTCTTGATGAGGACAGATGTACACTTTAGATAAGTAAAAAATCATATTCGTTTTATTTAAAATTTTTTTTAATTTAAAAATTATTTTTTATTTTTTATTTATTTTTAAAGATTTTATTTATTTATTTGTCAGAGAGACACGGAGAGAGAGAGAGAGAGAGAGAGCTCTACTGAGCAGGGAGCCTGATGTGGGGCTCGATCCCAGGACCCTGGGATCATGACCTGAGTCGAAGGCAGATGCTTAACTGACTGAACCACTCAGGTGCCCCAATCCTATTCATTTTAAATGGCTATTTAATAGATAGTGGGTTAGCAAATTGCATTTGCTAGAATAGAGGGATTTTTTTCCTTGCAAATAAAATATTGGTAGTACTTTCAAATGAGAGCTAAAAATGGTTTCGTTTGAGATTAAAACGTTAAGGAACAGTAGTAAAATGGGAGTAATAGGTGGTGAAATATGAATTGGAAATTAGGCTTGGAGGGTATTAGGCGGTTTCATAGTCTAATTCTTATAACATATAGATACAGGTGGGATGAAGAAATTTGCATTTTAGGATTTTTATTTTACAGTATATTAGTACATATTATATACTATATTAGTATATTATTTGTATAGAAGCATTATCACTATTATAGTGTGTGTGTATATATATGTATATATTATTGATAGTGTATATTATAGGTAATGTTACATAGAACTGTTACCCTGGAGATACTACATGGGAGAGGTATGATTTGACTTTGGAGAGGAGATACACATAGTGGTTATGAACATGGCTCTACAGTTGTCATTTACTAGCTGTGCAGCTCTAGGTAAGATTCTTAATGCTTGTACACCTTAAATTAAATTTTCTTACCTGTAAAGTTTATGATAAGTATTACCTGTTTCATAGGATTTGGGAGAATAAATAGTAGACAGAAAGCTCTTAACTTAGTACCTGGCCTCTACTAAGTTCTCATTAACTGTTAGCTGTCATTTTAACCTTTATTTAAAGTAATTCATAGATTAATGATACGTTTTATAAAGCTTTAGTGTATTGGTTTGCATTTGAAGATGTATGAATAAATATGTGTATGTATGTATACAGAATTAAAAAAATTATATAACTCTAAATTTTTCACAGATTAATTAAAACTTAATGTTATCTTTTTAGTTGAGTCTCAAAATATTCTTTTTTTGACCAGTAACTTAAGATACAGCTAAGTATTAACCATCTCACGGGAGCAAAGAATTCCAGTAATATAAAACATGGTGACTTGGGAATATTTTACATATGTTTAAGATATAGGACATTGTTTCTATAGAGTATCTGTTAGGTATAAAACTCACAATGGAAAGAAGTAATGTTGTGATGAACATTTGTTATATGTCCTCTGGAAACACTTTCATAAAATGTAGACAATTAAGACATTAAGATCTTTGTGTATGTAATATCACACTTTGTAGTACATCTTAGCATAAAAATGATTTATGTAAAAGATGAAGAATAACTTTTAAGCCATACAGTAGTGAGTTATGTCCTTGTTTACAGAAAATGGTTATAATAGACTCATTTTGTAGTCTTCCCTCTGTAGTACAGACTTTTAGAACTTATTTTGGGGTAACCTTTTGAGATTCAGCTCTCATTTCTGTTAGTGTCTCAAGGGATAATAGACATTTGCCAGTGTAGCATATTTCATTGTCATAAGGAAAATAATATTATTCTTAAACAATCAGAGTTGAAGTAGTAATTTTTTTTTTTTAAGGGGTAAGGCTTCAAGGAAAAAGATGAAAAACATCATGTGTTAGCAATGCTATCCTTCTCCATTCTCTGTGGTTTTAGGCTTGATCCTGACTGATGTTGTGGATCCTCAGAGGGAGGGAAGTGACAGAGAATAAAAGAAGGGTGGTAATTGAGCTCTTTGGGATTGAAACTGCTGACAGTCCCAAAAGATAAAGCACAAGTGGCATGTTTTTTTCTATCTAGGGCTTAAGCTAGAATTACTTTTCTTCTTTAGAGCAAAGCTTAGAATTTTTTTGTTATTGTATCCCTTTGGATTTCCCCCACTATTATGTTTTTACTTTGTTCCTCCTTTATTTTAAATTTTGGTTCCAATGCATATTATATGCATTAGTTTTATAGTTAACCTTCTGTAAGACAAGACATCTTTAATCAGTGTTGGAGAAGAGAATCAAGGCAAAACCTTCATCTACTGAAAATGAATTATAGAAATGTCTAATCGTGCTGCCTATTAAATTATACATGCTAGTATTCAATACTTTATTATATACAAAATATATTTTAAAAATTGTAAGCTCAATTAAACTGGTTTTTTAAATTAGTTTATTTGGAGAGAGTGCATGTGTGCATGTGTGTATGAGTTGGGATGGGAGGGCGGGGGAGAGAAAGAATCTTAAGCAGCCTCCACACTCAGCGCGGGCCCAACCAGGGGCTCCATCTCCCAACCCTGAGATCAAGACCTGAGCTAAGATCAAGAGTCTGACGGTTAGGGATACCTGGGTGGCTCAGTCGGTTAAGTGTCTGCTTTCGGCTCAGGTCATGATCCCAGGGTTCTGGGATCGAGCCCCACGTCGGGCTCCTTGCTCAGCGGGGAGCCTGTTTCTCCCTCTGCCTCTCCCCCTGCTTGTGCTCTCTCTCTCTGACAAAAAAAAAAACTTCAAAAAAAAGTCCAATGTTTAACTGTCTGAGCCACTCAGTTTTAAAACTTCAATTAAACTAGTTTCAAACTTGTGTTTTGTCTGGTTCCCAGTTGATTATCTTGATCTTTGCATTCCTTAGCTAAAAACTTGGAAATTAGGATCCTTACCTCTGGTGGTTGAGGTTTATGTGAAATCAGTGTGGAAGTGTGTCTGGCAGTGTTCCATTCTCCACTGAGCCATCTTATCCCTACTATTAAGAGTTTTTTTTCCTTGTTGAAAGAAAAGTCCTAGAGTAACCTTTGAAAGGTTTATATTAAGGATAAAATTAGAAGGAAAAATGAATTTGAAATGAAGTAGAAAAGCGAAAGAAGGCAAATAGAAAAAGAGCTCTGATAAAATACTTTAGACAATACAGTTTTTCAAATTGGAAGAGAGTTAAATTCTTCCTGCTAATGTTGCTGCTTTTGTAGGCCAGTAATATATTTAAGAAGTGAGCAAAGGGGCACCTGGGTGGCTCAGTCAGTTAGGCGTCTGCCTTTGGCTCAGGTCATGATCTGGCCCCTTGTCTGACTCCCTGCTCAGAGGGGAGTCTGCTTCTCCCTCCCCTTCTCCCTCTGTCCCTCTCCCTCACCGCCCCCACTCCTGCTTGTGCACACATTCTCATCTAAATAAATAAATAAAATCTTTAAAAAAAAAAGACGTCAATAAAAAAGACGTGAGCATGTTTTGTTTTAACTTTTATTTAAATAAACAATGAGCTTTTGGCTCATCTGTGTAATTTTGTCTGTAAAAGTTTTCTCAGCCCTCCAATCCTTTCCTTTTGTACTTAAATTGTCCGTAAGTCTGAAAAGGAGGAGTACGTAGCTGTTTAAGCAGTAAACTAGGGGATGACTCATACATACTTCTGAGACAGTAATGATTATAATGGTGGAATGATGAGTTCTCCATACCATAACTTGACCCAATGAACCTCTGAGGAGCTCTTTACGTTGTTAGATGGCAACACAGAACTTTATGGCCATTGTTGATTGTTTCATGTGATATATTTTACTATTGCCATTGTGATTCTATAGCCATGGTAGTTTGGCAACCTCAGCATTGCTTGCTTTGGAAACTGTAGTTCTGATATCTGAGTCTGTGCCTTATTACAGTTTTCTGCCTGGGTATTTTTGATTGTGTGTGTGTTAGAACTTATTAAGAAGCACTACAGCCCTTTGATTTCAGGAAGCTTTTTTCATTTATAAATCTTATAGTTGGAAAAGGGAAAGAAGACCCTTTAAAATTTTGTCCTGGGGCACCTGGGTGGCTCAGTCAGTTAAGCGGCTGCCTTCGGCTCAGGTCATGATCTCAGGGTCTTGGGATCAAGTCCCACGTCGGGCTCCTTGCTCAGTGGGGAGCCTGCTTCTCCCTCTCCCTCTGCTGCTCCCCTGCTTGTGCTCTTTCTCTCTCAAATAAATAAATAAAATCTTTAAAAAAAGATAAAACTCTGTCCTAAAATTAAAGTTCATGAAATTCCACTGATGTAAGTATAAGTGTGTAGTTTCCCTATCAACCATTATATAATGAAATGAGTGGGCATTGAAAAAGGCGGAAAAAAATCGGTATCCAGAAATTAGATTTCTTTCCCTTGGTTTGACCACTGATTTGCTGTGTGAATTTGTGAAGTTTACTTTGTTTTGGTGTATTTTCTTGTATAGCTTAAGGATTCTGTTTTTCCCAGAAGGATTGTGTAGATAAATATTATATAGTATATAATAAAAAAATACATTCAGGTTGTTCATACATTGTTCATACATTGTATGAACATACATACATACATACATACTTTGCTTTTTAAAAATTACTAGAATACTCTTCCAGGAGATTTTAAATCAACTACAATGGGTTAGTTTTCCCTTGTTTGCAGATTATTTTTGGCATATGAACTTCAATTGAAAGATTTTTTTTTATTACTTGAAGTCACTTTTCATTACAATACATTATATATTTTGGGGATTATATGACAAAAGGTTTTTGCATTTCTCTTAAGGTGTTAAAATTACATGCATAAAAATTATGTGCATAATTTTTTGTCTGCTTTCAGGTCCAATGATGCATCAGCAGCCTCCTTCTCAGCAATACAATATGCCACAGGGAGGTGGACAGCATTATCAAGGCCAGCAGCCCCCTATGGGAATGATGGGTCAAGTTAACCAAGGCAATCATATGATGGGTCAGAGGCAGATTCCTCCTTATAGACCACCTCAACAGGGTAAGATTACATTTGGGAAATTTCCTGCTTAATATAAATAACAGTAGTTGAAAGACTTTATTTTAATAAACTTTTCATGTAGGCAAAGTCAGGGCTTTTTGTTTCTTGATTTTTATGATTATCATATTTTTTTTCTAAAAGGTGGTGGATATAGTAGGGGTCATGAAGTGGATAGGAACTTCCTGTTACACAGCTTTCTTTTATCTATTCTTTCCTGGGAAAAGGTTATATAATTAAATTTTATATCAAAAGCTCACTAATATAAACAGAAGATACTATTTTAATTTTGAAAAGTTACTTAATATATGGTCAGAAACAAACCCTAGTTTATTCTAAACTGCTCTAATATCAAAAAGAAGATAATTTTCCACTAGTTTGAACCTCTTTTTAAGAAGTCAGTATTCGTTTTTTTAACTTGGTATTGTTAGATATTGCATGTATGGTCGTAACAATTTTTGTGAAATGTAATGTGGTATTGCTGTGTGTTTGTGTATCTGTGTGTGTGTATAAGAATAGTTAAAAGTATCTCAAATGCCAGAGCATGGGAGGGGAATCTACAGGTGAGAAATAATCTCTTTTTGATATCAGATTAGAAAGAAAGCCTTTGATGACCTAGAGAACAAATTATTTACCTCTTGACTGGTTGTGGTTTTTCAGGCCCACCACAGCAGTACTCAGGCCAGGAAGACTATTATGGGGACCAATACAGTCATGGTGGACAAGGTCCTCCAGAAGGCATGAACCAGCAATATTACCCTGATGGTAATCTCTCCTAATGTTAATTTTCCCATTTTCTATCCCTGCCCAAGATTAATGTAGATAGCTGTTCAAAACATTTTAATGAGGCTGAAGAAACTAACAATAGGTTTCTTCTAAATTTAGAAACACTTTAATAATCTAAAGCACCAGTGATCGCATTAGTTTATAATCCATTTCAAAGTATATTTTGTTTATATATTCCATATTAGTACCATCAGGAATCACATTCTGTCATTGGAATCCCTTCTTCTATAAAAGAGGATCCTTTTATGTTTCAAATTGTTCATTTGAACCAAAGCAAATGTTACTTACTTTTTTAATAACTGCTTTATTGAGATAATTCACATACTATAAAATTCACCCATTGGTTTACTTTTATTCATGGTATAAATACATGGAAGATCTAGTTCTTGAGTATTTTTCCAGATTTTATCATTTTAGTTAACGTTAAGTACTTCTCAAAGAACTGTGGTTTATATACATTAGCATTTGCATCTGAAAAAATTTGGAAGGTATATTATATCCATGATACAGCTGTGTATAGAGTTGGTAGGATAGGAAAAGCATTTGGAAACAAGATTTTAATTTTAATTATTTAGTTTAATGGTATTTTTTTTTTAGTAGGAAGGTGGCTTGTGAAAAAGTGGTCACTAAAGATGTACTGCACTTGGTAATGACCCAAGCATAAGTAGGCTTTCACTGTATAGTTCTTTCAGTTTTTCTGTATGTTTGAAAATTTTATGATACATTGTTGAGGAAAAAATATTCCAAACATATAAAACTGTGATAAATTAGAGGTAGCTATTCACATAACAGTATGATTTATCTTATTATGAAAGGCTTTGTCAAAATCTTCATTTATCCAGTAAGCTCCCTTGGTATATTTAAGGTAAACTACTTAACAGAGGAACTTGGAGAAACTAAAAATTAAAAGCTAAAGTGTTGGGACTGTTGACTCAAAGCTAATGTAGACTAGTTAAGAAGATATAATCTGGTGTATTTAAAAAATCATTTAGCTTGCCATTTTTTTGTTAATGTATAAAGCATAAAGGTATATCGGTATAAGGACTTTGGTTTTTACTGAAGAGGCTCTGCCTATATAGGCAGGGCATTCACTCATCTGTAGAATTTTGCATATGATAATTGTTCGTTAGTGATAGTGATATATATGGATATTTCTTGTTAGAAAATGACATCTTTTTTAAATCTCAGGTTTTCTTGCCCTGAATTAGTCAGCATGTTGGAGTTTTTTTTCATTTTTCTTTCATATGTAGATACTATATTAAGATTTTTTTTTAAATGAAAAACTTCAGTAGGTTTATAGACTGTGGGTATTTTAAAGAAGTGAAATCTAGTTTGTCAGATTTTATGTATTAGGAAGTCTGAAAGTAAATGTTGAAAGTAAACAGTAGTTTTAATTTTTAAAATGGATTTTACATAATTGAGATGAATTTGATATTGTTATTTTCGTCCTGAGTATTTTCTGAAATGTGAAATGTGTATTGTTGCAAATATGACCTTTCTACTTAAAATAGATAGATATGTTATTTTTATGTATATCAGATCTTTAAGGTTATGTAAATTATTTATCACATCAGGCAGGGGATTTAAAAATCTAAATGGTATCATTTTTGCATAGGTGTATATTAATAATTTTTCTGATATTTACGTAGAGTATTCCATTTATAACAACAATTTTCTTAAATAGCATTGGATATTTTCTTACTATCATTCAGATATTTATGCCAGTAAATACGTAGATAGGAGTTGGCAAACTTTTCTCGGTAAAGAGCCAGAGAGTAAATATTTTAGTCTTTGCAGGCCATATGGTCTTGGTCTCAACTACTGAACCGTTGTCATAGCATGTAAACCGGTATAGAAAATGTGAATAGGCATGCCTGTGTTCCAGTAAAACTTTATATACAAAAACAGGCCACTGGCCATATTTATACTGCAGGCCATAGTTTGCCAACCCTTAATGTGGATATTTATGAGGTGGTTTGGGAACGTTGGAATCCTAGAACACTGAATATAACATTTATTCATAACTGTATTCCTCTTCTTAATTAGGTATTCTTTTAAAATTTAGTTTAGATTTTAGCTAACTGAAACGTTATTTCCTGCATTCTCTTAGTGCAACTTAGTTCAAAGAACTAGACTATTGATTTTCATTAAAGTCCAGTCATAAAATTTATTGAGCCTTAAAACTAAAGGTGTGCCCTAGTACTTGACACAGTATTAATTTTTCGAAGGTGTATGTTCATGATACTCTAGAAATATTTTCTAAAGGCTTCTAGAATGGTAGCATTGAGCAATAATATTGTATCTGAAAATATAAGATACATATACTTTATGCAAGTAAATAGATTGTGAAAAATTTGTTTCAGTTTCTTTCAGGGGAAAAAACTTATGGAGCTTTTTTATATTTTGCATTGTTTTAGCATATGCTGTGGAATTGGCGACCAGCAGAACAGGTGTTTGACAAAATGTGATAATTGCTTTCTTTGTTCATTCTAATTCAAGTTATTTACATGTGAAAGGCCTAGATGCTTTCATTCTCTTTTTTAAAAAAAATTGAAGATAAAGTTTTTTTCCCCCCTTGATGAGGATTATCAGTTAAGACTAAGTGTAATGTTTCTAAAATTACTGTTTTTTGCTTTTAAGAAATTTGCACGTTATCTCAATATGAAAACAATCACATTGGTAAATATTTGGCTAATGCAATTGAAATTATTTTTTATGTATTTCCATTTCTTTTTCTTTTTTTCAATTTTATCTGAAAGTTTAAATATATTTAGGGTTTTCACTCAGTGGCCATTAACGTTTCTTCCTGTCTCTTGTCGAATTGATGTAGGTCATAATGATTACGGTTATCAGCAACCGTCGTATCCTGAACAAGGCTACGATAGGCCTTATGAGGATTCCTCACAACATTACTACGAAGGAGGTATCTATATACCTTCACACACATACACATATATATCCCCTTCTACAGGAATGCAAATTCTTGCATAAGACAACTTCTACCCATGCAAAGCTCTTGTAGAATACTAGTTGCTGGCTGTCTTGAAAGTTACAGGGAGCCCAGAACATTCAAAATAATTTCCTTACAAATATTTAAAATGTATAACCATGACTTTCCATTTCTAACAACAATAAAAAGACTAAAACATTTACAAATAATTTTTCCTCAGTGGAAATTTTCTATTTGAACACAAATTCATCGATCCAATTTTTTTTTCTTGTGTGTGTTTACATATGTATAATTTTACATATAAGTATAGTGCCTTTAGGAAACAGCTTGCTGATCTTGTGTAGCTAGTGTGTGCTCTTGTAGCTGTCTTTAATTTTGTCTTTTTTATTTTATTTAGCATAGTCATGATCTTATGACTGTGATGTTCCAGTAAATGTAATGCTCGTATGGCAGAGACGCTGAAAATGCTGCAGTTCAACCTTGCAAAATTGGCTTTAACTGCAGTTTGTTTGGCCGAAATCCTTCTGTTTGGTTTGAGTTTTTTCTTTGTTTTGTTAACTTTCAAAAATCAATATGGCATTTCATTTTGTTCTTGTGTTGTTGGCTATGCATCTTAGAGTAAAAAAGTTAATTAAGCGAACTTCTCAGTTTCTTTCTTCTCTTCTCCAATTATCCTGTAGGAAATTCACAATATGGCCAACAGCAAGATGCCTACCAAGGACCACCTCCCCAACAGGGATATCCGCCCCAGCAACAGCAGTACCCGGGGCAGCAGGGCTATCCAGGACAGCAGCAGGGCTATGGTAATAGCTTTTTGCAGTTTATTTTTGTCACAAAAAATGTGATGATTGCTGTTTTGAAATATTGAAGTGAATATTTAATGTTTATTTTTCTAAGAATTCTTTAGCTCAGTCTATTACTGGAGTGTTTCTTTAAAATGTTTTCCTCAGATAAACTAGTAATCCATTTAAAAAGAAACATAAACTAGAGATGGTTCATTGACCAAAGGTAAGGTATGTAATCAATTTAAAATGAGTTCTTAAATGAATTCTTAAACCTCTTTGGCATTCATGACCACCCAGTAGCTTTGTATGTGCTTGGAAAACTGATGAATTGGGTGATTATTAACCATATCTACATAATCCGCTTAGCAAATTTATTTCTAAAACTAATGACTGTTACTATGAAAAATAACATTGATTTTTAGAGTACAAATGAGATTTATTTGGAATGCATAAAGAAAATATTTTTGTCATTCTTTGGTTAAATAGCAATATACACATCCATAGAGGTGTATTTATTGCTGTTATGTATGTTACAGAGTTTGGGGAAGTGTAGCCATATTTTCTTATTATATACTCACTATAAGATCTAGTAGCTGGATATCTCGCTTTCAATAACTTCATTAGATAGGGAGTGGGGGATGATAAAGACCTGATATCTCGTTCTTAAATTTTAAGCTACTGTCACTACTTTATATATAGGAAAGTGTGGTTCTAATGTTAGAGAAGTAACTGCTTATTAATCTGACATCTTCTCTTGCTAACATGGTCTCTTTTTTACATCAGTAATGTCACTATTTTTATCCATTAGTTTGTTTTTTTTTTTTTTTTAAAGATTTTATTTATTTATTTGACAGAGAGAGACACAGCGAGAGAGGGAATACAAGCAGGGGGAATGGGAGAGGGAGAAGCAGGCTTCCCGCGGAGCAGGGAGCCCGATGCGGGGCTCGATCCCAGGACCCTGGGATCATGACCTGAGCCGAGGGCAGACGCTTAACGACTGAGCCACCCAGGCGCTCCTTTATCCATTAGTTTTAAGCTCTGTGATTACTATGGGCACCTCTCTCTACCTGTCATTGCAAATCTAAGAACCAGGATCAGGCTGAAATTCTCTTGTGCCTTCAAAGTATGCATTAAAATTTAGTCAGGTATTGGGAGCCAGGTATTTCCCCCCAAACTGATAAGTTCTGGTTCCCTAACTTGAGATATGACTTTAGAAATATTCCATGGATTTCTTGTTTTTACAAGGGGACTTTCTTGCTCTTCTCAAGTGGCAATTTTCGTTTCATGACCATCGAAAATCTGTATTTTAAATAAGTATTCTGGTTTTATTGCGTTTACATGAAAACAAATACGGTGTGGTTAAATCAAGTAAATTCATTGATACAAATACTGTCAATGGGAAGAAAGAGTAAATGAAACTGAATATTTTCAATTGAAGTAGTTAAATGCTGTTTTGTTAGACATTGGGAATCCCAAAGAAGTTCCCATTTTGCTTATTCATAGGCTTCTGTTGTCGTACTTTCTTCTAATAGAAAATTTAGAGTTTTAAAAATTGAATGTATAATAATTAAATAAATAATAGACTGATGGAATTTATTTATGCTTGGAAATTTATTCTCTTTTGACATTTTCCTCTGCCATCAGTTTTTTTTTTTTAATGGCAGATTTTGAATGGCTATGATAGAAAACATTTAAGTGTCAAAGCTTTTCAGCTTATGCTTTATAAAGCATTCTTTACAATAGGCAGTAGTGCGATTTATGAAACAGACATATTTGTTGGGCAAGCCAAATTAGTCCCTTGCCATCTCTGGAATTGGAAATCACTCATTTTCATGGGTTAAGTATTAAAGGTGATTGGTACACAGAATATAACTTTTGAAACAAGTTTTTTCACATGCAACCTGTGGCTTTTCAAGTCTTCTTTAGTTTTGGTTTGAAAATATTGTGATAGTAAGTTTACCAATGCAGAACATAAAGCATTCTTTTGGTGATTGCAAATATAAATCTAGAATTTACATGGAAAATTATTCTTTGTGATTTTGGGGGGATTGCAAGTATAAATCTAGAGTCATACAGCTATAAATATCATTGATTCCCAAACTTTATTTAGAAATTATTTCTGTATTTTAATTTGAATCTGCTTCTTGCTTCTTCTTTTATCTGTTGCTTATACTGGTTACTTTCTAGTAGAGGTGTAGATGAATTTTCTTAATACCATAGAATTAACCTGCTTCACAACTCCTGAGTCTCTTTTACTCATTAAAAAAATTTTTTTTTGATGGCTAAGACATAGCTTACTAGTTACCCCGAATCAAAACATCTTGTACATGGTGGCATTCTTACAATATTTCTACTCTTACAACCTGTGGAATTTATTTCAAAAAGTATTTGAGAAGATCAGGATGCCAAACTATCCTTTTTTGTTTAAATATAAAAACATAATAGCATCTAGTTCTAAACCCTTTTGAGAGTTGTGTTTATATCTGGGTTTTTGTTTGTGTTAATTATTTTGCAGGTCCTTCACAGGGTGGTCCAGGTCCTCAGTATCCTAACTACCCACAAGGACAAGGTCAGCAATATGGGGGTTATAGACCAACACAGCCTGGACCACCACAGCCGCCACAGCAGAGGCCTTACGGATATGACCAGGTAAGTTATTTGGCCAACTGTTTGACTGCCCCATTGTTTGTTCAGTCTTCATTAGGGTGTTTTTCACTTGAAGGCTCATTTTTCCCTCCTCCTGTTCATAGCATATGAGTTAACAAAAAAAAAAAATTTACTTTTGAGTCTTTTTCATAGATTGCTAGCAGAGTTGGTCATAGTTACAGTAACATATAAAACATGTCATCTCTGGGCACCAGCATTCATTCATATTCATTCATATTCTCTTTCTCTCCCTCTGGTCTTTCCCCAGGCAGACTTCCTGTAGGTATTACAAACATCATTCTGTATTCTAAGGCTCCTAATTTCTCTGATCTCCCTCATGTTTACTGACCTGTAGTCATCTGGGTCAGTGCTCTTCGTAGTTCTCATCTTGACTTCAGCATATCCACTGCACTTTCTCCACATCATTGATGTCTGTCCTCTTTCAGTTCATATTCACCTCCTGTCTCTGATGCCTTTCATACACATACCCATTATCTCAAGTATTAATAATCTTTATCTCCTGTTCTCTTTCCTTCTATTTTCATATATGTAGAGACGTATCTCATTCTAAGATAACTGTATTCTCTTGAACCTAGGATTTACTTAAGTTCCTTCTTTTTATCAGTAAACTTTCAGACTTAATAATCTGTGCCACATCATTATTTTGTGAATCTTGTTATTATACGCACTCTAAATTATAATGAAAATGATTTATTAAGTTGGCAGTTTCTTTAGATTGATTTCAGTATTGTCTAATGACTTTCTAGTGAGGATAATCTGGTCTGCTCACTACTTAAGCTACCCAAAATAGGTAATTTTTTTTGTACGTTATGCTTCCAAGGCCAGTGTAGATGATCTGGTTGAGGAACAACTCAGTGCAGTACTAATTAAAACTTGAGGGCGTGAGCAGTTCTTTTATCAGTGCTCTCTCAAGCCCACTGCCCCTTGTACTGACACTTCCTATTTCAGTGATAAAGATAAAAGAGATAGAAGAGACTTAAACTAAAGGGGTAAGGACAAATGAGTAATATTTTTTTAAAAAATCCATTAATACTAAATCAAAGGATGAGATAGGAATTTTATTTAAGTTTTAAAAGTGAAAAAGTCTTGGCTAATGACTCAGGGCAAGATTCCTGACGGCAAGGTTTAGGCTCATTCTAATTTACAAGTTAACTGAGCTTCTGATCATTTATCCCCTCAGTCAGCAAATATTTATTAATTTTCTGTATGTGCTGGACACTATATTAGGTCCTAAAGGAGTAAAACAGAATGGTCCCTATGGCTGGTGGAGCAATCTTTTTTTTAAAAGATTTTATTTATTTATTTATTTATTTATTTATTTATTTATTTATTATTTATTTATTTATTTAGAGTGAGGGGAGGGGCAGAGGGAGAGGGAAAGAGAGAGAGAGAGAATCTCCGGCAGACTCTATGCTGAGCGCGGAGCCTGACCCGGGGCTCCATCCCACAACTCTGATGTCATGACCTGAGCTGAAGTCAAGTGTCAGATGCTTAACCGACTGAGCCACCCAGGCGCCCTGGTGGAGCAGTTAAATATCTTGGTCTTTCTTGACTTTACTTTTGACATATTTGACACATATTCCTATTTTCATTCTTGAATGGTTTTGTTTAGCTTCTGATTACTGTGCTTTTTAAATTTCTCTTATACTTCCAGTAATTCCTTCTTTATTTTTTCACTTGCTTCTCATCTTTCTTTTATCCAAATATCAATCCTTGGCTCAGTGTTTTTCTTGGACTCTCTATTCACCCAGTTTTTTATTTTCAGTACCCTCAGCCCACCCTTTGCAACCCAACTTCAGCTCCATTTTTTTCAGCTGTGTATGGAACATCTCTCTTTGGATGTCTTGCTATTTCCATCAACTTTATCATGTCATGGACTGAACTAACCATATTCTCCCTACATGATGTATTTCTAAGTCCCCTAAGCTTAACGTCAGTCATTAAGTAAATGTTTCTTGAGCAATATTTATATGCCAAATACCTAAAATCGGGGTACATTGGGAAATAAGATAAACATAAATTCTGCCTTTGTGAACTTAAATCTAGACAGGATCCAGACAAACAGATGATATAATATAGTGTGAGAAATACCTGGGTGAAGAAAGGCAAGATTTTTGTGGAAGTGGGCTCCTAATGTAGATAATAGAAAAAATGTTCTTTGGGAAGCATTGTATTAGTGTGAGGGCCCAAGGATGAGTAGGTATTAGACAAGTAGACATAGAGGAGGGAGGAGTATTCTAGTCAGAAAGAAGTGTATTCACAAAGGACTAGCATTGAGGTGTGTGGTTGAGTAAAGCAGAAGCATGGGGAGGGAGAGGCAAGATTGGAGAGAGAAGTTAAAGTTTAGATTAGAAAGACTCTTATAAGCCATGTTAGGGGACTTGGACTTTATCCTGACATCATTTGGAGCCTATAAAGGGTTTTAAATGATGCATATAAAATATTAGCTGTGCCTGGCACTTGGTAAACGTATGTGATACTATGTGTGGTATTGTATATATGATAGACATATGATATACTGCCTCTTTTATTATAGTTATTCCACCCCCTGAACCACTTAGGAATTTGGGATGGTACTATAGATAAAGACGTTTGGATAGATGCTAGCCACATCTCCTTCCCCACTAGAAAAGGCTATGAGGAGGGGACCATCTTAGCTACTCTAGTGTTAATAGTCTTTCCACAGTTATCATGGGTTTCACCTTATCTGTATCCCCCCAACCCAAACGCTTGTTGGTCTTTTCATTTTAGGGAAAGTAGTTCACCTCTTCAAGATAGTGAAGGGAATAGAAAACTAATATAGATTCTTAAATCCAACAGTAATATAATTATAGTGGTGGTTTAGGCAGATGACTCTTATAGCAATGTGCAGGATGAACTAAAAGAGGGGGAGAACTGAGAGAGAAATCATTGCTAGAGGCTGTTGCTTCTCCATCATTTTTTCCTATCTCAGTAACAGCAGCTTGATTCTTTCAGTTCCTCAGTTCTGGAGTCATCTTGGCTCCCCTCATTTTTGCAAATCCACATCTTGTCAACCAGCAAATCTCATCACCTCTTCCTTCAAAATCTGTCCAGTATCTAGCTGTTTTTTACAGCCTCCTGCACTTACCCAAGTCAGAGTTCCAACTGTCAGTCACTTGGACTATTGCAATATCTTCCTTGTCTTCCTGCTATTATCCTAGCTCCGCTATAGGATATGCCCCACATAGGACCCAGAATGATCTTTTAAAAACATTAGATGCTTTTAAAGCCACTGCTTAAAGCCCTGTGGTGACTTCAGTCTTATAGTGAAGGCCAGATCTTATTATGACCTACAAAGCCCTATATGACTTGTGCCCCCCCCACCTGTCTCACCACCTCATCTCTGTATTTATAGCTGCCCTCATTCAGTTTGCTTCAGTCACCTTGGCTTGCTTGCTGTTCTCATACACATCAGGCATATTTCTCCCTCAGATCCAGTGTGTGGCTTCGTCACTTTCTTCCAATCTCTGCTCTGATCTGTCACCATGTCATATCAAGGAGTCCTTCCTGGTCTACCTATCTGAAATAGTAACATCCTTGGGGCACCTGGGTGGCTCAGTCGGTTGAGCATCTGATTCTTGATTTCAGCTCAGGTCATGATCTCAGGGTTGTGAGTTGAAGCCCCGTGTTGGGCTCAGCAGGGAGTCTTCTTCCCCTCTCTACTCCCCACCCCGCTCTCTGCCCCTCCCCCGGCTTGTGCCCTCTCTCTAAAATAAATAAATAAATCTTTAAAAATAGTAACATCCTCCATTGCCTTGCTTTATAGTAGCTCCACCCCTTACCCGCAAAGGATATGTTCCGATACCCTCAATAGAAGCCTAAAACCACAGATAGTACTGAACCCTGTATATACAATGTTTTTCTCCAGTCTGTGGCTTCTCCCTTCATTCTTTCAGCATTGTCCTTTGAAGAGAGGAACTTTAAAATTTTTATGAAGTCCCATTTATCAACTTTTTCTTTTATAGATCATGCTTTTGATATTATATGTAGGAAATCTTTACCTAATCTAGAGTCACAAAGATTTTCTCTTAATTCTTTCTTCTAGAAGCCTTATATTTTTAGACTTATACATTTAAGTCTGTAATCCATTTTGAGTTAATTTTTGTAGGAAGCACAAATTAAAGTTTGTATTTTTGTTTTCAAATGGATAGCTAATTTTCTGAGCAGCATTTGTTGCATAGACTGTCCTTTCTCTACTGAATTATCTTTGAACCTTTGCTGAAAATCCTAACTATGCTTATTTCTGGACTGATCTATTTATCAGTCTTTGTGTCGATACCATGCTGTCATTTTACTATAGTTTTATAGTAAGTTTTGAAATTAGATGTTGTGAGTTTTCCAACTATGTTCTTTTTCAGAGTTGTTTAGGCATTTTAAGTTTTTTGCATTTCCATATGAATTTTAAAATCAGCTTGCCAGTTTCTACAAAAAGCCTACTGATACTTTGATGGGGATTGCCTTAAATGTATAGATTTGGAGACAACTATATCTTAATATGATGTCAGTGAGTATTCCATCCTATAAGCATGGCTATGTCGCTTTAAAATTTTTTTCAGCAGTGTTAATGTAGTTTTCAGCATACAGGTCTTACATAGATTTTTGTCAGATTTATCTCTAGGTATTTTATATTTTTGATAATGTAAATTTTTTAAAATTTCAATTTATAGTTGTTAATTGCTGGTTATATAAAAGTATAGTTTATTTTTATTGATATTTTACCAAAACTTTAACATTAACTCATTATTTGTTTGTAGATTCCTTTAAAATTTCCACATAGGGACACCTGGGTGGCTCAGTCGGTTAAGTGTCTGCCTTCGGCTCAGGTCATGATCCCGGGGTCCTGGGATCGGGTCCCGCATAGGGCTCCCTGCTCAGTGGAGGCCCTGCTTCTCCCTCTGCCTGCCACTCCCCCTGCTTGTGCTCTCTCTCTCTCTGACAAATAAATAAAATCTTGAAAAAAAAATTCCTTTAAGATTTTCCACATAGAAATCATGTTGCCCGTGAATAAAGACTATTTTTTTCCTTTATAATCTGAATGCTCCGCCTCCCTCCCCCTTAATCTGTCCCTGCCTTAAAACCTCTAATACGATGTCAAATAGAAATAGTTGGACATCTTTTGTCTTATTCCTAATCTTAGGTGGATAACAATCAGCCTTTCAGCCTTACGTAAGATGTGTGGGGTTTGTGTAGGTGTCCTTTATCAAGTAGAGGTTGTTGCCTGTATTCCTAGTTTGCTGAAAATTTTTATTAGGAATGAATGTTGAAATTTGTCAAATGATTTTTCCTTATATTTTGAAGGAATTATAGCTTTCCTTTTTTAATTTAGTATGTTAAATAATATTCTTTGATATTCAAGAATTTTTTTGATATTCAAGTTTTAAATCAATCTTGCATAGCTAGGATAAACTTCACTTGGTCATGATGTGTTATTATCCTTTTTATATGTTGTTGGAGTTGATCAGCTAAAATTTTGTTAAGAATTTTTGCATCTTTGGGGCACCTGGGTGGCTCAGTCGTTGGGCGTCTGCCTTTGGCTCAGGTCATGATCTCAGGGTCCTGAGATCGAGCCCCATGTTGGGCTCCCTGCTCTGCGGGAAGCCTGCTTCTCCCTCTCCCACTTCCCCTGCTTATGTTCCCTCTCTTGCTGTGTCTCTCTCTGTCAAATAAATAAATAAAATCTTTAAAAAAAAAAAAAAAAGAATTTTTGCATCTATACTTATGAGGGATATTGGACTCTAGTTTTCTTTTAATGTCTTTATCCAGTCTTGTTATCAAAATAGCACGGGCTTCATAAAGTGAGTTAGAAGGAAATCACCCCTCTTCAGTTTTCTTTTCCTTTTTTTTTTTTTTTAAAGATTTTATTTATTTATTCATGAGAGACAGAGAGGGAGGCAGAGGCAGACTTCCCGAGGAGCAGGGATCCTGATGTGGGCCTTGATCCCAGGACCCTGGGATCATGACCTGAGCCGAAGGCAGACTCTTAACCAACTGAACCACCCAGGCGCCCTCCTTCTTCAGTTTTCTTGAAGGATTTGTGTAATATTGATATTATTCCTTCTAAAATGTTTGGTACAATTCACCAGTGAAGCTGTTTGGGCTTGGATATTCTTTGCAGGAAGGTTTTTAATTACAAATTTATTTTCTTTATTAAACATAGGCGTATTCAGGTTATGTATTTCTTCTTGAGGAGATACTTGTATTTGTTAAGGGCTTTGTCCATTTCATTTGTTTTGTCGAATGATTTCTTTTTTATCCTTTTAGTATCTCTAGTATCAGCAGTGATATTCTCTCTTTCATTTCTGATATTGGTAATATGTATCTTCTCTTTTTTTTTTTTTCCCCAAAGTAATCTGGCTACCGGTTTTTATATACTTCATTGATCTTCTCAGAGAGCCAGCTTTTTGTTTTACAGATTTCCCCCCGCCGCACCCCACCAGCCCAATTTGTTTTTTTTATCCTTGATTTCTGCCTTCTTCTTTATTATTTTTTTTCTCCTGCTTGTTTTGGGTTTCATTTGCTTTTCTTTTCCTATTTCCTAAGGTAAGAGCTGAATTCCCATTGATTTAAGAACTGCCCTCCTTCCTAATTTAGGTGTTCATTGCTGTAAATTCCCCTCTAAGTACTACTTAAACTACAGCCCACAAATTTTTATATGTTGTGTTTTTATTTTCAGTTGAAAATATTTTCTGATTTGCTTTTGATTTCTTCTTTGATCCAACTGTTATTTAGGAGTGTATAATCTAGTTTTCAAATATTTGGAGATTTTCCAGATATTTTTCTGTCACTGATTTCTCATTTAATTCCATCATCATAATTCCATCAACATTAATTAACTTGAATTGTTATACATTTATTGAGACATACTTTTTGGCCCACAATATAGTCTGTGAGGATGTTCTATAAATGTTAGATCAGGTTGGTTGATAGTGTTCAAGTCACCTATATCTTAGCTGATTTTCTATTGAGAAAAACATATTAAATCTTTGGCTATAATTGTGTGTTTGTCTCTTTTTCCTTGCAGTTCTATCCATTTTTGCTTCATGTATCATAATGCTACCTTTTTAAGTTTTATACATTTTTAGGAATTTTATGTCTTGATTAATTTATTCCTTTACGGGATGCCTGCGTGGCTCAGTAGGTTGAGCGTCTGCCTTTGGTTTGGGTCATGATCCCAGGGTTCTGGGATCGATTCCTGCGTCGGGGTCCTTGCTCAGTAGGGAGCCTGCTTCTCCCTCTGCCTCCTGCACCCCCTGGTTGTGCTCTCTCTCTCTCTCTGTCAAATAAATAAATACAATTTTTAAAAAAATTTATTCCTTTACTATTATGAAATAACTTTATCTGTGATAATATTCTTTGCTCTGAGATCTTTTTGATTTTAATATAGCCACACCAACTTTCTTTGGATTATTGATAGAATTACATATCTTTTTTTATCCTTTTATTATTTTTTAAAGATTTTATTTTTAAGTGATCTCTGCATCTAATGTGGGGCTCGAATTTACAACCCCAAAATCAAGAGTTGCATGCTCTACCGACTGAGCCAGCCAGACACCCCTTATCCTTTTATCTTTAACATATTTGTGTTTTTATGTTTAAATTGTATTTCATGAAGGCAGCATTTGTCAAGTCTTGCTTTTTTATCCAATCTGACAATCTCTGCCTTTTAGTGGAGGGGCTTTGAACATTATGTTTTATGTACATAGATTATGGATTTGGTTAAATCCATCATCTTGATTTCTTTTCTTATTTTGTTCTTTATTCTCTTTTTTTTTTCTGTCTTATTTTGAACCTTTTTCCTGCTTTAAAAAAAACTATATTGATATAATTCACATACCATTAATTAACTCACCATTTTAGAGTGTACCATTCAATGGGATTTTTTTTTTTTTTTTTTAGTTTGTTCATTTTTCTCTAAACATTCAGCCCTAGGAAACAGGTAGTTTACTTTCAGTCTGTATAGATTTTCTTATTCTGGATATTTGAGATAAATGGAGTCATGCAATATGTGGTGTTTTGTGATTGCCTTCTTTCACTTAGTGTAATGTTTTCAAAGTTCACCCATCTTGTAGCTTATTTTAGGTGATATTATGCCACCTTATGTATAGTATAAAGCCTTTCAATAGTTTACTTTCATTTCTTTCTTCTCAACCTTTGTGTTATTGTTATAAATTTTATTTGTACATGTGTTAAAAACTCTGTAGTACGTGGAATTTATTTTTCTTAAAAAAGCAATTATCCTTTAAAGATATTTAAATAGTAAAAAATCTTATATATTTACTATTTCTGGTCCTCTTGATTCCTATGGTAGATTCATAGTTCCATCTGGTATCATTTTCCTTTGCGTGAAGGAAAGGAAATTGTTTTTAACATTTATTGTAATGTAGGTCTTTAGTTTATGTATGTTTGAGAAAGTGTTTATTTCTCTTCCATTATTAAAAAATATTTATTCTGGGTATAGAATTCTAGTTTGACAGGTTGTTTTTTTGTTTTGTTTTGTTTTTTAAATCTATACATTTTATTTTTTTAAATTTTTTATTGTTATGTTAATCACCATACATTACATCATTAGTTTTTGATGTAGTGTTCCATGATTCATTCTTTGTGCATAACACCCAGTGCTCCATGCAGAACGTGCCCTCTTTAATACCCATCACCAGGCTAACCCATCCTCTCTCCCCCCTCCCCTCTCCCCTCTAGAATCCTCAGTTTGTTTTTCAGAGTCCATCATATCTCATGGTTCACGTCTTCCCCTCCGATTCCCCCCCTTCATTCTTCCCCTCCTGCTATCTTCTTTTTTTTTTTCTTAACATATATTGCATTATTTGTTTCAGAGGTACAGATCTGTGATTCAACAGTCTTGCACAATTCACAGCGCTCACCATAGCACATACCCTCTCCAGTGTTTATCACCCAGCCACCCCATCCCTCCCACCCCAGCCCCCACTCCAGCAACCCTCAGTTTGTTTCCTGAGATTAAGAATTCCTCATATCAGTGAGGTCGTATGACACATGTCTTTCTGTGATTGACTTATTTCGCTCAGCATAACACCCTCCAGTTCTATCCACGTTGTTGCAAATGGCAAGATCTCATTCCTTTTGATGGCTGCATAATATTCCATTGTATATATATATACCACATCTTCTTTATCCATTCATCTGTCGATGGACATCTTGGCTCTTTCCACATTTTGGCTATTGTGGACATTGCTGCTATAAACATTGGGGTGCACATACCCCTTTGGATCCCTCCATTTGTATCTTTGGGGTAAATACCCAGTAGTGCAATTGCTAGATCATATGGTAGCTCTATTTTCAACTTTTTGAGGACCCTCCATACTGTTTTCCAGAGTGGCTGCACCAGCTTGCATTCCCACCAACAGTGTAGGAGGGTTCCCCTTTCTCCACATCTCCGCCAACATCTGTCGTTTCCTGACTTGTTAATTTTAGCCATTCTGACGGGTGTGAGGTGGTATCTCATTGAAGTTTTGATTTGGATTTCCCTGATGTCGAGTGATGTTGAGCACTTTTTCATGTGTCTGTTGGCCATTTGGATGTCTTCTTTGGCAAAATGTCTGTTCATGTCTTCTGTCCATTTCTTGATCGGATTCTTTGTTCTTTGGGTGTTGAGTTTGATAAGTTCTTTATAGATTTTGGATACTAGCCCTTTATCTGATATGTCATTTGCAAATATCTTCTCCCATTCTGTTGGTTGTCTTTTGGTTTTCTTGACTGTTTCTTTTGCTGTGCAGAAGCTTTTTATTTTGATGAAGTCCCAATAGTTCATTTTTGCCCTTGCTTCCCTTGCCTTTGGCGATGTTTCTAGGAAGAAGTTGTTGCGGCTGAGGTCGAAGAGGTTGCTGCCTGTGTTCTCCTTTAGGATTTTGATGGACTTCTGTCTCACATTTAGGTCTTTCAACCATTTTGAGTCTATTTTTGTGTGCGGTGTAAGGAAATGGTCCAGTTTCATTCTTCTGCATGTGGCTGTCCAATTTTCCCAATTTGTTGGGAGAGACTGTCTTTTTTCCATTTGTTGAAGAGACTGTCTTTTTTCCAAGGGACATTCTTTCCTGCTTTGTTGAAGATTAGTTGACCATATAGTTGAGGGTCCATGTCTGGGCTCTCTATTCTGTTCCATTGATCTATGTGTCTGTTTTTGTGCCAGTACCATACTGTCTTGATGATGACAGCTTTGTAATAGAGCTTGAAGTCTGGAATTGTGATGCCCCAGCTTTGCTTTTCTTTTTCAACATTCCTCTGGCTATTCAGGGTCTTTTCTGGTTCCATACAAATTTTAGGATTATTTGTTCCCTTTCTTTGAAAAAAGTGGATGGTATTTTGATGGGAATTGCATTGAATGTGTAGATTGCTCTAGGTAGGATTGACATCTTCACAATATTTGTTCTTCTAATCCATGAGCATGGAATGTTTTTCAATTTCTTTGTGTCTTCCTCAATTTCTTTCATGAGTATTTTATAGTTTTCTGAGTACAGATCCTTTGCCTCTTTGGTTAGATTTATTCCCAGGTATCTTAAGGTTTTGGGTGCAATTGTAAATGGGATCGACTCCTTCATTTCTCTTTCTTCTGTCTTGTTGTTGGTGTATAGGAATGCCACTGATTTCTGTGCATTGATTTTATATCCTGCCACTTTACTGAATTCCTGTATGAGTTCTCGCAGTTCTGGGGTGGAGTCTTTTGGGTTTTCCACATGAAGTATCATATCATCTGCAAAGAGTGAGAGTTTGACTTCTTCTTTGCTGATTTGGATGCCTTTGATTTCTCTTTGTTGTCTGATTTCTGTGCCTAGGACTTCCAATACTATGTTGAATAGCAGTGGTGATAGTGGACATCCCTGCCGTGTTCCTGACCTTAGGGGGAAAGCTCTCAGTTTTTCCCCATTGAGAATGATATTCGCTGTAGGTTTTTCATAGATGGCTTTTATGATCTTGAGGTATGTATCCTCTATGCCTATACTCTGAAGAGTTTTGATCAAGAAAGGATGCTGTGCTTTGTCAAATGCTTTTTTTGCATCTGTTGAGAGGATCATATGATTCTTGTTCTTTCTTTTGTTAATGTATTGTATCACGTTGATTGATTTGCAGATGTTGAACCAACCTTGCAGCCCAGGGATAAATCCCACTTGGTCGTGGTGAATAATCCTTTTAATGTACTGTTGGATCCTATTGGCTAGTATTTTGGTGAGAATTTTTGCATCCATGTTCATCAAGGATATTGGTCTGTAGTTCTCCTTTTTGATGGGGTCTTTGTCTGGTTTTGGGATCAAGGTAATGGTGGCCTCATAAAACGAGTTTGGAATTTTTCCTTCCATTTTTATTTTTTGGAACAGTTTCAGAAGAATAGGTACTAATTCTTCTTGAAATGTTTGGTAGAATTCCCCTGGGAAGCCATCTGGCCCTGGGCTTTTGTTTGTTGGGAGATTTTTGATGACTGCTTCAATTTCCTTAGTGGTTATACGTCTGTTCAGGTTTTCTATTTCTTCCTGGTTCAGTTTTGGTAGTTGATACATCTCTAGGAATGCATCCATTTCTTCCAGGTTATCTAATTTGCTGGCATAGAGTTGCTCATAATATGTTCCTTATAATTGTTTGTATTTCTTTGGTGTTGGTTGTGAGCTCTCCTCTTTCATTCATGATTTTGTTGATTTGGGTCATTTCTCTTTTCTTTTTGATAAGTCTGGCCAGGGGTTTATCAATCTTGTTAATTCTTTCAAAGAACCAGCTCCTAGTTTTGTTGATCTGTTCTACTATTCTTTTGGTTTCTATTTCATTGATTTCTGCTCTGATCTTTATTATTTCTCTTCTCCTGCTGGGTTTAGGCTTTATTTGCTGTTCTTTCTCCACCTCCTTTAGGTGGAGGGTTAGGTTGTGTACTTGAGACCTTTCTTGTTTCTTGAGAAAGGCTTGTATTGCTATATACTTTCCTCTTAGGACTGCCTTTGCTGCATCCCAAAGATTTTGAGCAGTTGCGTTTTCATTTTCATTGGTTTCCATGAATTTTTTTAATTCTTCTTTAATTTCCTGGTTGACCCATTCATTCTTCAGTAGGATGCTCTTTAGCCTCCATGTATTTGAGTTCTTTCCGACTTTCCTCTTGTGATTGAGTTCTAGTTTCAAAGCATTGTGGTCTGAAAATAGGCAGGGAATGATCCCAGTCTTTTGGTACCGGTTGAGACCTGATTTATGACCTAGGATGTGATGGATTCTGGAGAATGTTCCATGGGCACTAGAGAAGAATGTGTATTCTGTTGCTTTGGGATGGAATGTTCTGAATATGTCTGTGAAGTCCATGTGGTCCAGTGTGTCATTTAAAGTCTTTATTTCCTTGTTGATCTTTTGCTTAGATGATCTGTCCATTTCAGTGAGGGGGGTGTTAAAGTCCCCCACTATTATTGTATTGATGTCAATGTGTTTCTTTGCTTTTGTTATTAATTGGCTTATATAATTGGCTGCTCCCATGTTAGGGGCATAGATATTTACAATTGTTAGATCTTCTTGTTGGATAGACCCTTTAAGTAGGATATAGTGTCCTTCTTCATCTCTTATTACAGTCTTTGGTTTAAAATCTAATTTGTCTGATATAAGGATTACCACCCCAGCTTTCTTTTGGTGTCCATTAGCATGGTAATGGTTTTCCACCCCCTCACTTTCAATCTGGGGGTGTCTTCAGGTCTAAAATGAGTCTCTTGCAGACAGCATATCGATGGATCTTGTTTTTTATTTTATTTATTTATTTATTTATTTTTTAAAGATTTTATTTATTTTTCAACAGAGAGAGAGAGACAGTGAGAGAGGGAACACAAGCAGGGGGAGTGGGAGAGGGAGAAGCAGGCTTCCCGCTGAGCAGGGAGCCCGATGCGGGGCTCGATCCCAGGATCCTGGGATCATGACCTGAGCTGAAGGCAGACGCTTAACGACTGAGCCACCGAGGCGCCCCCGATGGATCTTGTTTTTTAATCCAATCTGATAACCTGTGTCTTTTGATTGGGGCATTTAGCCCATTTACATTCAGGGTAACTATTGAAAGATATGAATTTAGTGCCATTGTATTGCCTGTAAGGTGACTGTTACTGTATATTGTCTGTGTTCCTTTCTGGTCTATGTTGCCTTTAGGCTCTCTCTTTGCTTAGAGGACCCCTTTCAAGATTTCTTGTAGGGCTGGTTTCGTGTTTGTAAGTTCCTTTAGTTTTTGTTTGTCCTGGAAGCTTTTTATCTCTCCTTCTATTTTCAATGACAGCCTAGCTGGATATAGTATTCTTGGCTGTATATTTTTCTCATTTAGTGCTCTGAATATATCATGGCAGTCCTTTCTGGCCGCCAGGTCTCTGTGGATAGGTCTGTTGCCAATCTAATGTTTCTACCATTGTAGGTTACATATCTCTTCTCCCGAGCTGCTTTCAGGATTTTCTCTTTGTCTCTGAGACTCGTAAGTTTTACTATTAGATGTCGGGGTGTTGACCTATTTTTATTGATTTTGAGAGTGGTTCTCTGTGCTTCCTGGATTTTGATGCCTGTTTCCTTCCCCAAATTAGGGAAATTCTTTGCTATAATTTGCTCCAATATACCTTCTGCCCCTCTCTCTCTTCTTCTTCTGGGATCCCAATTATTCTAATGTTGTTTCATCTTATGGTATCGCTTATCTCTCGAATTCTGCCCTCGTGATCCAGTAGTTGTTTATCTCTCTTTTTCTCAGCTTCTTTATTTTCCATCATTTGGTCTTTTATATCACTGATTCCCTCTTCTGCCTCATTTATCCTAGCAGTTAGCGCCCCCATGTTTGATTGCACCTCATTAATAGCCTTTTTGATTTCGACTTGGTTAGATTTTAGTTCTTTTATTTCTCCAGGAAGGGTTTCTCTAATAACTTCCATGCTTTTTTCAAGCCCAGCTAGTATCTTTAAAGTGATGATTCTGAACTCTAGATCCGACATCGTACTAATGTCCATATTGAGTAGGTCCCTGGCAGTCGGTACTACCTCTTGGTCTTTTTGTTGAGGTGATTTTTTCTGTCTTGTCATTTTGTGCAGAGGAGAATAGATTAATGAGAGAACAAAATGCTAACAGGGTAACAATGTCCCCAGAAAATATACCTTAAACAAATCAGAAAAGACCTGGGGCTGGGGGAAAAGAAAGGGAAAAAAAGAAAAAAGAAAAAGATAAAAACAAACAAAAACAGAACAAAACAAAAAAACCCAGAATATGATCAAATATGATCAGGCTGGTGCATAGATCAGTGCCACACACTAGATTTTCGGTGTATTTGGTCTGTTAGAAGAGAAAGTGCCTCCCAAAATTTTAAAGAAAGAAAAACTTATATATGTACAAAAATAAGGGTTGATATGATGAAGGGATGGAATATGACTGTAAAGATGAAAATTACAAAAAATTTTATAAAAGGAATTGATAAGGAGTTGTTTGAAAAAAGAAGAGGATTTAAAAAAAAAAGAAAAAAGGGAGAGAATGTAATTAGACAGGAGAGTAGAACAAAAGCATACACTAGAGATTTAGGGTATTGTTTGATCTGTTAGAAGAAACTATCTCAAAATTTTAAAGAGAGAACAATTTATATATATATGCCAAAAATGAAGGTAACTACTATGAAGGGATAGAATATGATTCTAGAAATGAAAAATAAAAATCTTTTTTAAAAAAGGGATTGATAAGATGTTGGGTGAAAAAGGGAAAAAGAAAAATCTAAAAAAAAAAAAGTTAAAAAAAAAATTAACTTTGAAAGACTAAAGAATCATGGTAAAAAAGCCATGGATTCTATGTGCGGTATTCCCCTAGCGCTGGAGTTCTGCCGTTCTCATTGATTGGTAAACTTGGTCTTGGCTGGCTGTTCTCGCTGATCTTCTAGGGGAGGGGCCTGTTGCCGTGGTTCCCAAATGTCTTTGCCGGAGGCAGAATTGCTCCACCCTTGCCGGTCCGGGCTAAGTAATCTGCTCGGGTTTGCCCTCAGGAGCTTTTGTTCCTGCAAGCTTTCCGTACAGCTTTGGAGGCCAAGAGTGAAAATGGCGGCCTCCCAATCTCCGCCCCAGAGGAGTTGAGACCTCGGGGCCCCACTCCTCAGTGAGCCCCCAGAGAAAAGCAGTCAGTCATTCCCATCTCCCCAGTCTCTGGCTGCACTCTGTGCTCACTCGGCCTCTGACCGAGCGTTTCTATCTCTGGCACCCGACTCGGTGTGGAGTCTCCAAACCCAGCAGATCCCTGCGGTGCGCTCCCGTGCTTGTTTTGTTTTTTTACTTTCAGCACTTTAAAAATTTGGCTCCACTGTCTTCTTGGTTATATTATTTCCAAGGAGGCATCTGCTGTTACTCTTCTCTTTCTTTTCTGGTAGTTGGTATTTCTTTTTTTGGCTGGTTTTAAAGATTTTTACCTTTATGAAATTATTTAGCGTTTTTTATGCTTAGGTTCATATATCTTCTTGGATTTGTAGCTTTATGGTTTTCATCTAAAATTTGGAAAAATTCTGACCAAGTATTTTTCCTTCTCTTAGCCCTATATCCTTTTCTGTCCTCTCCAATTACATGATTAGTTGACTCCAGTTACATGTATATTTGGCTGCTTAAACTTGTACCAGTTTTTTGTTTTCTTTTTTTTTTGTTTTATTTTGAGTAGTTTCTTTTGCTGTGTCTTAAAGTTCACTAATGTTTTCTTGTTCATTGTTTTATCTGCTTCTAATCCATTCCCAGGTATTTTTCACTTCTAGAATTTCAGTTTGGGGTTTTTTTTCCTAGAATTTCAATTTGGGTCATTTTTATGTCTTCCTTGTCTCTGCCTAAATTTTTGAGCATCTGGAATACAGGTATGATAATTGTTTTAATATTCTTTTCTGATAATTCTTAACATCTGGATCAGTTTTGATCGATTTTTTTTTTTTCCTTTTCATTATGGGTCATTTTTCTCATCTTTTTATGCATGATAATGTTTGATTGTATGCCAGAAATGATGAATATCACTTTTACTTTGTTGGGTGGTGGATGCATATATATTCTTAGAAATATTCTTGAGGTTTGTTTTGGGATGCAGTTAAGTAATGTAGACACGTCTTGATCTTATGTGGATTGCTTTTAAGGTTTTTAGGCAGGACCAAAGCAGTGTTTAGTTGTCTGCTAAGTATTTCTGCTAAGTAACTTTTTGAGTCCTCAACCCACTGCCCTTGAATTGTGAGGTTTTTCACTCTGGCTGGTGGGAATAAGCACTATTTCTGTTTCTTTATGAGTGCCAAGTATTGTTTCCTCTAATACTTTTGGTTGTTTCTTTCCTTAGACGGGTATTTTCCTTGCATGCATTTGCATATCAGTACTATACTGAATACTCAAGAGAGTTCCTCTGCAGATCTGCACAGTTCTTTCTGTGCATTTCTCTCCTTTCTAGTACTCTATCCTATGAACTCTAACTCCTGTTTTCTCTCCAGGCTCTAAGCTTTATGTCTTTAACTCAGATGCAGCCTTAGTTCCACTCCACACACTGCAGTGTAGAGACTCTCAATGCAGTAAAGTGTGTAACCAGAGGGCTCACCTCATTTGTTTCCAGTTTCTCAAGTTGCTGTTCTTTGTTACCTTGTGTCCTGAATGTGATCATTACATATGTTCTGAGTGGTTTTGGGGTAAACCCTTCTTGACTGGAAGCACGTTTTAATTTTTTTAAAATAGGCTTTATTGTTTTGAGCAGTTTTAGGTTCACAACAAAATAGAGTACAAAGTACAGAGAGTTTTCATATAAATCCTACCCCTGCATATGTATAGCCTCTCCTGCTATCAGCATCCCAGAGTTGTCCGTTTGTTATAATCCGTGAACTTAGATTGAGAGATCATTATCACCCCAAGTCCATAGTGTCCATTAGGGTTCACTCTTGGTGTTGTACATTCTGTGGGTTTTGACAAATCTGTAATGACATGTATCCACCATTATAGTATCATACAGAATAGTTTCATTGCCCTAAAAATCCTCCGTGCTCCCCGTTTATCTCTCTCTCCTTGCTGACCCCTGGCAACCAATGACCTTTTTACTGTCTTCATATTTTTGCCTTTTCCAGAATGTCATATACTTGGAATCATATAGTATGTAGCCTTTTCATTTCACTGGCATTTCACTTAGTAATACGCGTTTAAGTCCTTCTCATGGCTTGATAGCGTATTTCTTTTTAGTGCTGAATAATATTCCGTTGTCTGGATGTACTGCAGTTTGTTTATCCATTCATTTATTGAAGACATCTTAGTTGCTTCCAAATTTTGGCAATTATGAATAAAACTGCTATAAACTTCCATGTGCAGGTTTTTGTGTGGGCATAAATTTTCAACTCATTTGGATAAAAACCAAGGAGCACGCTTGCTGGATTATATGGTAAGAGTCTGTTTAGTTCTGTGAGAAACTGCCAAACTGTCTTCCATAGTGGCTGTACCATTTTGCATTCTCAGTAGGAATCTGTCATTTGACATCCTTGCCAGCATTTGGTGGTGTTAGTGTTCAGGATCTTGGCGATTCTAATAGGTGTGTAGTGGTATCTCATTGTTTTAATTTGCATTTCCCTAATGACATGATGTGGACATCTTTTCATACACTTATTTGCCATCTTTATATCTTTAGTGAGATGTCAGTTCAGATCTTGGCCCATTTTTTAATTGGATTGTTTGTTTTCTTATTGTTAAGTTTTAAGAGTTTTTTGTATATTTTGGATAACAGTCCTTATCACATGTGTCTTTTGCAAATATTGTATTGTCTTCATGGCTTGTTTTCTCATTCCTTTGACATTGTCTTCTGCAGAGTAAAAAATTTTACTTTTAATGACGTCCATCTTATCAGTTGTTTCTTTCATGGATTATGCCTTTGGTGTTGTATCTAGAAAGTCATTACCAAATTCAAAGTCACCTAGGTTTTCTTCTTTGTTATCTTCTAGGAGTTTTAGTCTTGTGTATTTTCCATTTAGGTCAGTGATCCAGTTTGAGTTAATTCTTGTGAAGGGTTTAGGATCTGTGTCTTGATTCGTTTTTTTTTACATGTGGATGTCCAGTTGTTCTAGCATCATTTGTTGAAAAGATTCTTTGCTCCATTGTATTACCTTTGCTTCTTTGTCAAAGATCAGTTTACTGTATTTATGTGGGTTTATTTCTGGGCTCTCTTTAATGTTCCATTGATCTATTTTTCCTGTTCTTTCACCAGTACCACACTGTCTTGATTGCTGTAGCTTTATAGTAAATCTTGAAGTCGGAACTATCAGTCCTCTGGCTTTGTTCTTCTTCAATATTGTGTGGCTATTCTGGGTCTTCTACCTCTCTCTGTAAACTTTAAAATCAATTTGTCAGTAACCACAAATAACTTGCTGGGATTTTGATTGTGATTGTGTTGAATCTTTAGATCACGTAAGGTAGGACTGACATTTTAACAATATTGATTTTCCTGTCCATGAACATGTAACATTTCTCCACTTATTTAGTTTTTTTTTAAAATTTTTTTCATCAGTTTTTTAGTTTATCTCATGTACATTTTATACATATTTTGTTAGATTTTTACCTAATTTTCATTTTTGTGCTAATGTAAATAGTATTGTTTTTAATTTAAAATTCCACTTGTTCACTGCTGGTATATAGGTAAGTGATTGACTTTTGTATGTTAACCTTGTATCCTGTAACTTTGCTTATTAGTTTCAGAAGATTTTTTTTTGTTGTTCAATCTTCGGGGTTTTCTACCTAGATGATTATGTCATCTGCATACCTTTATTTCTTTTTCTTATTGCATAAACTAGGAATCCTAGTACAATGTTGTTGTAAAGGGGTGGTGAGAGGGGACATCCTTGCCTTGTTCCTTATTTTAGTGGGAAAGTTTCATTAATTATGTTAGATGCTTAAATTTTTCAGTGTAGCATGTATCTCCATGTAATAGATTATGTATTACTTATTGTCATACTCTCTTCCCCTAGAATGTCAGTCCTTTAAAGATATCACCATGTCTATTTTTTATCACTGTTGAGTTTCCATCACCTAGTAGAACATATCAGTTAGCAGTGAATATTGATAAATAAAGTACAAATAAATGAATAAATAAGGTCTTTACTTCCTAAATTTGAATGGTGATCATAAGAATACAGAAAGAAATCCCTAAAAAGTATTGTGACAGAATAATTTTAAGACTTTATATGATTAGATGAATAAAAGAAAGAAATTTAAAGCTGATTGGTATTGCTCAGGTTTCTAGCCTAGGGACGACTCTTCATTCAATACACTCTCCTTAGACAATCTCATTTACTCACATGGTTTCAATTTACCAGACTGTTGACTCCCAGATCTCTATCTGTAGTCTGACTCTTGCTTCTCAAAATCGGATGCCTACTGGACATCTCCACTTAGATGTATCATAAGTACATCAATTCAGCATAACCAAAACAAATTCACAATTTTTCTACCCAAACTTACTCCTCCTTTCTGTATTCTCTATCGAAGAAGAGAGGTACTATCATCAAGCTAGAATGCCAAGTGCCGCTTTTGATATCTAAGTCTTTCTCCCTCCATCTAATACATGACAGAATCTTGTTAACCCTCCTTCCTAACATGTTCTTAAATCCATCCAGTTCTCTGTAATCACTGCTTTATCTTAGTTGAGACCATCAACATCACCTAGGTTCATCACGGCGGGATCCTTCCATGCTGTCTTCTTGCTTCCTTTCTCATTCATTCTTTACACCCTAGTCAGAGGAATTTTGTAATTAAAAAAAAAAAAAAAAAAGGAAGCAGCAGACATAGAGAAGCTGAGGTTTAGAGAGTTGGAATGATTTGCCCTTTGATAGAGCCAAGAAGTGGTGGAGCTGGGTGGCAAATTCTGAGTGAGTAGAGCCTGTAGTGACTGACTAGAGCACACTTTCTCAAGCTGCTTCCAGTAATATCAGTGAGTACTTGAGTGGTTTATAGAGCATTTTCAGGTTTTCTTCTCTAATAACTTTTTGAGGTGGAGATTACAATTACTCTCACTTGTTAGATGAGAAAATCGAGAAAGGGAGGATAGGTAACTTACTCAAGGATAAGAAGCTGTTAAGTGGTGGAGTTAATGCTAGAAGTTGGTTTCTGGGGGCGCCTGGGTGGCTCAGTTGTTAAGCATCTGCCTTCGGCTCAGGTCATGATCCCAGGGTCCTGGGGTCGAGCCCCGCATCAGGCTCCCTGCTCCGCGGGAAGCCTGCTTCTCCCTCTCCCATTCCCCCTGCTTGTGTTCCCTCTCTCTCTGTGTCTCTCTCTGTCAAATAAATAAATAAAATCTTAAAAAAAAAAAAAAAAAAGGAAGTTGGTTTCTGGCTCCCAAACCCATAGCAGATATACAGTATACTTTTTAGAGCTTGCTTGTGATTTGATTTGGTCCCAGCACTGTGATCAAGTGTGGGTCAACTTTTTTAAGTTCTCAGCATCTCAATTACTTCATCTGTAAAATGGAGATAATATTTACTATATAGGTTGTAGATGGACACAAAGCATTTATTAGTGTCTGACACATGGGAAGGTCTTAGTTATTGAGATATAGAGATCGCTATATCACTATGTATTGAGATTGCTATTACTAATATTAGCCGGACTTCTTTGTTACTTCAGGCTCTGTGTTACCAAGCAATTAATAGCATCTGCTTCTCATTATTGTATATTCCTTTTTACTGTCCACTTCCCTAAGCGTTGTGAACCTATTTTTCCAACATACCTTTCCTTTAGCTCTTCCTTTATTTGAAGTGCCTCATTTTCTTTTCTCTGCTATTCAGAGTTTTACTATTTTCTTAAGATTTCCACATTCTCGGGGCGCCTGGGTGGCTCAGTCGTTAAGCGTCTGCCTTCAGCTCAGGTCATGAGCCCAGGGTCCTGGGATCAGGCCCCGCATCGGGCTCCCTGCTCGGCGGGGAGTCTGCTTCTCCCTCTGCCTCTGCCTCTCCCCCGGCTTGTGCTCTCTCTGTCTCTCTCTCTGTGTCAAATGAATAAATAAAATCTTAAAAAAAAAAAAAAAAAAAAGATTTCCACATTCTCTGAAATATTCTTGTAATTATTTTAGCTGTGTTAATCTTTTCATTTCTGAACTCTTATAGAACTTCTGTAATTGTACTTTATTTCTAAGTTTTACCTTCCCTGTTTTTCAAATTTATTATAGTGATGAGCATATAATATTTGCTCAGTAAATGTTTATAATTTCTTGAATATAGTATTTGGCAGACGTTATTGAAGAAGTCTTATGTGTCAGTGCTGGGCACACTTCAGTACTTGGGGCATCAGGATGGATAAGCCCTAGTTCCTACCCTCACTACCCTCAAGTAATTCATAATATAGTAGATAAATTATAGCTTATATTTATATAGCACAGCAGTTCTTAACCTCTCTTCTGCTTTCACATCATTCATAATATGTGCAAGTCACTTTCATCATTAATATCTCATTATACACATTCACTAGGGGAGCATTTCCCTCCAGCATTGAGGCTTACTTATTTATAATATTTAAAAATTTTTAAAAGCCCTTCCTCATGTCCTCTCTTATTTAAGTGTCCTAACAAATAGATGAGGTGGGAATTAATGTAGCCATGAATGGAAAGAAAATTGAGATCTAGAGATGCAGATGTTACAGTCCTACCTTTTAAGTGTGAAAAAAATGAGTCTCAAAGAGCTTTTTTAGACTCAGATGGAAAGTTAACAGTAGAGTTGGGACTTAGATTACCTAAATACTGAAACTGAGTTTAGCAATTGAATAAGAAGTTCCTGATGCTAAGCATTGACTTATATTTCTTATTTTAAACTTTATATTGTAGGAATCTTTACACAAATACAAAAAAAAGGAGTATCATGGATCCCCGTATATCGGTCAACCAACTTCCACAATTATCAACATTTTGCTAATGCTGTTTTATATACCCTCATGCTACTTTTTTTCTTTTAAGAGTATTTTAAAGCAAATTCTAATGATATTCTACTCATAAATATTTCAAGATGAACACTGACTTTAAATTTTGTTGAATATAGCTATGGAGAGTACATTAATATTTTTAAAATGCCTTAATTCTCTTTAGAGTGCTTTATTCCATTAGATATATAGTGATGTTCAACAGATTTTCAAATATATCTTTATCTATTTCTATGGAAATGTAAAGTTTTAGGGTGCTATTTCTTAAGGTATAGAAGTAGTTCAATTCTAGAATACTTTCTTGATATAAAATGATTAATGTGACTTGGAGGGGGAAATTTAGCCAAAGGAAACAATTAGCTGATTATGTGCTTCCTATGAGTACTCTTTTTGGAAAATAGGTGCTTTTAGGACACATTTTAATTCTGGAATTTGCTAATGGTTGCAGATATACTTTTTTGGGCTTTTAAACACATTTAAGAAATTTTTGTTAAAATATGTATTTTCTAGTAGGTTTCTTTTTTCTTTTGTCATTCTTTTTCTTTTTCAGAGGAAGAGATATTCCTTCTCTTCTCCAAAATCTAACCCTAACAGCTGTAAACTGGACATTATTTACCTCCCTTGTAGAATTCTGCTGCTTCATTTATCACCTCTTTTTATCTGTATTCTCTTTGTCTCTTCTGTCCTGTCAGCCTGCATGACTTCAAGTCTATCTTATTAAAAGCAATAAAAACAAAACAAACTTCTCTTGATTTTATGTACCAGCTGCCTGTCTGAATGCCTTTGCTGACACTTTGTTGGCCTTAGGGAAAAGCCCAGCTTCTTTAGTATGGATGGAAGGTTCTTTTCTCTTTATCTCCCAGGCATCTTTCCATCCTTGCTACTTATTCCAAATACCATTGATGTTAATTCATAATAGCAATTATAATAAGCTAAATAGTCACAAAGTTGTTAAACTAGCACTTAATTAATACGCAGTACATACCACAGCAGGATTTAGAACCAGAACTCATTCATTCTTGCTCAGTTCAGTTCAACAAAATTCACCAAACATTTAAATTCCTCCTATGTGACAGGTACTATTCTAGTTTCAAAGACTCTGAAATCCATTTGCAATTGAATGTAATATCAGAAGCAATTACAGAGATACTATGTACCTAAATATATAACAGTTTTGTTTGTTGTCAATGAAGTCACTTCTGTAGTATGACAGTGTTAAGATTTATTTGTGATTTTCTGTGCCAAACTATTATGGCCAAGCTATGCTGAAATCATTATCTAATTGTATTTTTAAATTTATCTTTTAGGGACAGTATGGAAATTACCAGCAGTGAAAAAGTACTTACATTCCAATAGCCAGTATCTATTAGCAGCCATATTGTCACCTCAGCACTGTGGACGCCTCTGTGTGAAGAGATCCTTCCATTCCATCTAGTTTTTGGAAAAACCTTGTGGATAAGTGGCTGTTTCCTCAGTAAGCAGCCTTTGTGGCTTAGTTGTAAGGCTTTAGTAGCTAAAAAAAATACTCTTGATTTCACATTTCTACTCTAGATGGCAACATTGGACAGAAAATACAATGACATAACCAATTTGCAATGGTTTGGGAACTGTGTTTCAAATGGACTGTTACAGACTGAAAGGTGTGAACAGCTTTGTATGTTTATGAAGGTTAAGGGAATTTAATACTTTTCCACAGATTCTTTTGTAAGGGGAAGAGGGAAATGTACACTTTTTACAGCAGCAATATTTTGTATATTATGTTTATTTCATGTGGTGAATATGCAAGGCGGTACACTACGCATTGGACAGAATCAGAAATCCTCTGTTAATGTGGATTGGAGCATGGTGGATGCTTGATTGTGTTGGTCTTAAAATGGTATACTATAAAAGATAAAGGTGAGGGAGAAGACAAAGCACACCATATGTCCACTATTATGTTCTTTAGAGGAAATTCAGATCCCTTTTATCTGTTAGATAATCAAGGGCACTGTGATAGTTTTGAGTAAAAAGACATTTTTTTAAAAGCTTTCCAGTTTTGTGGATTAAAACCTTTTTATAAAGATCATTTATAATACAGTTTTAAAATGTGAGGCAGTAAGAATTACTTCATGTGGGATCTGAAGAATCTTGGTAGCAGTTTCATGTAAATGAAGTGGTAATTCTCTCCTAAAATAGCAATAACTGAAAATGGAAGTGTTAATTTTACTTTGTTTGAGTCATCAGGGGACTCAGTAAGTAATATCAAAGCATTTTTTAAATGATATCAAAGAAGAGTCAACATTGATCCAGTAATTTTATTTTTTAACATTAGAAGGACAATTGGTTTATATAATAGAATAGTTCGGGAGACTTTACAAGCCTTTTTTTCAACTTTTTTCCCTGGAAATAATGCCATTTATAAAAGGACGCTTTTAAGTTTTTCCCTTTTTATGTTGGTTAATGTAACACGGAGAGATGTTTAGGAAAATGCTTATTGATGAGGTTTATTCTGGTCTGTATTAAAAGCATAGAGGTTGCATTCTAGATCACTTTGTTTATTAGCGTGACATATTTAATCATATTTGAGACTGTCCTGTGCCTGATTATTTTAGCTAAATTCAGGGATATTGCATTGGGCAGGAAATCATGCATTGACAAGTTCATAACCACAATTATTTAAGCATAATCAGAAAACATCTAGCCCAAAGGTAAGTTGCTCTTTTCATCACAGTTGCCTATGCCCAGGGAATAAGATGTATTCTTTATAATTGAATTGGTTTTTCCCACTTCTAACTGGAAACAAAACAGAAGGGGTGCCATAAATTTGAATAAGCAAAATGTACTGTTCTCATCATACTGTAATCAAAAGGAGGAATTTTAATGTGTTTCTATGTGTGTATGAGAGAGAGAGTGTGTGTGTTTTAAGGTCCGAATAGTTTTTTCAACTTGGTGAGTAGAAAATGGACATCAAGTTTGAACAGATAGAGCATGGACAGCCTTATTGTGATTGAAAATGCTTATAGGTTCTGTGCCAATTTTCCACCACTGTGTACTTTGTTGCTATTTAAAACTGTATCAACTCTAACGGAAGAATAAATTATTTGTGATTTTAATTTTCTCATTTGTTTCTTTAAATTAGATCTCTTTGACTCTCTTGTTTTGTCTGGAGACTTTGCTGTGGGTTTTTTATATAAGTTAGTCTGGTATAAGCAGACTATATTTGTATTCTAGGACTTTATCAAAATTCTCTTGCCATGCCCAAGTTAATTAGAATTAACTGTTCAGTAATCAGCATGTTGTGTGGGCTGTTTGTTATAGAATTCTTTCTCTGAAAATGAAGTCCATGAGGCTGTAATCAAGATGACTGAATTAGATAAATGAGTTGAGGAGACAAAATTGTACTGAACCCAACCTGGTGTAGATATGTTATCTCATTTGAAATAAGCTCAACTGACATTAAGAAATAATTTGTCTTGCCAACCCATCTTCTGTTGTCTTATTCTCCTTTTAATGGAAACTAAAATTGCAATTTTAATAAGCAGAATTTCCTCCAGGACTTTCTTCCTAGAGACTAGTGTATTTGCAAGGTTTAATTGTTTTATAACAGTCCTGTTTCGTAAAAGTTTTTAATTGGTGGTGACAAAAATTACCTTACTCCTTAGATACCTAGTAAGAAGACTGACTATACTGGGAGCTTTCTACCAAATTTGACTTCCCCATATAGACTATATTCCCCAGAACTGAAGTTATTATTTTATCAAAATGTATTATAATGAAGAAATATCATGCCATCCTATAAAATTCTGGAAGCATAACATTACTAAAAAAAGAGCTTGGTTGTTATTGATCAACATTTTAAAATACTTAACTGTACTAGTTTAGTTGTTTAAGAATATATTAGCATTATTCTGTAGAGTTGTGGTGGCACATTGTTTTTGGCACATGTTTTGTTTTTAATTTTTTTAGTGGAATATTCAAACAGATGCCAAAGTAGAGAGGATGTTATAATGAGCCCCATGGACCATTAACCTAACTTAGGTAACTGGTTCACTTAGGAAGCCATGGCTCATCTTGTGTTGTCTATACACCAACCCACAAATGGAAGCAAACACTGTATCCTTGAATTATTTCGCTAAGTACCTCTGAATAAGTATAGTTGACCCTTGAACAACATGGGTTTGAACTGCATAGGTCCACTTACATGTGGATATTTTTTCGATAAACACAGTACTGTGTTATAAGTCTATTTTTTCTTCTTTATGATTTTCTTAACAGTTTTTCTCTAGCTTACTTTATTGTAAGAATAAGTATATAATACATATACAAAATATAATTAACTGTTTATGTTATTGGTAAGGCTGCTGGTCAGTAGTAGGCTATTAGTAGTTAAGTTTTTGGTGAGTAAAAAGTTATACATGGATTTTCAACTATGGTAGGGAATTGGTGCCCCTAACTCTTTTGTTGTTCAAGAGAGTCAACTATACTCTTTTATTTATTTATTTATTTTTTAAAGATTTTATTTATTTATTTGAGAGAGAATGAGACAGAGAGAGAGAGAGCATGAGAGGGGTAAGGATCAGAGGGAGAATGCGGGGCTCGATCCCGGGACTCCAGGATCATGACCTGAGCCAAAGGCAGTCGCTTAACCAACTGAGCCACCCAGGCGCCCCAACTATACTCTTTTAAAAACACTTTGGTACCAGGACTCTTCCTGCTCTTGAAGTTTTGTAATTTCAGTATTAATGATTAGAAACCATCTCAAAATTTGTATGAATAAACCACTGCTTTTTCTTTCACTTAAAAAGGTAATTTGTGTTAAATAATTAAGACAGCAAAAATAGATTACACAAAAAGTGAACATGCCCCATAATTTCATCTCTTAAAGGTACAGTTGTTAAAAGGTTTGATACATTTCTTCCAACTTGATTTTACACACATAAGCCAACATCTATTACTGTTTTGGCTCTTTCAACAAAAATGGAATTATATACTAGCCATATTATTTTGTAACTTCCTTTTTTTTTTTTTTTTTGTAACTTCCTTTTTTTTTAAAATATCTTGAATGCTCCTTATTCTGTGTTGTTCCTAATTTTTTTATAATGGGAAAACAAAGCTTTCATAAGCGATCTGGCAAGGGTTTGTTTGTTTGGTATGCTTGTTGAGGTATTTCTATATAGTAAATTTTGAATATGTTAGGTGTAAGGCTATGTACATTTTAAAAAGTATCCCCCTAAAAAAATAAATCCTTGCCAGCACCAGAATATTAGCCTTGTTAATTTTTACAGTTGTAGTAGGCTTTAAAAAGTGCTGTCTCACAATTTAATTTGAGTTACATTTGATTTATTTGTAACTTTGAACATCTTTTCAAATGCTTAACGACACTTTATTATTTTTTGCTGGGAAATGCCTCTTAATGTCCTTTGTTCATTTTTCTGTTGGGATATTTACTGTGTAAGAGAGAGGAAATAATATAAATATCTGTGCACAAATATATATAATTATATATAGTTCTTTCTATGCAATTATTAATCCTGTGTCTTGTATATATTGCACATCTCTTCAGTCTGTTCATTATTTTTTAACGTAGGTTATGATGTCTTTTACTGTATTAAAGTTTTAAGATTTTACATATTCAATTTCATACTTTCTTGCAGCCTCCCTAACTTGGAAATTTATTAAAAAAATACTCTTTTTGCTTCCATTTTTCTAAAATTGATTGTACCTGGTAAGGTTTAGAGCATTAACTTTTTTCCTATGTGGATGACTGGTTGTTTCAACATTATTTGTTGAATAAACCAACTAATTTGAGATGTCACCATATTCTGTTTATTTAAAACACTAATTATAACTAAATCATGTTTGATTTAATGACATTTCAAAGACTAGTTAGATTCACTTAAGTACAGTTTTGTTGGCATAAAGTTGTGGGTCCTTTCTGGTTGTTCTTTTTTTTGGATAAGGTGTTTTTTATTGGATAAGAGTTAACTGCATGGGCATAAACAATGACTGGCTTCATAACAGTAAGAGATTTACTGAAATGTGACTTGATTTTATATAGAATGACTAGAACCTCTTGGAGTTTTTTGCTTATTGGAAGTTTTCAAGTTCTTTAATTTTTTTGTACCTTACTAATTAATTATCTCCATAGAGCTATTTCAGTTTGATTACTATAAAAAAGTAAGAAATCAATATAAATTTTTTTTATTTTTAAAACTCCAAGTCTCAGAAATAGACAATGCAATATAATTTTCATTAATTCAATAAAGACCTGTATGCAGGGTGATCATATAATTTATTGCTTAATCTGGGAAACTTGATAATGAAGGAGGATATTATATACATAAATGTATGTACATGTACATAGGCATAGATATATATGTGCATGTGGGTTATATACTTGTACATACGTGGATAAATATATATATGTATATATATATACACATACACACACACACACATATATATATTATCTTTTTCTTGATGGAGATCCCTAGTTTAAGAACTCAGGTATGCAAGTGATGCCTTTGTTTAGGCTATAATCTTTAACTGTGGTAAACATATTGAGAGATCTTTCATGGAACAGTGCATTAAAAATAATTATTTAATGTTAAAATAGAATAAAAATCCTAAATATTCTGAGAGGCTTTCATCATTTTTGGTCTATATTAAGGAATACTGAATTATTTCCTAATATTCTTCTGTCTCTTCAAAAAAAAAGAATCCCCAAGTTTTGGGTGGGCACATAACAGCCTACCTAGTGACTACATTTAATAACATCCTTTGCAATTAGGTATGGTAATGACTAAGTTCAACCAGTTGGATGTGAGTTGGAGTGACGTGTGCAGCTTCTAGATCACATCCTTAAAAATGTGTTCCATTTTCTCTTTTCCGTTTTCCAAGGGCTGGAACATGACGTATTAGTGGGGAGCTTTGACCATATAGATTAGAAAAATATTCTAGAGAATGGCAGTGTAACTAGCTAGAACCAAAAGTCCCCTGAATGGCCTCATGAAGCCCATTCTATTGCCTATTGGCACGGACTCCGACGTGAGAAAATTAACACTCCTGTCTTATTAAGCTCTTTGTTATAGCAGCAAAGCATGTAGTCTAATGTAGGATCATGCAGTAGAAGGCCAGTTCACATTCCTCTATGGCATGTTCTGCTTGGAGTCAATAGTTTTTAGGAATGACAAGCTAATGTATTGTGTGTGTAGTGTACTTCATAATCATTCAGTGACTAATCATTCTTGACTCATGAAGTAGGACAAACTCTTTATATTTCCTTTAAGATCATCCTTTGCTTTCCATCACTTGAATGAACTTAATGCTATATTTAGTAACAATAGATTTAATTTTAAAGTATTGGTAAAAATATACTTCATATTTATCATTTTGGCATGTGTCTAGTAACAAATTTTGTAAATAGCATTTTTTCTAAGTACTTATTTTGAGAATTGTGTTAGGTAGGACTTCATAAAATCTCTTCAGTTTTTAACTTTTATTTTGGTTTCTGCTTTAATTTGTTCTTTGCACTTTTTCTCTAATGCTTTTTTTTTGCGGTTTCCTCAGTCTTCTGACTTGCACTATACGAAGAGTGTACTTTGATTCTAGCTTCCTTCACGACTTTTCTTCTGGAAAAAAAAATGATGTACTAAAAGCATTTGGTTTTTATACCTATTGTAGCTCTCATTATTCAGCTTAGATCAAATATGAAGAATTTTATAGCTATAGGAGGTATAACTGTATTAGCTCTGGAAGGATATTTTGGAATAATCATTGATTTCATATACTATTAAATACAGATCATCAAATTTTTTAACTTTGAGGACTCCTGATATTAGGAGATCAAAATACTGTTTATAGTTACCAAGGATTTTATCTTCTATCAATATGCCTATATCAGGGAATTATTTAATGCTTAGTAAGTTAAGAGCAAGGAAGTGTAGCTGTGGCTTTCTTTTCAGTACTAATATTATTCTATCCATAGAAATCCTATTTTCTGTTCATTAATTTCAGTATTCCATTCTTTCCCAAGATCTCACTTCACAGCAAGCTTTCATACTTCAAGCTCAACATGTTAGTGCTCAGTCCTCATTCCCACATAAACACAACCATTTTGAAAACGTGAACTGATATTAATTACCCCCTTGGCACCAAAAAGTCAGGATTTCCTGATGCGGCACGCTAATGTAAAATGCATTAGTGCAAACGCTGGCTCCAAGGGGTAATACTCTCTAAATAAACACAGCAATGTTTTTCTTTATTCACGACTCTCAGGCTATTCTGAAAGTCATTCATCCTCCATACCCCCCCAAAAGCATTTTGAGTTTTAATAAGTTATAACTGGATTTTCATAAGAAGGAATTGAATTCCAAGCTGCAAATCTGTGGCACTTAACTCTTTGGTTCTTTGAAATAAAATCTACCTAAATGTTCCAGTGATTAAATGGCATTAAACCATAATTTGCAATAGTCTGTTGGAGGATAACAGTTCATGTTTATTGATTAGTGTCACTAGAAATGTGTCCTTTTGACCTAAAAAAATTTCTTTGGAAATTTTAGTCACTTAAGGCCAGAAATAATATGTTTGGGTTTTTCTGGTTGGTTTGTTTTGGTGCAAGTGTGAGTGTGTATGTGAGTTTGAACATTCAGTGTAGATTTATGGTCAAGTAGACATTATGTCATGTTTTGACGTACCCTCTCCAAACATACTACTAGTATTACTACTACTACTAGTATTACTACTACTACTATTACTACTAGGTAAAATAAGTGAACCAAACCAGAGATGGCCAGGCCTCAAACAAGCTAAGATCTAACATGGAACAAAAATGTAAACTGGTAAGACGAAAACCATGGGCCTCCTGGGTTCTGAGTCTAGAAGCTGGTAGAGTTATTTGAGAAATTGGCTCCTATGAAGAAATAGAGATAAAAAGTACTGCTTAACCTCAGAGGCTAGAATGTGAATTCCCCTTGTTGCTCCTACTTCTTAAAAGGAGGCTTAAAAAAAGCTTGCTGCTGCTGACCACTACCTAGGGCCTTGTTTTGAAAGGAATCTGAGCATAATGATGCTGAAAAATACATACTTGGCTTCTTGATCTGGAGCTGAACTAAGATATTCTGAAGCTTGGTAACTAGGTCTAAAATATTCCTAAAATAATCTTCATAGGGAAGAAGTTCTCAAAGGTTTGATTCTGGACTTGATGGTGGGGCCTAGGAGTACAAGTGCAAGTACAGAAGGAAGGAGGAAGGGTAGGGAAGAGAGGAAAAAATTAAAAGACAAGTAAAACCTCTTACTTTGAACAAACCCATGAAATTAAAATCCCAGAATTTGTCAACAAACCTCTTGGCAGAACACATATTCCCACCACATGAAGTTAATTTTATAAGGGAGTCTGACATTTTAAAATATGAATGTTTAAGATGCTTGAGGATATAAATCCATTCACATAGATCCTCAAACAGATAAGAAATTATAACATAAAAACTTGGACAAAATTAAGCAGATATGTTTAAAAACTGAGAAATCTAAGCAAAAAATATAGGCATTGGAATAAGCTCAATTGGCATAAACTGTAGGCTGGACACAGTTGAAGAAATTTGTGAATTAGATGATAGTGTGAGAAATTGTTCCATATTGAAGAGATGGGGAAGGGAATGCAGAGTTTTAATAAGGTAGCTTCAGAAGAAGGAAATGGATTGGTAGAAAAGCAATACATTAAAAAAAAAAAACTGACAGTTTTCCACAGTTGAATCTATAAATACTCAGATTGTAAATCCACCCTAAGTCCAATCAGGGCAAAGAAAAATGAATCCATATCCAGATACATCATGGATGGTATTCAGAAAGAAAAAAATCTTATCAGGAGAGAGAAAAGGCACAATTTAGACAGGAGAACTCCCTGCAATAGTTAAAAGATACAGGAGTCAAGTACTGAGGGAAAAAGCCTAAATGTTAAACCCAGCTAAACTATAATTCTATAGTGATGGCAAAATAAATTTTCAGACTTACAAAGACTAAGAGAGTTCAGCATCCAAGTTGTACTTGAGCGAAAAAGAAAACCCAGGAGAAGATCTAGGATGCAAAAAAGAATGGAAATTACATAAAATTTGTCAAATATAGTTACTTATGGGAAATAGATCACTTCTCTTTTGGGTGCAAAGAAAAAAAGTTAAATGTGATAGGTTGATTGCATTAGTGACCTCAATTCTTTACCCCTCTCTGAATTCATGCCCCTTTGCCATGTGGTTTTGCAGTTCCTCTCACTGAAGAGGCAGAGTTAAACTTCTTGCCCCCTTGATTCTGAGTTTGGCTGTGTGACTTGGCCAGTGGGATATTAGTTGATATGACTCAAAGAGTCTTGTAAAAGCACTGGTACAGTTCTGCTTCCACTCTGTATCTCTGCCTTTGCCATGGAAATCTGCCCAGGCTAACCTGCTAAGGAATGTGAGAGACAGATGAGGCAAAACCAAGTCAACACAGAACACTAGCCGACCCCCAACCAAGATCAGTAGAGCCACCCAGCCAACTAGCCAGCTGACCACGGTGCATAAGCAAATGTAGCCCAGATCTGCTAGACTCTGCAGGCTCTGAAGCTAAATAAATGTTTATTGTGTTACTGATTTTGTGTGTGTGTGGCTCCTTGTTACACAACGTTGTAGTAATAGATAGCTGATACGATAACAAGATATAAGATAGGAAACATGATGAATGAATAGATAAAGCCTATGAGGGGGCTTTCATGTTCTGGAGAATAATGGACTGAAAAACTTTAGGCTTTGTTGGAAAGTTTTTCAGGTAAAATTATAAGAGTAATGTTAAAAGTATTAGTATAAAAATGTAAGAGTCATCATTTTAAAGAGAAAATACAAGTCAGAAATTTAGGAGCCAAAAAGAGGAAGGGAGAAAAAGCAAGAGGAGGAGAAATAGAGAAAATGTACTAATCCATTCTAAGGAAGGAATAAAGGAATAAAAAGGGAAAAAGTGGCCAGAAACTCACAAAAGAATATGATAGGATTATATCTAGATATGTCAGCAGTAACCATAAATATAAATTAAACTTATTTATTAAAGGACATTAAGAGGAAACCCAACTGTATTATTCTTATTAAGGGATATTACTAAAACATAACAAAAAGGTGGAAAACCAGTATAGGTATATTAATACCAAAGTGGAATTTAAAGCAAAATCATTAATAGGAATAAAGTAGGAGCCTAAGTAATAGTAAATAGAAAAACCACTTAAGATATAATAGCTTTGGAATATACAAAGCAAAAGCAGAATTAAAAGCAAAAATGTAGAATTCTGAAACCATAGCAGAAGGATTTTAATCTACTTAGAGCAGAAACTTGGCTCAGACAACAATTCGAGTGCAGAACAGTCTTAATAGAAGTGTAATGTCAGCCCCTTATGTAAGTTAAAATTTTCCAGTAGCTACATTAAAAAATATATAAAAAGGAAACTTTTAATGTATTTTATTTAACCAAATATATCCAAAATGCTACTTCAACATAAAATTCATGAGACATTTTATATTCTTTTTTTGAAAGAAAGACTCTCGCTTGTATTTTTTTTTTTTAAGATTTTTTATTTATTTATTTGAGAGAGAGAGAATGAGAGAGAGCAAGCACATGAGAGGGGGGAGGGTCAGAGGGAGAAGCAGACTCCCTGCTGAGCAGGGAGCCCGATGCGGGACTTGATCCAGGGACTCCAGGATCATGACCTGAGCCGAAGGCAGTCGCTTAACCAACTGAGCCACCCAGGCGCCCTGTATTTTTTTTTTTTTTAAAGATTTTATTTATTTGACAGGGAGACAGCGAGAGAGGGAACACATGCAGGGGGAGTGGGAGAGGGAGAAGCAGGCTTCCTGCTGAGCAGGGAGCCTGATGCGGGGCTCAATCCCAGGACCCTGGGGATCATGACCTGAGCTGAAGGCAGATGCGTAACGACTGAGCCACCCAGGCACCCCTCTAGCTTGTATTTCAACTTCTAATACAGCACTAGTCACATTTCAAGTGCTCCGTCAGAGGCTACTGGTCTAAGGCTACCATATTAGATAGTCTTGATGCAGAAAATCTGATAGATCTCAGATCCTGTATCTGACAGAATATATATTTTTCAAGTATATGTAATATATAAAAAAATAATTGACCTAATTTACAAAAGTCTGATCAAATTTTAAAGAATATCATATAAATCACTTTCCCTGAAAACAGTACATTTGCGAGGAACTTTCAAAATTTATTAATAAGCAACTTGTGGTTAGAAAGTTGCAGTGGAAATTTAAAAAAATTTTAGAACTAAGCTACAGTAAAAGTTGTCAGTAGCAAAACTTGTGAGATGCTGATAGGACAGTTCTCAAAAGTAAATAGATAGCCTTAAATGGCCTTTATGTAAAAAAAAAAAAAAACATGGAAAATAAATCCAACTCAGAAATGTTGATGAAGAAGCTAAAATTAAATGTAGATAAGACAACAATAAGGAAGGATTTTGAAGGGAATAATAAGGCAAAGAGCATAAATAAATGACATAAGACAACAATGAAAGGATCACTAAAAAGAACCAAATCCCTTTTTGGAAAATAATAGCTGTAAATTGACAAAAAACAGTTAAGGCGTAAGTAAGCAGTTTTAGAAAGAGGAACAGGAGTATGACTAAAAATGTGCTATATACTCCAAATATTTGCTAAAAATATACCATCAAAGGGCCATATAGCAAGCCTGGTTATGAACTTCTTATATCTGACATTAATATCACAAAATATAAATAGGTGTGACAAAGGATGTGGTCTCTGGCCCCTTTCGGAACCCACGACTAGGTTTAGAAATCAAAATGAATTTTTAAGATTTTATTTATTTGAGCCAGAGAGCATGAGTTGAGGGGAGAAGGGGCAGGCAGAAGAAGAGGGAGAAGCAGGCTCCCTGCTGAGCAGGAAGCTGATGCAGAGCTGGATCCCAGGACCCTGAGATCATGACCTGAGCCAAAGTCAGATGCTTAACCGACTGAGTCACCCAGGCGCCCCTCAAACTGAATTCTTTAATTACCTATAGCTCATTTATGAATTGTCAGCTCCCTGAAGGCTGAGACTTTGTTTTTGTCTACTGCTGGTCACCTAGTACCTAGAATAATTTCTAATATGTAATGCGAGTTTCATAAGTATTGGTTGAAAGACGGTATTAGGAATGTTGGTTCTTAATGGTATGTATGCAGAAATTTAGAATTCAGGTATTGTAGATGAAGTAATAAAACAGATGCGTTAGAGATAAAAGCCAGGGCCTTAACACGGTGCCTTTAACATAAGGCCCACAATGCCTTCCACACAATTCACAATCCTGACTTATCCTGAGGTATCTGGCGACAACACCTAGCCTGACCTATGGTGAGGTTATTTATAGTCTGTCTTTATCTGACTCATTCCCCTGGAGGTGCCGTGTAATGTACTCTATATGCACGCATCTGGTCCTGGTTCAGGAGAAAGGATTGCGAACCTGTGTAAATGCCTATCTTTAAGCCATATAACAGAAGGATACATTTCATTTTTAAATAGGCCAGTGTCAGTTGCCTGGTCATACTGGTGATTTATTAATGAATTATAGCATTGCCATCATTTTACAAATGGTTATAAAATGGTAAGCATAGCTAACTTTATTCTATTTCCCCTTGTTAATAATAAAGAAGCCTCCTTGGGGGAGTATATTCTTGTGGGAATGCAGATGCAAGAATGATGACGTTGATGACAGCATTCCTCTGTTTTGGTCTCTGATCCTCGAGTCTGTGCCCAGAGCTAAACCATTAGGATTCTACAACTGGCTAGGAGAACATGTGCTGTTTTGCTCCTGGACCATTATGGCCAACTATATGATACATGTAACGATCTTACCATCATGAGCTTCCTTGGGCCTCCCCTCCCCATCCTCCTGGGGCCTTGGCTGTATGCCCATTCTGCCTTAACAATGCTCCTTCTATTTCTCTGTGTTCCGTTCTCTTTATTACCCTCCCCAAGCATTCGGTCACATTCCAAGTGGCTTTCCTTACTGCGTAATATTCACTCAACCATGTTCAAGTTGCCTGTTAAACAACCTGTTTCTTTTATTAACATTTTATGGCTTCTAAGCATTTCCAAGTTCCTCTAGTAGACAGTTCCCTTACATGAGGGGTGATGGGCTTCTGGCATGGCATGCTAATTATTAACAATGATGTCTCTTCTTCTATGAAAAATAGCAAGAGCTCCTTGGTAAGCATGTGTGGGATGTGTACACTCATCTAAACAAAACAAAACAAAACAAAAAGACAAAAGAAGCCGTATCATATCACTTTGTGTTTGGAAACTCAGATCTAAAATTATCTTCAAAAAGAAATACTACCTCCTCATTTGAACCGAATATACTATGTTTCATCTAATCTAAGACCCATTTAATTCACATTTTAATATCTCTGAAATAGGGATTTTTTTTCTCTCTTGATAATACCTAAAATAATGGTGTGTCTTACAATTAATGGTGTTTTAGACCACATGAATTACAGTATAAATGTTTTTAAAAGTATGCCATATTTACATCTTTTTCATTTTCTTAATAGACTAAAGTTTCTTAGAGCCTGTAATAACCTAAATTAATAAAAAGCCTATAATAGAAAAACTATCTTTAAAAAATAAGCATACTATGTCGTTTGTGCTACCTTTTGCTTAATCATTTCTCCTATTGTAGAAAATTTGGCTTTTCTTATGGAAAATCCTATTACCATTTTTGCTGAGGCAATTATCTTTGTATGTATGCTTATTCTATAGAAAGGCAAGATGGCAGAGGATTTGGAGTCACACTGCCTGCTTTTGAATCTTGGTTCCTTCACTTACTAGTTATAAAACCTTGGACAATGACTGAACCTCTCTGTGCAGCAGGTGCTGCACCCCCAAACTAGAGATAATAATATACTTACCCCGGGGATGTTGTAAGAATTAAAGGAGATAATTACATAAACTACTCAAACTTTCTAATGTCATTACATGTTAATATATTAGAGTAGTGCCTGACACAGAGTAAGTGCTGTATATAAGTGTAAATTGTTATTACTTGGGATTATTTCTTTAGGATAGTTTCCTAGAAGTAGATTTATCTTGTCAAAGGGTATAAACATTTTCTAAGGCTCTGAGTAAATACTGTGATTTTTCTTTACAATTATAGTATATGTGCTGCCGAAGCGAGCACTCTTTACAATTAGATTATATTAATTTGTACTCCTGGAATGGGTTGAATATATATTGTTCCGCTTTTGCCAATTTGTAGCATTTTTATTTATTTATTTTTAATTAATTAATTTTTTTAGATTTTATTTATTTATTTGACAGAGAGAGACAGCGAGAGAGAGGGAACATAAGCAGGGGGAGTGGGAGAGGGAGAAGCAGGCTTCCCACGGAGCAGGGAGCCAGACACGGGGCTCAATCCCAGGACCCTGGGATCATGACCTGAGCCAAAGGCAGACGCTTAACGACTGAGCCACCCAGGTGTCCCCAGTTTTTACCATTTTTAAAGATAAATCTTTGCTAATCTCATAGATGAATATGACAGTTTATTCTAATATTTATTTCTTTGGTTATTAGTATGTTTTTTGAATTGAATATTTTCCTGTATATTAGCCATTTGTATTTCCTCATTTTTTAAAAAAAACCTATTTATGCTTAATGATTTTACAGGGCTTCTTATACATTTGGATAAGTTCAATAGGTAAAAGTTATACTTTTATAATCTATTTGGATAAGTTATGCAGTGGGTTATACTTTTTTTACTAGTTTCTTTTTTTCTTTTTGGCCTTTTATATGTATATGATTTTGATTTTTTGTGTAGGAGAATATATTTTGTTGCTTGAAAGCTTGGAAAGTCCTTTTTCTTTGTTTTATGATGTTTAGATTTATTTTTTACATATAACTTTAGTTGTCTATTTTAAAAATATTTTTCCTCAAATAGCTTATCACCTTCCCTACCACATTTTTTTTTTCCTACCACATTTATTGATTAATTCATTCCTCTTAAAATATTTTTTAGGGGTGCCTGGGTGGCTCATTCATAAGCGTCTGCCTTCGGTTCAGGTCATGGTCACAGGGTACTGGGATTGAGCCCCGCATCGGGCTCCCGGCTCAGCAGGGAGTCTGCTTCTCCCTCTCCCACTCCCCCTGCTTGTGTTCCTGCTCTTGCGCTCTCTCTCTCTCTCTGTCAAATAAATAAATAAAATCTTAAAAAATAAATAAGATATTTTTTAAAGCAATACATGATAATTTTAAAACAACTAGAAAATACAGAAAAGTTCATAAGGAAGAAAAGTAAAATTGTTTATAATTCTACTCTTTAGTAATAACCATTATTAACATTTTGGAGTTCTTCCCTCCTTTTTTCCTCTTTGCATGATGTAATTTTGTTATTCTTGCTGTTTCCTTTATTGTATATTAGAGTCTTTTTCTGGCCTCTTTATCTTGTTTCATTGTTATATCCTTGCCCTAAACCCCACCACTTTAACTGTTTTAGGTTTATAATCTCTTTTAATTTAAGGATGTTACACTCACTTCACTGCTGTTCTTGAACATGCCAATGACATTTCTGTCTCAAGATCTTTGCTTTTGCTTTTCCCTCAGATAACCACATGGCTGACTCCATACTCATCTCTCCAGGTCTCTGGACAATGTCACCTTATTAGTATGGTCTCCTCTGACCACCAATTTTAAAAAATAGCAATCTCTTCCCTCTGGGTACTTCCTATTCCCCTTCTCTAATTTTTTTCCAAGATCATATAATCAAATCACACACTGTGTTCACTATTGCTCAGAAAAAAAGATTCCTTTCAAAATATTACTGCTCATCGACAGTGCCTCTGGTCACACAAGAGCTCTGACGGAGAGGTACGATGAGAGTAGCCTTTTTTTTTTTATATAAGATTTATTTATTTATTTTAGAGAGAGAGGGAGAGAACACGTGCGTGCCTGAGCAGGGGGAGGGGAAGAGGGAGAAGGAGAGAAGCACACTCAGCATGGAGTTGACGCGGGGCTCTATCTCACAACCCTGAGATCACGACCTGATCTGAAATCAAGAGCTGGACGCTTAACCAACTGGGCCACCCAGGCGCCACAGCAAGATTAGTCTTGTTTTCATTCCTGCTAACACAGCATGCGTTCTGCAGCCAATGGATCAAGGAGTAGTTTTGACTTTCAAGTCTTCTTACTGAGGAAGTACATTTCATAAGGCTCTAGCAGCCGTCGATAGTGATTCCTCAGATGGATCTGGGCAAGTCCATTGAAAAACCTTCTGGAAAGGGTTCACTATTCTAGATGCCATTAAAAACATTCATGATTCATGAGAAGAGGTCAAAATATCACCATTTCCAGGAGTTTGGAAGAAGTTAATTCCAATCCTCATGGATGACTTGAAGGGGTTCCAGACTTCAGTGGAGGAAGTCCCTGCAGATGTGGTGGAAACAGCAAGAGAACTAGAATTAGAAGTGGAGCCTGAACGTGTAACTGAATTGCTGCAAGCTCATGATCAAACTTGAACAGATGAGGAGTTGCTTCTTACGGATGAGCAAGGAAAGTGGTTTCTTGAGATGGAATCTGCTCCTGGTGAAGATGCTGTGAAGATTGTTGAAATGACAATAAAGGATTTAGAATATTTCATAAGCTTAGTTGAGAAAGCAGTGGCAGGGTTTGAGAGGATTGACTGTAGTTTGGAAAGAAGTTCTACTGTGGGTAAAATCCTATCAAATAACATCGCATGCTACAGAGTAATCGTTTGTGGAAGGAGGAGTCAATCAATGTGGCAGACTTAATTGTCTTATTTTAAGAAATTGCCACGTCCACCCCAACCTTCAACAACCACCACCTTGATCAGTCAGAAGCCATCAGCATTGAGGCAAGACCCTCCACCAGCAAAGATTATAATTTGCTGAAAGCAAGACTGTACTTTCAGGGATCATTTCTATAGTTTGTTAATTTGCTGAAAGCTCAGATGATGGTTAGCATTTTTTACCAGTATTTTTAAATTAAGGTATGTACATTGTGGGGTTTTTTTTGATACACTGCTACTGCACACTTAATGGTCTACAGTATAGTGTGAACATAACTTTTATAGGTACTGGGAAACCGAAAAAATGTTATTTGACTTGCTTTTTTGCAGTGGTCTGGAATTGAACCTGCAAGATCTCTGAGGTATGCCTGTACAAATACTACATTTTTGTTTATTTTTTAAATGATTGTACTATGCACATTGCAGATTAAGGTGCAACTTCTTTTTTGAATAGTTTTATTGATGTATACTTCATATACCATGAAATTCACCCAATTTAAGTACACTGCTCTCTCTCCTCTCTCTCTCTCTCTCTCTTTTTACAGTGAAATATTTACCACTGAGAAGTCTGGGGTATACTGCTCAACAAGTTTTAATAAATTCATAGAGTTGGGGAGCCATCACCACAATCCAGTTTTAGAACACTTCCAAAGCATTTCTCATACCCGTTTGTAGATAATATCTGTTCTTATCCCTGATCCAGCAACCACTGTTCTGCTTTCTCTTGCTATAATTTTGCCTTTTCTAGAAATGTCATATAACTGTAGTCATACAGTATGCTATCTTTTATTTCTAAAGTTTTTCACTTGACCTGATGATTTTGAGATTCATCCTTGTTGTACATATCAGTAGTTTTTCCTCTTTTTATTGTTGAGTAGTATTCCATTGTACGGATATACTACATTTTGCTTTTTCATTCATCAGTTGATGGGCATTTGCATTGTTCCTAGTTCTAGGTACTTATGGATAATGTTGCTATAAGCATTTGTTTACACATCTTTGTGTGTCCATTTATTTTCATTTCTTTTTGGTAAATATCTAGGAGTGAAATTTCTGGGTTTTATGGTAAATGTATCCTTAAGTTTTTAAGAAACTCCCAAACATGCACAAAGATTTGAGAGGGACAATGAAGGGTTCAAGTTTGAGCTAATTTGCAGCAGCTTATAGATGATTGCAAATCTAAGTACAGAACCAAGGAGACAGGGTGAGGCTTGTGCTAGGGAATCATGAGTCATAAAGCACAGGGGTGATGTTGAAGCCATGGAGTGGATGAGATGACCTGAGGAGTTCATGTAATATAAGGAGGACTGAACTCCTGGAAATAGAAGCATTTGGGGGGAGCGGGTAGATAAAGAGAATTAGTGAGACAATGTGAGAGATCAACAAGTAGGAGAAGCAGGAGCAATTATGCCACAGAAACTAAGGGAAGAAAAGTTGATACAGTAAGTGGGTGGTATGATCTCTGCTTTCAAACACACATCTCCAGTCTTTCTGCAGAGACCGATTAGCTCTCTGGCAGAACCCTCCTAGTCGGGATACATTCAGAATTCTCTGGGCTGAGGTTCCTGTTAGAGGCAGTACTTCTCAAACATAGTCTCCTACTCCAAACCTGTAGACCAGTTCACTTCGCCTTTCAGGTGTACCCTTTCTTCTGGAGTGAGTTAGCCGCTGGTCTGCTATGTTCCCCAAGCTCCAGAAACCTCAGGGGATATATTCCAAAGCAGCTGTGAAGGGCATCCTGGGCTGTAAGTGAGGTGACTATGCATGGTGGTATCACTCACAGCCCTTTGGAAACTCTCTTCAGAGGAATTTCCATTTTCACGTCACCATTACTTCATATCTTTTATGCTCTTATAGTAGGTGTTGAGAAAAAAAGGCTTAGCTACTTCCTTAGCAAAGTCCTACGTAGGTGGGCTAGGAGTGTGTTTTGGACCTCAGCCTAAGGTAAAGCTAAAAGGTCCACTTTAGTACACTAGATATCCAAGCACTTGAGAGTGCTAAAAAAAAAAAAAAAAAATTAAATATTGAATGAATGAACAAATGATCCCATAAGTGAATGGATAATTTTCATTCCTTGTGATCACCTCTTGTTAACCACTCCCTGTTTCTTGACCAGCTGATGCCCTCTGCTGCTTCCATTCCTACTTTATCAGCTATTTCTCATCTCCCATGCTCACTTTTGATTGTCTGCCCCTTAAATGGTGGTTTCCTCCAGGGTTTTGTCCTCACTCCCATCTCTTACCTTTTTATTAAGTATATTTTCCCTGAGGGAATTCCATCCATATTCCTGGCTTTGACTACCACATACGCACTTTCTTTCCTGGGCCAGATTCATTTTAAACTAGTGGTGTGTTGTAGCCAGCCTGCACTGGCTCACGAGAGCCAATTGTTAAGTTTTCCAGAATCATGTGAGCTGGTGGGTTGCAAAGCCAGCCGTTATTAAAATTATATAAATTTACAATTAAAAGTATATTAAAAACAAAGGTAATTTTTACTTAAAACTCACTTTCTAACCATCTTGCTACTCTTTTATTATCAATGCTCTTGAGATTTTGCATATTGTATTTTTGGAAATCCTATATAACAGTGTGCAACTGTGCATCTCTTCCAACTCTGCGTTCAGTGATGTCATGTTGGTCACTGGAAAACTGCCGCAGTAGGAGTGTCGACACCATGAAAATCAGGAAATGCTGCAAATCAGGCCTTAGTCTATTGTTTTATTGATTGTCTAGACTTGAGAAAGTGACTGAGTACATGTTAATAATGGAGATTAAGCTTAATAGTGTGTTGGTCTATAGCTGTTACATTGTGAGTAACACAAAAAATTGAAGAAATATTCTTCTAATATTCAAAAACTATTACCCAATTCAGCAAAAAAAAAAAATGTGCTCATATCACTAGTGAACAAGAGAAGTTCTTTTTTTTTTAAGATTTTATTTATTTGAGAGAGCACAAGCCAGGGGGAGGGGCAGCAGGAGAGGGAGAAGCAGACTCCCCGCTGAGCAGAGAGCCCGATGCAGGACTCGATCCCAGGACCCTGGGATCATGACCTGAGCCGAAGGCAGATGCTTAACTGACTGGAGCCACCCTGGTGCCACAAGAGAAGTTCTGTCCCATGTTTTCAGCGTTTCACTTTCTGTCACTTCCTAATGTAAACATAAATAACCATATTTGTGCCATAAGTGTCCTTATTCATCAGCTGCAATCACAGGTTGGCTGTGGATACAAGAGTTTGCAAAAGTCAACAAAACATTTTGTGAGAATTGATTGGTGAAAAGAAATTTACACTAAAGAGTATTATATGCTTTATTATTATTTGTAAATTGGAACTACACATCCTCCATATCAGTAAAATGTATACAACTCATGTATAGATATATGTGTGCATTCCCCCATCCGCCAGAGAGCCAGTTAAATATTTACCATCACATCACTTCTCGAAACCCTCAATATCAATTGCCTATTAGACATTTTAAATTTAATATGATAGGCATCTCAGACTTAACGTATCAGAAACAGAATTCATTTTCCTTCGAATGTCTTTTCCTCTTTGGATACTCTGTATCTTAGAGAATTACATACCCTAGGAGGAAAAAAAGTGAAAATAGTAGCTATAGGTTGATTTTTCAATATCTGTCATCTATAAAGACGGGAAAGAAAATAAGAGGGAGATAGTTGGTGGAGTTTTTTGTTTAGTTTAGTTGTAAGAAAGAATGATCTTGAATATATTCGTATGGGAAAGAGGCAATGAAGAGGGGAGAATTGGAAGCTCCAGGAAAGAGAGGGAGCCGATGACAGGACAGTCTGTGAGAAGGAAGGAGAGGGCAGGGACCAGAGCACATTGGCCTTGGACAGGAGAGAGTCACCTTTCCCACACTGCCAGGAGGAAAGGAGATAGGGATCAGGATGTGCCCTAGGTTGGGTTCTCTAGGAGCAGAGCCTGGGACAGGGATTCTCGTTCAAGTGAGTGTGGGTGGGGGGGTGCTCTCAGGAGAAGGAATGGGAGACATATGATAGGATAGTCAAGAGTGTGATCTTGACTGGAAACTGACATCATCTGTGATCATAGAGGGAGGGGCAGCATCAAAAACTGCACCCAGGTTACTCACCTTGAGGCCCAGACTGGCCTTTTCCTCCTGTGCCAGTCATTCATTGGTTGAGGTCTGCTCGTCAGAGGAGCGGGGCATAATCTTCCAGACTATGTGGGTTCTGTCTGGCTGAGGGCAATTCTCCAGGGAAGGCAGTAGCTAAGAATTTTAAACAACCAGCCCGCGGAATGGCTGAGGGACAAGAACACCTGCCACTTTATAAAGGGGATCTGAGTGGGGCACCAGTAGCATCCACTGGCTACATACATAGGCATAAATGGGGGAGAGATGGAAGTGGGGAAGAGTTTGAGGCAGTTCTTGGTGAGTGGTCTCTCTCTCTAAAATAGTAATCCAAATTACCTGCTGAGGGTGGGGAGGAATCTGGTGGGCGCAGACAGCTCGAGTAGGGTGGGAAGATTTTGAGGGACTGCTATGTGTAAGCAATGGGGGAGGGGCTGTCCTGGGCAGTACTCAGGGTCCAGTTACTGTTGGAGACATGGAGTAGTGACAGCACTTTGCATTGTTACTTATATTCTTCAGCAGTCTCGGTGTAGGGGTACAAAAGGCAGGTGGTTGGCTTAACCCAGTGTTGACATTTTGCTGGGTAAGTACAGTGCAGGCAGAAAAGAGTAAGTAGAGCATGAGGATGATGGTGAGAGAGTTTTTCAAAGCTCCTACTACCTTTTGGGAAGGCAGCAATGTACACAACAAATTACAGGGCAAGCCTGTGTTCACAGTGCATCGACAGAAGTACAAAGTAGTGGGTAAGATCAGAGAAGAGAGTGAAGCATTTTCTGAGTTGAGGACAGGAATTTCTATGGCTTCACATAAACGGGACTGCATTTGAACTGCCTCTTGAAGGGCCAGTGGGGGAAAAAATCTCCCTGGGGGAATGTGGAAGGGAATGGTGTAGAGAAAGCACGGGAAAAAATGCATGAAAGCAGCCTGGTAGAGACTGATGATTTAAAAGTATATAGGGTAAAGCCTGCAACAAGGCACCCACAATAAGTAAAATCAGATAGAAGTGGTTGGCTTTGGCTCTTGTTCTCACTCAGCCCCATTCTCAAATAGGGGCAGGCTAAGTTTCTTATACTGGGGGTAAGACGGTGGCCGTGGGTTGGATCGAGGCCTGGCTAAGACAGTAGCATTGTAAGCCCATCTTTGGAAGCAGGGAGGCAAAGAGTGTGTTGCCACATCTCAGTAGTCTCTTAGACTTACTTCCGTGGCTGTGAAATGTGTACCAATTAACAAGGAGATAACTGGGTTGTTGGCACTGCCTTTGAAATCTCAGCCAGTTATGAGCCCAGAGTTGTCCCTATTGATATTTAAATCAGAGTAGACATCGCAACTGATAGACAAACCATACCTCAGCCAAACCATGTTCGTTCGGATCCAGCACCTGCCCCAGGACTACTGGTAGCTAGCTCCATAGGCTCCCGCAAACTTTCATTAACTTTATAATAATGCATATTACTCAATATTTTGGTTTCTGCATATGTGGGATTTTGGTGGGGTTTTATTGTGTATAGGTGGTATGGAGGACAAAGTGAAAACAGTTGAAAAGGATTTTTGAAGACAGAAAATAGTTGAAAAGGTATTTTTTGTTGAAAAAATGAAAGTAATACATATTCTTTATAAATCAAAAATTGTAGGAGGGTAAGAAGGAAAAACAAAAGTAACCATCCCCTCATTCTACCAAAAAACCCTTTCTTCCCAGAGATAATCATTGTTAACAGTTTAGTATATAGCTGTTCTTACATAAGCACATATGGTATTTCCCTTATATATAAATATAAATATATATTTTATATATATATATATATAATACACAATATTCTGGTCTTTAACCTAATACTTTTAAGTCAGTAATATATCTTGGGTGTTTTTACATGATCAGTGTTGCTTTTTTTCATAGCTACCTAATATTCCATGGTATTGAACAAATTTTCCATTAATGAGAATCTAAATAGATTCTATTTTTTTATTATTATAAATAATAGAACAATGAACACCTTATGTGCACTTCTTTTTGTACTTAATTAATTTAGATAAATTCCTAGAAGAGGGATTATTGGATCAAAGGGTATGATAGTCTCACATACCAATTAACTCTCTGATATACATGGCCAGACGGCCTTCCAAAAATTTGCCTGAATTTACTCCCCAGTAAACAGTGTAAATACTGCTTAATTCTTTTTTAATTAATTAGTTAATTAATTAGACAGAGAGAGAGAGAGAGCACAAGCAGGAGGAGCAGCAAGCAGAGGGAGAGGGAGAAGCAGACTTCCCGCTGAGCCGGGGAGCCGGACATGGGGCTCGATCCCAGAACTCTGGATCATGACCTGAGCCGGAGGCAGCCGCTTAACCGAATGAGCCACCCAGGCGTCCCAATACTGTTTAATTCTTTATCAACACGAACATTATCAGTACTTCTATCTGATTGGTTAAAGTTTTGCATATATGTAAAATATAAATATATATGTATAGGTATATATGTATATATATTTGTATACACACACACAGACATATTTTTGTTTTTGCTGCAAAAAGCTTTGTTTCTAGGGGCGCCTGGGTGGCTTAGATGGTTAAGCGTCTGCCTTCGGCTCAGGTCATGATCCCGGGGTCCTGGGATCGAGTCCCGCATCGGGCTCCCTGCTAGGCGGGGAGCCTGCTTCTCCCTCTGCCTCTGCCTCTCTCTCTCTCTCTCTCTGACTCTCATGAATAAAAAAAAAAAAAAAAAAAAAGCTTTGTTTCCAGGGTGGTTGAAAAGCTGCCTAGTGGCTGCACGGAGAGGCTCAGGCACAAGCCTGGGCACCAGGGGGATGGCAGAAGGGCCCTCAAAGGCCGCCAGGTTCCAGAGGCTCCTAAATGTGCCAGCCTGCGGAAGTGAGTCAGGTGGTCGCCCATCTCCTCGGTAAGTTTCCCCTGCTCATCCCGGAAGTGGCTTGCTCCAGGAGGTCCCAGAGCGCGGGGTGCGCGCAGGCAGCCCCCAGGGCGTGCAGCTCCAGACGCGCCTGGTTCAGGTTCTTGTCTAGAACCAGGGCGGCTTGCACGGCGTCCAGTATTTTACCCACTCATCTTGGGACAGCTTTTACATCTTTGGAAGAGGGCGCGGCCGACCTGCTGGTTTTGCATTCAGGAGACGCTCGGCACCCTCGAGCTTCTCAGCCAACTGGCGGAACGGCCCACGGCCTCCGGAGCCACGTCGTCTGGCTCGAAGTAGAAGCCCAGAGGGAGGTAGGTGTAGGAGGCCCGCAGCTGCACGCTGAGCAGGCGGTTGCCCGCGGCCTCCACCTCGGTGGGATAATTCTGACGGATCTGGGGGCTCCTGGTTGATCGGTAATAAGGAGCTGAGCCCAAAGTAGGGTGTTGGCTGGTCCCGGCGGCAGAGGGTGGCAGAGGAGATGGTTGTGAAGGTTGCGACTGGAAAAAAGTTTGGAAGGTGTTTGGAGGCTGGTAGAAAGGGCATTCCTGGGTCTATTCTGTCCAAACACTTGTTGAAATAAGAGAACCGCGGGACCGCCAGGCGCACTGTCGGTTAAAGTTATGGTTTAAGAAGTTATTTTTAATAATCATGGTGATAAAAAAGAAACTTACACCAGGACGGTTGATATTGAAGATGGAAAATATTCTCTGGGTAGTTGAGTTCGAAGTATGTTTAGTAGTTAACTTTCCTGAGGTTCCGTTACACACTTTGTTGAGATGATGAAGGTGGTATGGAAATCCTGGGGCTGCTGCCGTCACTCTTCATTAGTTTGAAACTCTACCCAAATTCGTGGAGATGGAATTCACCTCTGTGGTTGGAGATGGTCACTTGGTAGAAGGCCTTTTGAGAGTTTACTTGTGATATGCAGAAATGAATCAAAACCTTTCAGTGTGGGGAATGCTTTTCATTCAGGGCCATTTAAAAATTCTTTAAAAAGAAAAATTTCTTAGATCATTTTATCAGTAAGAAAAGAATAGATTAATGTCAGCCATTAGGATTTTCATATGCATAATATGTATATACATACTATGAAAATATACACATAGATGGAAAGGAAATTAAAAACATCATTGTTATAACAAAGGTTTTGTTAAAAGCTTGTGTTTCTGTATCTCAGGTCCATCTTGATCTCTATCTCTGGACCATTTTCCCAGAGGTTTAGTGTTTTTTGTTTTTGTTTTTTTGATACGTAATTTTGGAACAAAATGCGATTGGAATTCTTGGGCTCACTCTTCACCCTTCCTTGCATTCACATCCTTGCTGGATCCTCATGACATGGATGGAGTGTACGTCCCTGCTCCTTGACTTTGAGCTTGTCAGTATTCCTTGCATTGGCTTACGGAAGGAAGTTTTAATTGTGGGTCTAGAGTCTAGAAGCATGAGGTGAGCATGCCCTGGCTAGCTGACTGGTTCAAGGAGGATGAGAGACATGAGGAGCAGATCCAGTGTTGTGTGTGAAGCAGAACCACACCAAATGATTCAAAGAAACATTAGAGCGAATGCTTATTGTTGCATGTCACTAGTTTTTTTTTTTTTTTTAAAGATTTTATTTATTTATTTGAGAGAGAATGAGAGAGAGCACATGAGAGCGGGGAGGGTCAGAGGGAGAAGCAGACTCCCTGCCGAGCAGGGAGCCCGATGCGGGACTCGATCCAGGGACTCCAGGATCATGACCTGAGCCGAAGGCAGTCGCTTAACCAACTGAGCCACCCAGGCGCCCCTGCATGTCACTAGTTTTTAATGATTGTTGTTATGCCGCATTGTTTTGACAATAGCTAAGTGGCATATAATTGAAAAAAATGTTCTTAGTGCTTCTATAATGTTTCCACTGATTTTTAAGTTTGGCACTCTTACTTTTATTTTTATTTTTATTTTTTTTAAGATTTTATTTATTTATTTGACAGAGAGAGCGAAAGAGGGAACACAAGCAGGGGGAGTGGTAGAGGGAGAAGCAGGCTTCCCACAGAGCAGGGAGCCTGATGCGGGGCTCGATCTCAGGACCCTGGGATCATGACCTGAGCTGAAGGCAGACGCTTAACGACTGAGCCACCCAGGCGCCCCTGGCACTCTTACTTTTAATACATCTTGTATTTGATGCTTATGATCTTTATTTTGTGTAAGGATTTCTTAGTCGAGTCACAGTCCAAGAGAAAATTCACCCAACTTTGTTTCCTCATATACTGGTAAATATAAAAAAACAAGCTCAATTTTATTTTCCTCAAATCCCTATTTAATTGTAAATAAACTTTGCCTGTTCTTTTAAATTATTTGCTAGGGTCACAACAATGAGAAATGATAACAAAGTTCTTAAAATGTTTACTTTTTGCATTCAGTTTTCAGAATTCTCTTCATGTCAAGCTGGTCTGAAAAGTTAAAAATAACTACCTCCGGAGATTTCTTCTTGGGCTGTATTCTTCCTTGGGAACCTCTAAGCTTTTCCCACCCAAACTGGGTCATCATCCTTGCCTAATTTAAAAATCTCCCAGATCCAATGCTCTACAAAAATCAATGAGATCTTTCCCACCAGATAATCCCAGCAGCCACGTGTTAAATTCTCTGGTTTGATTCTGCAGGAGTTTGATTTTATATACTCTATTGTAATAATTTATTAACTTGATAAAATCTGCTGACTCCTCATGGAAAATATTCTGTTTATATTTTATATTTCTTGTGGCTTTCTTTCCATAGCTTTTATTACTGAGTATTTACATGAGAATAGGGCCTTTGTTTTTTAAAAGTTCATCTGTGCTTGCTGTTTATTGTCTCCCCTGAAGTCACAGCCCTCTGTTTGTGACATACATCGTGCTTTTCATATTGAAAGCACTCAGTGAACCCTGAATAATTAATCTTCCCATCATGTCTGTGAGTTATCTAGGTGAGTTGAATTAGCCCCATTTTACAGGCAGGGCAATATGGAGAGTTAGAGCAGGTTATCACTTGAGCATGTCTGAGTTCAAGTGTAAAGCCCTTCTATCTCTTGTGCTACATGAAACCCCTTTCCTTGCTTACAGTTAGTTCTGCTGGATTATTATCAGGTGTATTGTATTATGCTTGCTTTTTCTCTGCACATTTCCAAAGGAAAGATATATCAGTGGGAGAAGAAAGATGAACACTGAGTGATGTAACTTCATAAATACTCACTCCACATGATTCTCAAGGGAGTGGTTGCTGGATCATCTGTTGCAAAAGTTGAGGCAGCGGTCTTATATAACACCATGTTTGCATGGACTGAGGGGCAAGTTCTAATTTTGAGGTCTCCTTACACATTGTCTATTCATTGCCAAAGACTGCAACTTTGGGGTCAACTGGCAAATAACAAAATTAATCATGAATAGAAGATCTGGCGTATTCACATTAGCCATTAAATTAGCTTGATTTATTCAGATTCTTTTGATTGTTATGCCCAGATAACATCAAGAATTTGCTTACTGATTGGTGATCAACAGCCGTGATGATTAAAACAGAACAAAATTTAAAAAATCTGTGGTGCAGTTTTAATAATCAATTTGTTTTTTTCAGAAAAAGAGAAGTCATGCAGTTCTTACAGATCAGTGTTCAGAACCAAGGACAATGGGGTGGGAGTATCCCACGCTTTCTTGTCCTCTTAGATGTCTACCGCTCTGCAGCTTTCTATTCCTCTTCATTGCCTTGGTATATTCTTGCTAACATGTTTCAGGAACCTCAAATGCAGCAGTCCCTGTCTCTCACTCAGCCCATCCTTTTCTTTTGAATCCACATTGTATTTTCTTTGAAGCTCTGTTATGTAAGCCTACTGTCTTATCCTCTTGCTAGATTGTAAACTTCCAGGGGGCAAGGACTATTATTAATTCATTTTTATATTCTCTGAAGGCCTAGGATTCCAGTGATATTTTTTTATGCTTGCTACTTGAATAGTGTTCAATTCTATGCTACAGTAACTAATGAAATGTAATACTTAACAGATATATATACCCCCTTCCCCCAGTTGGGTTAGACTTGGATGGAGAACCTACTCTCAGAAGTAAACCCCATGAGGAAAACCAAACATTAACAAATACTTTGTTATAGTTATTATTAGGAGCTTATCTGAATCAAATCCAGGATCACAGTTTTAGTGAATTTCACAGTTTTTGTAGCATTCATATAATAGAAACTCCAAAACCTTTTGGTTCCAATTTTTGAAAGGATCCGGTTGCCTTAGTAAGGAATCAGGGACTGTGAATGGAAGCTCTGCTTGTGTGTCATCTCTAAGAAGAAAAACATGATGGGATATAAATAGGAGGAGAGCATGTTTTCATATGTACTCAAGAATTAATTCCACTGCTATTCACCAACCTTTAGGAATGTGGAAATAATATGCCTGTTGGCTATTTGCGTTAGAACAGATGTAGAATTAATCGGTCCAGCTAACAGTCCCAGGTCTGCCTTGGCCAGTGAAGGATTTTAAAATAGTTCTCCCAAAACAAGAATCATAAAAAAAGTCCTCTAAGTCATATTATTAGTAGACCCAAATATTGTCATTGTGTCATATTTACTCCTGTTTCCCCTCTCGTGAATCATTTTTACCTTCTCTCAGGAGCCACAGGGTCATTTCGCTCCAGAGCTTCCCCTTTCTGGAAGGCAGTTTTCTTGCCCGTTGCATCAGTGCCTTCTTGGAAGGCACATTGCCCCTGACCTGAGCAGCTAGGTTTTTAGCTGCTCTTTCAGAACGACGAGCCTCTGTCCCTGGCAAGACTAGGCAGCAGCGGATGGCCCTGACACAAGGTGCCATAGACCCCCTAATTCTTTTCTTCTTACCCTGCCCTTTTCCTATTAACATAAAAGTGGAGGTAAATTATTTCAGTACATATTCCTGATTCCTAATCACCTTCCACATTTGAGCTACACAAGGGAAGTTATTAAATGTTAGATGGGCATGACATCTACAACCCACATAATGGATTAAGGAGACCAAGAGCTTTATACCATAAAAACCAATGTTAACAGCATTTGACTTAGTGGGAGAGGACCTCAGCTTGGAGTCCTAGCCTCAACATTTTCAGACCAGTTCCACCCAACAGCCGGTAAATGTAAATCTTGGATATGCGAACAGCTCTTTTGTGGGAATTATCTAGACTCCTCCTTGCTTGGTTTATGTCCACAAACTTCCAAACATCCTATTTTTCTTACTCCTCTCTTGACTCCCAGCATTCTTTAAAACCTGGATTCAAACTCACTTCACTCTTAGCCTCTTTTAACCAAATTATCCAGCCCTGGCACCAGCCCATGGTGACCTAGTTCCCACTCTGGCTCACTCAGGACACTATGGACAGGGGAGATGCACATCATTCCTCTGACACTCATGTTTTTACATGTGCAGAATGGAGCAGGTAATCTGTCTCATATGGTTTTGTGACATTAAAGCACCATGTTAGCTCAATTTTATCCAACAAACTTATTGAGCACTTGAAGCTCCAGGCACTAGGGTCTACAGATGAATAAGTTACATTGTTTTGTTTTGTTTTTAAAGTAGAGTCCACGCCCAGCATGGAGCCCAACGTGGGGCTTGAACCCTGAGATCAAGACCTGAGCTGAGATCAAGACTTGTACGCTTGGGATGCCTGGGTGGCTCAGTCAGTTAAGCGTCTGCCCTCAGCTCAGGTCATGATCCCAGGGTCCTGGAATCGAGTCTCGCATGGGGCTCCCTGCTCAGGGGGAGCCTGCTTCTCCCTCTGCATCTCCCCCTGCTTGTACTCTCTCTCTCTCAAATAAATAAATAAAATCTTTTTTTTAAAAAAAAGTTCTGACTAGTTAGGTTGTTTTGAGGGCTAAATGAGATCATATATTAAAAGTACCTGGTACCATGTTTGACCTCTGCCAGGCCTCAAGCAATGCCAGCTCCTTTTATGAGCAAAGGCCCAGAGAACTGAGAGCGTGCCAGGCACTGGAGGAATTTCTGGTAAGCTGCTATGGTGATGAACGGGGCACATGGGAAGTGTGAGCACAGGGGCCGGATCCACCAGCAGTAAAAGCCATCTATTATATCTCGGTGAAGAGTTTGAATTTCATCCTTAAGCAGTTTCAAGAGTAATGAGGACCATAATGAAGAGAGGCAGGACACTGTGAAGACATATGACCTGGGTACCCAACCCAGTCTGTAAGGTGAGGAAAAGCTCTCCTGAGCATGTGGCATTTCACCTCCAGCCTGAAGAATGAATGTAGAGCTGGGAACAGCCTTCCAACATTGTTACGGAGAATGAACCAAAGTGAGGTAAGACCCACTAGCATGTAACTTCCATAAGGGAGGGATTTTTGGGAGCAGGTGGGTCTATTTTTTTTTTTTTTTTGACTGTTATATTGTCAGATTCTAGAATTCTACTTAGCTAGTTAGCACAGAGTAGGAGCTTAAGTATTTGTTGCATGAATGCTGAATGAATGGTAGTAGGGAAACCTTTTAGAAGATGTCTCAGTTCAGGCTTCTATAATGGAATATCATAGATTAGATGTCTTATAAACAACCGAAATTTATTTCTCATAGCTCTGGGGATTGGGAAGTCCAAAACCAAGGTGCCAGAAGATTTTATATCTGGTGAGAGCCTGCTTCCTGGATCAGAGATGGCTGTCTTCTTGCTGTGTCCTTATATGGTAGAAGGGGTGAGGGAGCTCCCTGGGGTCTCTTTTATAAGGACACTAATGCCATTCATGAGGGCTCCACTCTCATCATTTCAACATAGGAGTTCCGGGCTGGGAAGGGGCGGGGAGGGCACAGACATCCGGTCTATGGCAGAAGGAGAGAAATTCCAACAAATCAGTCAGGCATGGAATGATAAGGGCCTGAACTGAGGGAGGGGAGGAAGAAGGTTGGTATGTATTTAATAGATATCAATAGTGTAAATTTAACAGATCTTAGTGACTGGGATAATAATGAAAAGAGCTTCCAGTTATTGAGCACCTACTGTGTTCTGGACTCTGTTCGATTCAGGATAAGATGTTTTACATACTTAGCTCATATTCTGCTACAGCATGTGGTCCAGAGAGTAGGCAACTTAATTTGTTCGCTGTTGAACCCTACCTAGTGCCTAGCATAGCACCGGATACATTTCTTTTTTCTTTTTAAAGATTGTATTTATTTATTTGACACAGAGAGCCAGAGAGCAAGCACAAGCAGGGGGAACGGTAGGCAGGCAGGGGAGAAGGAGGCAGGGGAGAAGCAGGCTCCCCGCTGAGCAGGGAGCCTGATGTGGGCCTTGATTCCAGGACCCTGGGATCATGACCTGAGCCGAAGGCAGACGCTTAACCGACTGAGCCACCCAGGCGCCCTGCACCTGATAACATTTCTTTCTGTAGAGTGACTAAATGAGCCCTTCTGACAATTCTTAAAGATAACCATTGTTATTAGATGACAGATGTCTCCATTTTACATTTAAGAAAGTGAAGGCTCAGAGAGTTTAAGTCATTTGCCCAAGGTCACAGAGAGTCCTGATTTGAGCCCAGGTTTGCTTTGCCTCAAGGCTTCTGCTTCCTACTCTGGTTTGCCGACTGCTGTCACGTGGAAGTATTTTGAGGGTAAGAGGAAAGTCCAAGGTTTTTAATTCAGTCGACTGGGCAGCTGGTGATGCCTTTCGGTGAGAGGGAACATGGAAATGAGCAGGTTGGTTCCAGGCATGTGGAGTTTGAGGGGCTGTGAAACATCGAGTGGACATAAGTGAATGAGTAGAAATCACAGTGTGAAATTTGGAGGCAAGACCTGAGCTGGAGACAGGTATAGGGGGAATTACCAGTTGTAAATGGTAGGTTGGGCCCCGAACACCCCAGCATCTAATGGATAAGCCCCGGCAGCTTGCTGAAGAGCAGCCGGAGAATGGAGACAGCTAAGGCAACTCTCAAATGAAAGGGACAGTCAGTCCCAGCAATGTGGCTTGCTGGCAGGGAGAGAAGAGAGGGAAAGGAAGGAAAGAAGTGCAGGAAGGAGGGAGGAAGGAAGGATGGGAAGAAAGAAGGGAGGAAGGGGAAGGAGAGAGGGAGAGACATGAGAACTTGTCCACTTGGATTTAGCAATTGAGCAAGAAGAATTTCAGCACTTTTGTGTGGCTGAGTGGGGTCAGAATTGAGACTGCAGGAGTTGAAGAGCGAGCCTGTTGGAGACATAAAGGCATGGACTCATCATTTAGAAGCTTGACTGGTTACTTGCAGTAAAGTGTAGAGTTGAGGAAATGCCTTTTCTCCGACTTCCAACCTTTCTAGAGATGAAAGCAGGTTAAAGGGACTAGCACGCATAGGCTCTTTCCCAATAAGGCAAAGTCGAGGGCAGGAGTGAATATGGGAGCGTGGTAAGGTGGTTGGGAATGTGTTTACATGCATGTTGTTTATGGATTTGCATTCATTCGGTGATTCAGCAAATCTTTACTGAGTGTCTCTCTTGTGCTACGCTCTATTCTAGGAACTAGGGACACAGGAGGAGACAAAAAAGACCAAAATGAAATCTCTTTCCTCATGGCGCCTGCATCCTGGTGGGTGTGTGTCTGTGTGTGTCTGTGTGTGCGCGCACACAGTGGCTCTGGGGAACGAGCAAGCAGAGAGGGAGGATGGGGGCCTGGGGTGCAGGGGTTGCAGTTTTAAATGGGCAGTCAGGGAAGTCCTCCCTAAGAGGGTGGCAGCTGGGTGAGCTCAAAGAGGTGAGGGAGTGGGGTCACGGCGCTGCCTGCTTGAATACCACTTCAGGCAGGGGAGCGTCCTCGTATGAACAGCTCAGGACTTTTTCCTTAACGTTAGCCATTTCTTTTCTCCTTGAGTCTCTCTGCGGAACCAACGCAGGGCAGTGAGCATGAAAAAGAAATAGTTCTACTGAGCGGAGCTGGTCACTGGGGCCACTTAGTGCTTCCCCTAGTCAAGCATACAGGCCCTTTGGGATCATGGGCATAAAACTGACCAAGAGAGAAAGACCTGGTCACCCTGAGAGGTTAGGATAGCAACTGTAGAGGCTGGCGAAATTTAAAATATCAATTTCCCCTTCAACTTTTATGTGTAAATTGACAATTATGTTTCACTAAGTATAAATGAGTTCATTTTGCCTTTGCTTGGATCCAGTTTATGAGAGAAATGTTACAAATCATCCTTTTGTATTTGCTAAATCTGGACCTAATTCCATTTTTCAAGAAATCGTGTTTGCAGAAATAAGGCCACATGGAAATGAACAAATAATGAAAAATGGAATATAACAAACCCCTGAAGTCCTGGAGAATTAAAACACTGCCAGAATTATTTATAAAATGTGTACCAGCATCCAGAAGTATTTACATTTGCTCCATGGCTTATAAAATCTGGTGCAGTCCAAACAGACTTGGTAGTTCCAAGAGACCCCAAACATGTTTCTGAAATCCCGCGGCCAATTCCACAGCAAAGCAAAGAGCCCCATATGGTGGGATCATAATCTTGACATGCGAAATTCTTTGCAACTAGAGATCTTTAGGATCATTCAGAATAGAAGTTGAACTCTGCATGTAACTCTGGGTTACTCCCTAGTAAGTCTATAAATATAGATGAATATCCAATTTCCTGTGATTCCGTGAAGTTGGTGCAACGTAGGGAGTCCGGGGTCCTGAATTTGTTTGTGGTTGCTGGGGGTCAGAGGGGCTGGGCAGCACAAAGATCAATGTGGGGAAAAGTGAATGAAGATCAAAAGTGAATGAAACACAAAGGGGTATCAACACTAAACAGTCAAGTGATTTATTTATGTTTGGGCAATGTAGAATCAAGATCAAGCTTGAAAAGTGCCCTCGTATATAGCAACGTTGGGAGGGATCGCAGTGTTGGAGAGGGATTTCAGTGGCCATCCTCCACTGCACATCTCTTGCTTCTATGACAAATTCTGATAGTGGAAACACAAGGCCATCCATCTGTACCTCTTTGAAACAAGAATCTCACATTCAAGCGTCCCTTTTAAATGGTGGATACAAGAGCCAAGTCTTGCTGCTAGCACAAGGTCTCACAAGGCTGTTAATCATCAAGTACTGATAGCTACTCTTCTGTGTTGGATGAATACCAATTAGAGAGATGGGGACGACCTGAGGAATGGAGAAGAGCGATCAGTGGGGGACTGGCTTTGTTGTTTTGGGGAGGGGTTGCCAAAAATATTACCTGGGGCTCCAGCGCTCTTCTCGCCAACCCTGACGGGTGACTGATGAAAACAGCAGACTCATTTACAAAGTAGAAAATAGGGAATGTATCAGAAGCATCATATTATTATTAATGGGGTTTGTTTTTCTAGGTAGTGATAGCTGAATCTTGTTGTTTGCAGTTTGAGAATCGGACAGCATTTGTCTGAACTTTGTAATTCTGTAGTGTTTTTTTTCTTATGGTGTCTCCTAAAAGAGGTTGTGTGAAGCTCCAGAGAAACTTAAGAAAGAAAGGCTCTGGAAACAAAAACAAAAACTTACCATCTGAAAAAGAGAGGAATTTACTAGGGAACATTTTAGACAAATAGAATAAAGGGTTCTTCCAAGTTAAAGAACATCGCAACTGGAAAACAGACCAAATTGGAGCAGGTAGCTGAAACTGGGAGAGCTTTCATCCCAGTGAGATTTTATTTGCTCACGTCCATCTCTCTCCTCGGCCAATGACTTACAAATCCAGCGTTCAGCATGGAGACTTGTTCTCTTGAGTGGCCTCTCCTTTGTCTGGCGCATGTCCTCGGCTGGTACCAGAAGTCTTCCAGCACCTTGGGACGCATAGCGGGGGCAGTGATTCTCAATAGGATCCAAAGGTTTTATGACCGACTGCTATATCAGAAGCAAACTTGTTGAGAACCAACTAGCTGCTTGGGAATCGGGAAGGAAAAACCTATTTCCCCCTAGTTTATTTTAGAGTTGTCTTGCACTGTCCCAGAGTGCTGAGAGCACAGCGTGGAGCTGTTCAGAAAACCTGATTAGGTCCCACAGTGCTAAGCACATAGAGTTTCAAGAGGCTGGGAAATTGTTACCATTGGAAGTCGTGTGAAAAATGGTCCATGTGGGGGGAGGACAAAAATTAAACTGAGATGACTAAGAAACATATTAACTAAAATTATGTTTGATTTGCCATCAATTGCTCCCTCTTCTAGGTGCTTGGGAGAGTGCCTCCATGGGGAGCTGAAAAGCATTCAAGGCCTCTTCTGAATTTATGGTGCTCCCTGGGCTGATGGAAGAGTTTAGGAATAGGGAGAGCCATGGAGACTTTTCAATTAGCCGGGAGGCCCTTGTGTTAGATTTGAGAAGAAATAAGAAAAAGATCATTTAGCTGTAAGAGTTGTTCCTTTGTTCTTTTGTTCCTTGCATATAGTCGGTGCTGAAAAGATATGGATTGAATAAAGGAATGTTTATTCTAACATACTAAAATAATATGCTATTTGAAACCAAGTAGTGGATCTCGCTGGAATTTGTTTTTCAGATTATTATTCTATGACAAGAAACACTTCACTCGGTGTGAGAATAGAGTTAAAAGACAGCTTTGCAGAAATTTCCCTCGGATTTGAGCTTATTGGCTCATTATTTGCTCAAGTGATTCATGATCTAGAGATCGTGGAAGTCGTAGCAATACTGAAATTGCCAAGTCGAAATAAAAGCAAACCCTGTGTAGCATGTCTTAGATGGAACATAATCATGGAGGCAGCTGACAAGTGAGTATATTTTGGGGAGGAGAAGAATCTACAGAGGTTGCCTTGAGCACAAAGCAGACCTTGGCCTTTTGGTTGATGTATGAGTTACCATAGTGATTGACTGAACTTTGCTATAATTAAATCATTTCGTATCTGAGTAAATTTGATGCTGTGGACCTCATGTAGCTAGGTTCGTGTTTGTGTTTTTTCTTTTTCTTAAAGATCACTAGAGGGTCTGTGCCCTCATGTATTGATGTCCTTTGCAGTCTTCCACCAAAATCATAGAGAACAGGAAACAGTGTTCTGTCCCATTGATGGGATAGGGTCAAAGAGTGGGAGCCTGAGAAGGCCACGGAAGAAGGCCTGTGGAATCATTCTGGAGGACACACTGCCGATGGGCCAGATATACAAAGGACAAATGTCACTCTAAAAGAGTTTCTCTTTTGCATAAAGAATATCAGATGAAAACCAGTTCAATCCAGACAGACGAAGAAGAAAAGCAGAGTAGTATCGAGAAGAAAAACTGGGAGAACAGAAAACTTCATCAACTTGGGCTGCCAAGTTGCAGCAGGTTGTGAGATCACGGGAAGACATATGTCAGGGATGGGGAGAAAAGGGATCCATCCTGACAGTATTTCAGGTGCAGAAAGATCCGTCTAAGGACTAAATTGAACACGTATAGCATCAATATCTTGTCATTGTTTCTGTGAGGAGCTCAGTGAAAGCAGCTCTTCTGGAAAGAAGAGCGGGGATTCAATCCTCAAGACCAGTGGTATCTGTGAAGAATTCCTGGAAGCTGCCACAACAGAATGTGTTTTTTGGGAGATCAGCCAAACTGCGAGAGCCATGGCAATGATTCACAAGTGGGAAGATAGAGAAAGGATGCAAATTGTCCTGGGACTAAGAGGCTTTGTGAATTGGGCTGCCTGGGTGCCTGAAAACAGGAAGCCAAGGGGTCTTGGATTAGTGGTCCTCCAACTTAAATATGTGATTGAATCAGCTGGGCATCTTGGTAAAGCGTAGATTCTGATACAGTAGGGCCTTGGGTGGGCCTAAGATTCTGCATTTCCGGCAAACTCCCAGACCGTGCTCATAATACTCTTTCAAAGACTGTACCTTGAGGAGCGAGGGGCTACTTCTAAACACCACACTGGGAGGAGTTAATAACAAGGGCCCAGACCATTATGTCGTAGTTTGGGCAACTGAAATTGTTGTCAAAGAGGACTTTTTAGTGTGGTGGTATGTTTGAGATTGTATGTTTAATTTTAGTAGGTAATTAGTTAACATGTTTGTAATTGTTAATATTCTAAATAAATTGGATTTGAGGTTGCGTAAGCTGCCTTTGCTGACAACTGTGTATCAATGTCCTATTCACATTACTGACAATTTCTATTTTCGGTTTTTGGGATTTGATCGTCTCTCTCCAGATGCTATTATGCAGGGAAAACCCGAGAAGTGACATTACCTTTATCATTTCTAACTGCAACAGGATGTAGTAGGACTCCTTTCTTCCCCTTTCTCTTGATTTCTCTTTTTCTTTCTTTCCTTTTTTTTTTTTTTTTTTAAACCACTACTGAGTCCGTGGATCTCAGCCAAATCCCTGGAAATAATTCAGACCTACACATTTCTCTTGCCCATTACAACTGAAACAGTAGAAGCAAAATAGAAATAGCTCTATTTACTAAAACATTTCCCCCCTACAATTTAAGATTATAACTGGCATGCCAAATCGATATTAGGGACATGTTTAATACACTTATGTATTTTGGGGGTGGGGAATAGAAATAACACCTTTTATTTCAGAATCAGTTTGAAGGGAGCTGACTTCATCCGCTGAATAGAGATCTCAGCCCATAATCTTGGGTTCCTGAGCACACAGCACCAGTTTAGCTTCTAATTTACTCTCGGGTGACTTAATGGTATTGCTTAATTATAACAGTTGCAAATTCCATTCTCCAAAATATATCACAGGCAGCCAAACATCTGCAGGGTTTTGTAGCAGAGAGGATGCCAAAATGAAATGCTCATTTTTTGTATTATTTTGCTTTTATTAGTTTTTAATACATATATGTAATAAACAAGATGAGCAAGACAGCACTTAAATATGCACCAATGGTAATCAAATGTAAGATATTAAGTTGCAAAAATGCCCATTCTATGGAAAGGAATATGCTCCTCGGGAGAATCTGGCCTGTGACAGGGGACATTTTAAAATAACATTAACTTTTCAGTGGTAGAAAAGGAGTAGGAAAACTTCTCAACATGGGAAGTGCAGATCAGAGCTAGAAAAAAACCCCTGTAGAATGGCCTGATCTGCCTGCAAGAAATTTTGTTTTTCTGGGAAGAGGAGGGCTGAGTGCTGACTAATTGAAACACCTCCATTACCAGATACCACGTCTTCAAAGCAGGTTCTGGAAATGCAAACTGGTGCTAACAAACTTGAAAAGTTAAAGACGAGGTTAGCTCGGGTTTGTCTCAAGCTTGTGACTGGCAAGTAATAATGAAAATAATCCAGGTTTGTTTTTTTTTTCAATAAGAGAAAAGATGTTTTCAAGATAAGCACAGCATACATAACTGTCATTTATAGAAATTAAATTTATACTTAATTTGGCAAATTACTGATATAATTTTACATATGCAATAGTTGGGGAAAGTATTTTCGAGCTAGTTTTTCTCTGCTTTGTTATACAAAGATATTCCCCATCATTAATAAATCTCTATATATTTCTAAATCAGAGAGGTTTAAAAAGAGAAGGATGTTCTTTTAAACAATGTTCATTGATTTTTATTTATTTTTTTTAAGAGAAGAGCATTATTACCATAATGCCTTAGAAATGTCCTAACCAACAACACTTCAAACTTCACCAATGACTCATCTCCCTGGTGCAGTAGTATTTGTGTAAATTAAAAAAAAAAAAAGGAAGAAGGAAAAGTACAAAATATAAAAAAATAGCCAATTAAAAACATTGCTTCTGTATATGCTCAGCAGGGATCTGGTAAAAATTAAGCTGGGGCTAATGAAGCTCTAAGCCCCTGCATAACACCACAGAGGGAGGAAGGCTGAATATTGCCTGCTCTGAGGCAAACTGCTTACAGAGCTTTGTGAAGGTCTCACTGAAACCGCGCTTAGCCAACGCGCCGGTCCCCCAGCCTTGATGAAGGTCCCCTCCAATCAGATGATGCCGCTGCTGCCACGGGCCTAGGTGCGTGCTTACCGCTTAGTCACCCCCATGAGGTGTTAACCTGAAAGTCAAGGGAGCCTGCTAAGTGGGTCTTATTAAACAATCCAGGGCACTCGGCTCTCAATTCCCAGGTGGGTGCTAGGCATATAGATTGCTCATCGTAAGACTCATCCATTCCCTTTGATGAACCCAACTTTGTATTATTATTATTTTTTTTTCAAATGAGGCAGCTTCCAGCAAAACGGAGTTTTTGGTGTCCTGACGTTTTTGCCCCTCACAAGCACATTCAGGCCCTTCCTAGAATGTTTTTAGAACCTCCTACAGTATGAACCCCCCAAGGGCTGGCCTTTCTGAGTGTGGAGCTCATGCAGAAGCCTCATTGCCATCAGATTTATGCCTCTGTTCTCTTCCTTCTAGATCTCCTCTGGAGACTTGTTTGCTCATTTCAGAGAGACCACTCAGCTCAGTAGCACCATGGCACGGGGGAGCTTGTTTGAAATGCAGAAACCCAGGCCTCACTCCAGAACGACTGAATCAGAAGGAGCTTTTTTTTTTTTTTTTTACTTCAGACTTTTTTTATTTGTACACATTTATGTGAATATGTTTTTGTAGCAGTGTTTTTTTGTTATTTAAATTTTTTATTGTTATGTTAATCCCCATACATTACATCATTAGTTTTAGATATAGTGTTCCATGATTCATTGTTTGTGCATAACACCCAGTGCTCCATGCAGAACGTGCCCTCCTCAATACCCATCACCAGGCTAACCCATCCTCCCACCCCCCTCCCCGAGAGCTCTAGATACAGGCTAGGCATAGTCATCTGAAGCACTGTTGTGATTCATTTTGAAGGTTTTTAAGGACCAAAGGAACTGGCCTATCCAAGAGCATTTGCATTAGAAAAAGGGACTTCTGGAGGTGCAAAATTTTGTACTGAAAGAACAAGAGTACGCGATAAAGAGGATTCTCTATAAAAAGACTTTTGGGAGTTGGATCCTCTTGGGTATTGCCATAGCCACTTCTCTCCAAATTCTGCTGCCTGGGGGACCGTCTATCCCATCTCAAATCAAGCCTCAGTCTTGAGAAAAGCCAAGGTCACCAACCATGGCCAACCATGACGATGGGACTGAAAATATTTTTTTTGAAGTATGCATCTGTTTTTCTATGGAGCAGGAGATTAGCACAATTATTCAGCAAATATTTATAAAACTTAGGGCCATAAGAAATGTAAGCAGTGTGACAGTAGCATTAGTGACACTGGGCTGGGAATCTGGGGACCTAGGTTCTAGTCCCCACCTAGCATTCACCAGTTGTGTCTTGGGCAAGTGACTTAATTCAACCAACATTTATGGAGTTCCTACTATAGACCAAGACAATGAGGGTGATAGGAAAGTGAAAGTCATTGAGTGGCTTTTGTAAAGAAGTGGACTGTCTTTGATTAGGGTTTTGTTTCTGAGAGGAATCCTTTAGAAAAAAAATGGAACATTTTGTGGAAGCCCAATAAAGAAACAGGAAAAATTTGAGCTGTTTTGTTTGAAGCTGAAGTGGAAAGTCCTGAACCTTGTGCTCAGGCTCAGAAAATCAATATCAAAAAGATAAATCCCACTAGAAAAGTAGGCCAAAAAAAAAAAAAAGAAAGAAAGAAAAAAGAAAGAGAGAGAGTAGGCAATACGTCAAGTAATAAACACGAATAGATAAAGAGTCGTCAGCCTCAAATTAGAACAGTAGTAGTATACTATTTTTAATTTTCCAGATAAAATTTAAGAAGAATGCCAATTTTTGTTGTTGATAAGAACATTGGGTCATAAACACTTCTGACATTTGTTCTTTCTGAGGGGCAGTTTGTTTTACGACCTCAAAAATATGCATACTCTGTCATGTACAATTGTATTTCATTTTTTTAAAGATTTTATTTATTTATTAGAGAGGGTGAGAGCACGCTAGAATGGGGGGAAGGGGCAGAGGGAGAGAGATAAGCAGACTCCCCACTGAGCCTGGAGCCCAATGCGGGGCTCGATCCCACGACCCTGAGATCATGACCTGCACCAAAGTAAGACACTTAATCGACTGAGCCACCCAGGCACCCCTACAATTGTGTTTCTAAGATTTTGTCATTAGAAATCAATCAGAAATACATACAAGATGCAAATACATGCAAAGATGTACAAGTATATTCATCGCGGTACAGAGATGTTCGTGGGCAAGACAAACAAACTTGAAACAATCTAAATTTCCCAGAATTTGAGGGGCGCCTGGGTGGCTCAGATGGTTAAGCGTCTGCCTTCGGCTCAGGTCATGATCCCAGGGTCCTGGGATCGAGCCCCGCATCGGGCTCCCTGCTTGGCAGGGAACCTGCTTCTCCCTCTCTCTCTACTGTTCCTTCTCGCTCTATCAAAATAAATTAAAAAATAAATAAATAAATAAATAAAAATAAATTTCCCAGAATTTGAGAATAGTGAGATATGTATTTTGCTGACCTACTGCAACAAAATCGTACATAGTGATTAAAAATGAAGGGGAAGAATAATAATCGATATGGAAAGAAGTTTATGCCAAAAAATATATACGTTATGATGCCAATTTTGAAAAACAAATACATGTGCGCACACGTAGTTTGTAATTTTACAAATACATAAAAAAAATCACAGAACCATTGTAATGAAGGGGGCTGCACTCACCTGGGGATCAAGAAATTTATGCTCCTGTGTTGATTTTACTTCTAACTAGGTGCGTGATTTGGGGACAGCATCTCTTCTCTTGGTCTTGGTTTCCTTGTTCCTAAAATAGGCAGTGTAGTTGGCTGACTAATGGCCCCCAGAGAGATCAAGTCCTAATCTCTAGGAACCTATAAATGTTACCTTAAGTGGAAAAAGGTCTTGATGTGATTAGATTAAGGATTTTGAGAAGGGAGGTTATCCTGGATGATGCTAAATGTGATCACGAGTGTCCTTATGAGAGGGAGGCAGAGCAGGTTTTCACACAGAGGAGGAAGAGGCACTGTGATCGCTGAGAGAGACTTCAGTGATGCAGCCAGGAGCCAAAGAGAGCCGGCAGCCTCCAGAAGCTGCAAGAAGTGTGGACTTGCCCTGGAGCCTCTGGAGGGAGCTCAGACCTGCCAGCACTGAGATTTTGGCTCAGTGATAATCATTTCAGTTGGACAGCCTCCAGAACTGTGAGAGAAAGAATTTCATTTGTTTTAAGCCTCTGGAGCGTGTGGTCATTTGTTACAGCAGCTGCAAGAAACTTACACAGGCAGTTTGGAACAAATTATTCCTACAGTCTGTTTTGTTCCAAAAGTATCAGAATCCTGTAGTTTGCTTTGTTACATGGAGAGAAATGACAGGATAAATATTGCCATGCCATAATTTGGATAGAATAGGTTCTTCCCTTATCATATGTTTTCTCTTTCCTTTAAAACAGAAGTGAAGGAAATGAAATATTACAAATATAAAGTTACCTATGGAAGGGAACAAATAGCTTTATATTAGCTTATTTTATAGAGAACCAAATTGTGCAATGTTATTATAATTAATTGTGGGGTCAACTTTATTTGCAGTTACTTGTAGACCTCATTTAGCTACTTCTAGACAAATTGGAAAAGTGTATGAAAACACGTAACGGCTAGAGTGGTTGTTGCATGTTCCCCAAATCTCTGGTGGTGAGGAAATTCTTTACTCAGTACCATGTTGGGGTCTGCGAATCCTTCTGAAGTGGTCCTGTAGAGCTCCGTGGAAGAATGTGAATAATAATGAAAAACAAATATGTGTGTGCACATGTATTTTCATTGGTTACGAGGTAACTGTAGATAGAAGTTGTCCATGTGGATACACCACTTTTAATAGTTCCACTAGAATTTTGTGTTGTGATAGGAACTCTCAGGCACGTTAATATTGGTATAAAAATGTAATACGTATTTTTCCCTCCTTCTAGATTTACTGGTACACGCAATATTGCATCTAAAAATATTGCATTAAAACAGTATAAGCTGAATGCTTACTACCACATTTTCCAATCCTGGCTTTGTTACGTTCCAATGTAATTGTAATTATCGCAACAGATATTGCAAAAGTATTAAGAACAGGATGTTAAAAATGTGATCAGTTCTGGCTCAGGTCACAGGACAGTAGGTGCCAACTACTCCCGAGTTCTAGACTACCAACCTGGGAATCGTGAAGGGGTTGTGTGGGAAATGGTTTTGTAACCCTTAGCTGTTCTAGTCTGTAAGAGCTGTTGGAGAGAGTAATAGGAGAGTTGGGGGAAAGGGGGAGGAACTTTGGGGCAAGTTTAGGAAATATTCTACAATTCCAAAGGGAGAGGAGGAAGGGGTGCTTATGTTCATCTTATGCCTAGGGAAAGATACTTCAATGGGGCTGACATTGGTTGCTTGCTTTGACAGAATGGGGAATATTGGTTACTGGGTAGGGGTCAGCCCTCACATTTAGGGTTTGTGGAGCGACAAATGCCTGATGGTTTCTCTGGAACCAGTGTGGGCCACTAGAGAGTGAGAACTGGTGTGGGATTGTCTGAGATCCCAACCCAAAGGTCCAGCTGGAGGGATAAGGAGACCTTGGCAAAAAGATACTAGAGGAATACAGCCAGATAGCAGAGACTGAGCGAGGAGGTATAAGCTCCAAGCCCAAGAAGATCCTTTCTTCAAGATGTGAGAATTGGCAGGTAAGAGATCCTCTATGGCCCAAGATCCCACTGAAGAGCCCATGAGAGAGAGAGTCAGTCATGAAAGTCTTCTGGAAGACAGTTTCACACTATATCCGACCCACTTCCTCTCCCACTCCCCTCCTTGCTGAAGCCTTGGCTGGAGCTGAGTTGAGTACGGTCGGGAGGGGACCATAGTGCTGGTTGAGTAAATGATGAGGTCTCACCCCTGCTCACCTTCACCATTGTTGATGTCCGGCCTGAATCAGGCTTAGCTGCAGAAGGGAAGAAAATTTAACATTAGGCATAGCTGGAGAATTTGACAGGTATTAGGGATTGAATAGTTTATTAATGAACTGAGACTGTTTGGGGGACTGGAGTCACCAGAGGAACTTCTGTGGCTTGAGTATCCAGAAAAGCTATGGGAGCTGCACTACTTTTCATCAAAGGAGGTAGGAAAAACTAGCTCCAGACAGGGCTGATTTAAAGGACAGAGGGAAACAAATATAGTTACTTTATGACTAGTGGTCCTATTTGTTTAACTGAACAGCTTTACTTTAAAAATTAATTTATTAATACATTAATAGCCTCTTTTTTAAAGTCTAGAAAGGGTATTGCCAAATCAAACAGTAATTGTGTTAAATTCTTAACCCTTGTCAGTTTAAGACTTGGTGAATTTAATAATGGTTGCATATGTTGCTATACAACATGTAATCAAGGTAATTTAAGAACATGCTACTAAATAAATCGTAAAAAGCGGGGGTGCCTGCGTGGCTCAGTCAGTTCATCGTCCGACTGTTGGTTTCAGCTCAGGTCATGATTTCAGGGTCATGAGACTGAGCTCTGCATCAGGCTCTGTGCTCAGCAGGGAGTCTGCTTGAGATTCTCTCCCTCTGTCCACCCCCCAACTCACGCTCTCTTTCTCCCTTCTCTCAAATTAATAAATAAAATCTTAAAAAAAAAAAAAAAAAAGAATGTGCTACTGAAAAGTATCATGTTAAGTTATGGATTCCATTGTCTTGAGTTAAAACTTTCCAAACTACTGGTAGGTGAGTCTTTTTAAAGCTTCAGCTGGGTCACTTTAGCCATATTTGAGTCATATGAGGGTAAAAAATACCTTTCTTCTTTAAAATAAGTGAGCTGACCTTTTTGGGCTTATATAACTCACAGAGCTGAAGCCATAAACTTCAAACTGAATGTGAGTAGAGTTTTCACTGAGCAAGGAAAATGAAGTCAAATTAGAAAAAAAAAAATGGTTTCATATTTTTTAGATGGGACTATTAAAAATTTAAACCTGTGTCTTGACATTTAGACAATTCATGACAATTCACATGGTTTTTTAGAGATACTTGGGTAGGGCTAAAACAAGTCACCACTTGATTAGCTTTTAAATTTGCTTTGTTCTCTACTGAAGAGTTTTTGTACTGATAAAATTAAATGCAAACATATATGTTAATAAAATGTTTAGATTGGGAAATGAAGCACTGTGGTTTGAAATTTTACTGAAATTGAAAAAATAAGTAAGATTGGTAATGTGGCCTTATTATTCATGTTTTATGATGGGTTCCTCTTATTGTAGTCTGGAGAACTTGTATTGAAGAGGGTGAGGAGACCAACCCATTCTCTTAGACATTAACTTGAAAAGTAGGGACATTTGTAAAGGTGATGTTATTAAGTTTATGACTAAATTATTATTATTTTTTTAAAGATTTTATTTATTTGAGATAGAGAGAGATAGAAAGAGAGACAGCATGAGAAGGGAGAGGGTCAGAGGGAGAAGCAGGCTCCCCCCACCCAGAGCCGGGAGCCCGATGCGGGACTCGATCCCAGGACTTCGGGATCATGACCTGAGCTGAAGGCAGTCGCTTAACCAACTGAGCCACCCAGGCGCCCTGACTAAATTATTAATATTAAATACATAAAACATAACCCAGGAGGTGTATGTTCGTGGTTTTGCCACTGGATTTTGCAGACTGTCTAGGGCCATTACTTGACTACTTTGTTCCAGATAAATTCATCTACAGGGTAGAGTGAATCTCATCCTTAGAAGGAGGGATCCACTGCCTGGTGTAAAAGATGTTGAAGAACTCTTACATGCTCCTTAAAAAAACATTTGTTAAAGCAATCCCAGTGAACCCAGGCCTAAAACCCAGGTTAGGGCATTTTTTTGCGCTGGGACTTCTATCAATGATGGGTATTGTTACTTCCTTTCCCATCAATTTCCTATCCCCAAACTTCTTCTGTGTTTAGCACAGTAGGGGGTGGGGAGAAATCTTGCTCTTTTAAAAGGTATTGATATTTTGGGGGGATAATTCTTTCCTTTGATAATAATGTTTTACCTTTTCTAAAATAAGTTAAGCTTTATATTTTAAAATATATTTATTGCTAACCTGTAAGGAACTTGTCTCTATTCTAAAGCCTTTTTCCAGATATCGGGCTGTGAGTGTAACGATCTCTGTGGTTTTTTTTTTTTTTTAACTTCTTATTGTTAGGTATTTCCTTCTTGAAATAGTGCTCTTTCATACATAATTTTAGGATAAAATACCCTAGTAGAGTCTTGACCTTTTAATATAGTCTTCTTATGAAATACAGCTAAAGGCCATGTAGGAATGTATGTAGTAAAAAATTTAATCTTATACATTTTTATTTAAAAATATTTTTTATTTGCTCTTTGTTTTGACATAGTTTCAGATTTATAGAGACCTTGTAAGAATAGTACAAAGAATTCCCGTGTACCCTATAGTTAGATTCTCTAGATTTTTATATTATACCACACTGGTTTTATACCTCCCCATTCCATGTGCATGTGTGTATAATGTATGTATACACACATATATGCATTTTATTAGTTTTTTTCTGAACTGTGTTTTGAAGAGTAAGCTGCAGACATGATGCTCCTTTTCCCTTAAATACTTCATTGTGTGTCTCCTAAAGTAGGGACGTTCTCTTATATAACCACAGTCAATCATCAAAATCATACAATTAGCATTGATGTAATCCTATTATCTAATCTACCTTATTCAAATTGCTGATTTTCCCAGTAACTTCCTTTATATCAAAAGAAAATCCCAGATGATGCACTGCCTTCAACTATCAAGTCTCTTTAATCTCCTTCAATCTGGAACAATCTCCAGTGTGTCTTTGTCGTGACCTTGACATTTTTGAAGAGTGCAAATCAGTGATTTTGTCGAACGTCTCTCAATTTGATTTTTGTGTATATATTTTTAAAAGTATAAAGTATTCACTGTGGAGGAGTTGGAACATTCTTGTTGCTCTAGAAACCCGTAACTTCAAAGTTTGTTGACGTAAGTGAGCTCAAATATGGGAAACACCAAAGGGATTTCATCTCTGAATTTATACATATGCCTCCTGAGCCATTTGCACATATGATCGTTCTGCAGATTCTGTACGTTTTGTTCTTAAATAAAATTAACAAATGGCCAGAGTTATTCAAAACATTTATAACTCATTTTTAAGGGAAAAGTTCTAAGTTCTTGGTTATAGTAAGCGTTGCTATACAGTTTTGTTTCCCCATTTGGGTTATTTGTCTCACTTTGTCTTAAGTAACAGATACGGGCGAAAAGTTGCCTGTGAAAGGTTCAGGAGAGGTTTAACAGAGAATTGAACGTTTACTGAAGAAGTCCGAAAAGATGTGCCATCAGCTAAAGGCCTTTTTTGAGGGACAGCTAGCCCATTGCTCTCCAGGGATTCTTTGTCTCTTTATTTCAAGACTTCTCTTCTTCCGTCACATCTTCGTTTTTTCCTAAATCCATAACATTCAGGCCTGTTCCATACACATGGCTTTCCACATACAACATTGCAGGATTTTTTTCATCATCAAATGAGGTTTTTGGAATCTTGAGATCCCTCAGAAGTGCAGTGAGGGCTTGAGAAATCAACCTTCTTTCTCCTTTGCTGCAATAAATAAATGGAAGCATGAAAACTATCTCAGGAATCACGTCTCTTTTTGAACAAAGATTTTTATTGTAGTCTTGAGGAGGGGGCTGCTCTGGTAACGCAAAGGTTGTTATTGTCAAAATATATGAGCATAAAGATTTTCCCACTGAGATTAGATATTACCTCTCAGGATATAAGAAAGTGAGCCTTCTTCCTTCTCTTCCTCCTTTTCTTCCCTTCCCTTTCCTTTCACCTTTCCCCTTCCCTCCCCTCCTTCTCTCCCTCCCTCCTTCCCTCCCTCCCTTCCTTCCTTCCTTCCATTTTTTTAGAAAGACAAAAAGAAATGATGATAAATAAATTTTAAAAAGCGTAAATAGCAAGTGATGGTCAAGCAGCAGATGGCCCTTGACTTTGGTAGGACCAGCCGCCAGACCTAAGCAGCATTTTTGTGTTGGAACTTCTGCAGGTCTTGTGCCTCTTTGACTGTCAATTCCCTCATTCCAAAGATTTTCCCTCTTAACAGCAAACAGGGTAAGAATTATTGAATAACTGTCTTGGAAAAACAATTGTAGCTCTCTTCGCCATTAAAAAATGTGACTGAACTTAAAATGCTGTGTTTCTGATTAAAAAAACCACTAACATTGTACACACCTTTCTTTTGGATTTATTCTTCTTTGCAAGTGAAGCGATTAAGATCAGAATTTTTTTTAATTGGGCTCAAACACTGCCGGGCTTTTCTCCCAGAAAAATCAATGCAAAACAAAACAAAGCAAAACCAAACTCCCCACCCCCCAAACCCCACAACTGAACCTTTACCACTGCTTTGTTCTCCTGTTAATTGCTACCACCTGCTTTCAGGAGGTGCCTGAATTATTTTGGTTTTTGGTGGTCTGAATATTTACCTGATTTTGAGCCACAGGAGGTGAGTTTGCCCCGTATTTTTTCCTCACCACCTAATGCCATCCAAAATTTTCTTGCTGAATCAACTTCTTGTGCTCTCAACTTTTCTTTTTAATCCTCTCACCTCTGTTGCTGATCTGTCAGGCCCAGGGATTCAGCTTTGTTGCACCAATGCACACTTCAAAGATGTTTTAGAATTCACACTTCAAAATTAAAATATACATTTTCTTTTCAGTGACTGAGCCATGAAACAGAATCACATGGGATAAGGAAGTGGTAGAGTAGAACAGAAAAAACTACAACATAGAAGCAAGTGCTTCCCAGGGAATTAACTTTCTCAAACATGTGTTTCCCAGAGCTCAGAAAACACTAATTTCTGTGTTGTTGGTATTGTTTCTTTGTTCTACTCTGCCACTTCCTGATCCCACATGATTCCATTTCATGCCTCAGTCACCAAGTAAAAAAAATGTATATTTTAGGTTAGATTTTTAACTTCAAGCACAGTTTTGAAGTGAGCCCCCCAGTCCTGGAAGCTGGGGTAGGAGCTGAAAGCTGGGTGAGCGATCTGAAGGACTTCTCACAGTCAGAAACACAGGAGTAACTGCATCGCCTGGGGACGGACACTGTGGCTCCTTCCCCACGCCGTAGATCACTTAACTTGAGTCCTGTAGGGACCAATGGAACGTCGGCGCTGAGTTGTCAGATGTCTAACACGGGAAGGTTCTGTACTGCAGAACACTGCAGAATTGGAAGGCTGTTGTACTGGGGATGATGTGTGCCCTGCTGTGCTGATGGGTGGCCGATTTCAAAATGATTCCATATGGCCCCTGCCTGTTAGAGGGTTTTCCCTTTTCGCCCTCACCCTGAAAGTGATGATTCTCATTCACTCCCCCTTCTGAGAGGAGTTTGCCGATGTCCTGGGCACTCGTGGCACACGGATTGTTTAAAAGGATGGGTGGGGAAGGAAGACAGGCAAAATTCTAGTGACTCAAGAGGCCCCTCCAGCCCAGAGAACGCTCCGTGGACACAGGAACGAGAGGGTGGGCTCAGCGCCCTTGGATCCAGTAGCTTTCTTCTCTAATGCTCCCCCCGGGGTGTGGTCGCTCTTCTCCCATTCCTGGCTGAGAAAGGAACATTTTTTTTCTTTCTAAGAACAGAAAAAACCCACTTTGCAAATAGGCATTTGAGTCTTTCTCCTTGGATTTAGGTTAGTAGAGGTCATTTTTCCCTGAAATAGTTAAGTGCTTGATGCTTTTCCTACTGGTTCTATTAAAGAAAAAAGATATTCAGTGACACTTGTAAAAGATGGCGAGGCAGGCTCTATTCAGGATCATCATCATAGCTGTAGGTCCACTGCAAGGGCATTTTGCTGTGGGGGAGAAAGATTGGGTTCAACTTTAATACACCATGGGTAAGTGGGAATTGCGTGTGGCCAAGGAGCAGGCCGGGGTGGTGGTGGTGGGGGCAGTGAATGGGAAGTTACTGAGAGGAAACTTCAGGGCTAAGGGGAGGTCTGGCTAACCCAACCTAACAGGATGCTTGCTGAAGACAGGGTGATCAGCCATCACCTGGGGGATGGGGGTGGGGGGGGAACTCAGTCAGATGTCAAGATGATCAGATATTGAGGGGGGGGAGTTCTTATTAGAATGACTTAGCAGGATTCTTGCTTAACCTAGATTTCACAAGAAGGAGAACTGATGGACCCAGGAGAAGGTTCAGGAACCTGACTGAAGTTAGGCCAAGCAAAGAATCTTTGTTGGTTCCTAGTGAGAGAGTTTTTTACCATGAGCTGAAGAGGCTCTCAGTAAGTACCAAGGTGGAAGAATTCACTGGGCCTGGGGTGGGAATGGGGAGAAGCAGGGAACCATAGAGAAGAAGATTTCAGAACACTTTCCTTCTACAAGTTCTGTAACATCAGTGAGCACACAATCCCTCCTTATCCCGACTTATCACCAGCGCAGGTCTTGAATTACAAAAGTTCAACTCTAACAACTCTTAAGAATCGAATTTGAAGTATGGTGGACTCCGTTGAAAGTGTGAAGATCTGACCCAGGCCATCCGGGAGCCTGGCAGAGCCTGGATGTCACCCTTGGAATTTTTAATTGTGCTTAAAACTTGATCAGAGTTTAACAAATGCTGTGTAGGCCCCTAGAAAGTGGTAAGCCCTCTGCTGGCTCTGAGGATTACAAAGAAGGGTGAAAACCTCTGCCTTCGTGGAGTGTAGGGTCAAACACGAGAACTACATACGTGAACTGACAGAGGCAATCATGGAGTCTGTATGCAGTGAAGGCAAAAGTGCAGGGCTGGGAGTGATTTGTTTTCAGAGAGAGAGAGGGAATTGTCAGGGAAATGTTTCCAGAAGTGATAATGCCTGACCCGGGTTTTGAAGGACGAACAGGATTTTGATAGATGAACAAGAGAGAGGCAGATCCATCCAGGGGGAAGGAGCACATACAAATATACAGCTTCCTATCCTGCACTCCTCTGCGGGCTGTACTTTGGATCTTTGAGACCCAGAGTGCTTTAGGGAACAGAGTTTAAAGCCCTCTGGAGCTTTTAGCATCTGATTTGTGGATTTAGGGGAGTCTGGGGATTCAGGGTAAGAAGTAGGTTCTAAATCCTCCAGGAAACTCTTGGGAAACCAAATTTGGAAAGTGGTTGCTAGACTCCTGTCTTACTCTGGAAGGTTTGCTTTTGGTGTCCAAAGTCCTTGTTCTTTGAATAGCATTGGGTGCTGAGAACTATTGCTCCTTTCTTAGGGATGTGAAGCTCAGTGGCCCCTGGGCAGGTATATAGTGATCAGGGTTGGACCAAACCTGAGATGTCAGAGGGACAAACCAGCATCCATCTGGGCTACTAGAGGAATCCATGCTCTTGGAACGTTTGGAGGGAGAATGAGGAAGTATCAGTCTCTCACATCTGGCACTGTGGAAATGCACCCGGTCCATTTGGGAAAGCTGTCCAGGTGCTGCCAGTGGCCTTCCGTGGAGTTCAGGGCACTCAGAGTTCAGGATGAGCCAGCTGAGAATGAGAGAATTCTTTGTGATCCTGTAGAGTAGTACTTGGTGGACTGGTTTGTCTTACCTTGGTCAAACGGTCAACAAGTGTTGACTGAGATTTCAGAGAACCACTCACAGTCCTGTTGCCAAGTTCCAGGTCACACAGAAGTGTATCTGTGCAGAGTGACAGCTCAGCTAAGTAGGAAGTTGAACTTAGGACATTCAATTTTACAGGAGTCTCTAGCAGTGGACCTTCATTTCTTTTAAAAATAGATTTCTGTAGTTAGCAGCCACATTAAATTAGATAGTCCTACCCAGACCATAACATGGTTCGATGCTTTGGTGTTTTGTTGAGCATTGATTTAAAATATTTGTAAATCTGCTCTTGAAAATATTCTCCAATTGTTCAGTGTCCCTTTGATAAAGCTCTATACAATAAATACTTCTCAAAATTTAAAAAGATATTTTTTAAATGGGCAGAAGATCTGAATAGACATTTTTCTAAAGACATACAGATGGCCAACAGGTACATGAAAAGCTGCTCAACATCATTAGTTACCAGGGAAATGCAAGTCAAAACCAAAATGAGATCTCATCTCATGCCAATTAGAATGCTGTTATCAAAAAGACAAGAAATAACAAGTGCTGGCGCGGATGTGGAGAAAAGGGAACCCTTGTGCACTGCTGGTGGGAATGTAAATTAGTGCAGCCACTGTGGAAAATAGCATGGAGGTTCCTCAAAAAATTAAAAACAGAATTACCATATGATTTAGGGATTCCACTTCTAGGTATTTATCTGAAGAAAACAAAAACATTAATTCAAAAAGATATTGCACCCCTACGTTCATTGCAACATTATTTACAATAGGGAAGATGAATAAACAACCTAAGAGTTCACTGATGCATGACTGGATAAAGAAATTGTGGCATGCAGGTGTGTGTATGTATATAATGGAATATTATTCAGTCACAAACAAAGAATGAAATCTTGCTATTTGTGACAACATGGATGGACCTTAAGGGTATTATGCAAGTGAAATAATTAGATAAAGACAATTACTGTATGATCTTTCTTATATTTGGAATCTAAAAAACAAACACCCCCCCCTCCCCCCCCCCCAAAAAAAACCCCAAAAGCTCATAGATAACAGAGAACAGACTGGTGGTTGCCAAAGGCAGGGGGTAGGGATAGGAAAACAAACAAAAAAAAGAGATCCTGATAAACCGATACCCTTCTTTTTAGCAGTTAATGAGAGTTATGTAATCCAGAATGTTTTACATTTTGCCTTAGCTGCTACCAGGAAGCTCAGAGGTAAGTATTCCAATCAATTCAGTCATTCTAATTTAGTTTCCTGTTATAAGTCGCCCTCATCCTTTACAAATCCTCCTGTTTTTTCATTATAAGTGACTTCAAATCCATTTTTAGAAACAGTAGGAGTATAGGAGATAAATATGTGCACCGAAACCATAATATTTTATTAAATAGTATTGTCTTATTTTCTAAAGAAATGTATATGTGGCAACTTTTTTGTGTTAAGCACAGTGAGGGTTCTGATTGTGGCTGTTACTCACGTGGAAGCATTATTGACAGGAACATGCTCTCATTCCTACTGGAGTGCTCTGTGGGTTGTTCCTTTGTTAAACCCTCCTAGATTAACTCGCTCCTCTCCAGACACTCCTATCACTCTGAGCATCTCTAAGCACTCATATATATGTGTCTGGATAGCTGTAACTGTCATTAGTTATGTATTTCATAGAACATAGAAATTTAGAGCTGGAAGGAATGTAATCACCCAAATCCCATTTAGCTAAAACGATAGATAGCATTTTGCAACCACTAAGAGATTATAACAGAAGTTAGTATGCTGTTGGTTATTGCATGGGCTCTCTGGGACTCTCTTCCAAATGTGTAGACTGGGCCTAAGAGATTCTGGGTGGTGTTTGCATTGTTCTTCCTTGAATGGCAAACAGAAACTTAGCTTTGGGACTTTCTTCTTGAAAATAAATTTTCATCTAGTTATTTGTTTCTGGTTTCTATTTAGACATGACTATCTACTTCCCTAGGAGGGCTAGTCCTTGAGGGCAGGGGCAATGCCTCAGTCATCTCTCTGTCTTTAGCACCAGCTCTGGTCCTGGCTCAAAACAAACATGGAATAAAAGTTGAGTGAGTGAATGAATGAATGGCATACTGTCTCTTTGGTAGGACCGTACATTTATTGGAGGAAGGTCCGAACCCTGGTGTTTCTTTTCTGCCTTGTAAGATGCACTATCATTGCAGTCAGATAACTGCTCAGGCCGAGCCAGGCCAGGAGGGAAGAGTCAAATCAGGCAGTGATGAAAGAATCAGAAAGGTGTGGTGAAGGATTTGCTGTCGGTGACAGAAATAAGGAAGCTGCAGATGATGCCGAAGTTATAAGTAGTCTTTTGTCTGGGAGGGTAGTAGTGCTGTGTGTGGAGACTGGGAAAGCCAAGAGGGAGAAAATTTGGGAGGAAACTAAAATCATGTATGGGTGGCTGTACTGAGTTGTTGGGAGCCCACTTCCCAAGGGTGTGGTCTTTGTGTAATCCAAAATAGCTGCTTACACTTTGGCTACCAGAGTAGAGCCAGACATCACAGTAGAGGAAGGGCCAAAAGGGGGAAGAAAAAGGCCATGGGCGAAGGCCAGCTTGTAAAGAGGCTTCTGGAAGGCACACACTTATACTTCAATGTTATTGGCCAGAACTTTGTCACATGGCTGTATCTATCTACTAGGAAGTTAGAGAAAAGCAGTGTTTTAATTAAGCACATGCCCTAAATAAAATTAGGTCTTTTACTATGGAAAAGGTGAGGCTGAATATTGAGTGGCTAACACAAAGCTAGACATAAACTTGGTCTCTGATTCCTAATCTGGGGCTCTTTTAACTCTACTACACAACTGAAGATGTGAATTCTATATTGTGAAGGCAGAATGGGGAAGTGAGAAATGCCTGAGGTTAGTGTTCAATGTCCTGTCTCTGCCAGTTACTATTATCTTGGACATGGCATATAATTTCTCTGAATCCTTGCTTCTAAATCTGTAAGATGGTTTGTTGGATAAAATGATCTCTAAATTTCTATCAGCTAAAATACCTTATGATTAAAAAAAATTATGGTAGCTAATACTGAGTGAGCGATTGAACACATCAAAGGAGTCTATGTAGTTCTTCACGAATGGCTGTGCTGATTTGAGATCCGTAATGGAGCTCCATGATTAGGCTGGATTACAAACAGACCTCTTCTCCACAGAGATGATTTGACCAAGTAAAAGCTAAAGTGGTTGCCTACTCAACACCTATTTTTTCACTTTTTCCTTGTCAGTGGGATCCCAGTTTTATTTGAAAGTTGGTCAGAAATCCAATGGTAACTTGATTCCAAAGATGGCTGCCATGAATTCCTTCCCTTCCTGTACATGCCTGTTACTCACCCACTGAAAAGCTGGAATCACTAGAATCTGGGCTGGACTATTTAACCTATAGAAAATGGCTAGTTCCAGATTTAGTATTAAAAAAGGACTGGGGGCACCTGGTAGCTCAGTTGGTTGAGTGCCTGACTCTTGGCTTCGGCTCAGGCCGTGATCTCAGGGTGGTGAAATGGAGCCCAACTTGGGCTCCGTGCTCAGCAGGGAGTCTGCTTGAGAGATTCTCTTTCTCCCTCTCCCCCTCCCTCCACTGGTGCATGTGCACGTGTGTGCGCTCTTGCTCTCAAATAAATAAATAAATAAACAAATATTTAAAAACAAAAGGACTGGCAGTTTCTGCTTCCTGTCTTTTGTGGCTGCCACATAAGAAGTTTGGGATACTCTGCTAGACAGAGGGGCCTGAAGGACCAAGTATGTGAGCAGGGAAGCCATCTTGGAGATCAGCCAGTTGAACCTTCAGAAGAGCCCAGCCCCAGTCATTGTCTGACTGTAGCCACACGAGAGCCCCTAGAAGTGCCCAGCTGAGTCCAGTCAATTCACAAGACTATGAGAGATAATAAATTGTTGTTTTAAGCCACCAAGTTTGTGGATGGTGTGTCATATAAAAACAGATAACCACAACAAATGTGCTCAGGAAATGGCCCCTTCTCAGTCCCAGGAGGCAAATCATGATTGGTTTAAGCCAATTTTGATCAGTTCCTCTGCCGAAGTATTTTAGGGGGATACATGTGACCAGTTCCAATCAGTGAGATGCTGGATAGCATTTACTTAGAGATAAAAAGAGACTTATGGGAGAAAAGTGTGTTTCTCAGTCTGACACTGTTGTGTCTACATTTAACTTCGGGAACTATGGCAGCCATATTGTACCCATGAGGAGACAACTCTAAGAACCAAGCCAGTAAGCTGAGGATGACAGAGCAAAAAAGATGGAGGAGCCTGTGTCCTTGAAGTCAATCCTGAAAACTTCCAAATTCTAGACTTCTTGTTACATGATATAATAAATCCTTTTTGTTTAAATCATTTTGAATTGGGTTTTCTGTTACTTACTGCTGAAATCATCCTAATTGATAGTGTAGGGAAAAAAAAATCTCTGTGCTACTCTCTTCCACTGATGGAGAAAGAAAAAATTAAAATTACAAAGTCTCTTTTCTTTCTTTTATGCTATCCAGAGTAGATGGTCCTTCAGTCCTGGATATACTAAGGTAGCAGCCGAATTGTGGGCGAGACCTAAGCTGTTTTGCATAATGAAATGAAAGGAATTGAGTTTTGAGAGAAGGGGGCCAGAGAACAGAGAATCAGGGAAGGAAGACAGGAGTCTTGAGCCCGATACACACATATATATATATATATATATAATATATGTGTATATATGTATATATATATATCCGTGTGTGTGTGTGTGTGTGTGTGTGTGTATGTGTATGAATAGGGGAATGAGAAATAGGATGGGGAGCTGAATTTCAAGGAGAAAGGCAACCTTCAGTAAAGTCTGGTAGCTCGCAGCCTTGGTGAGCATGAGGATGCATTCCAGGTGTAGTTTGCTGTGGAGCCAAGGGGAGCAGAGGAGGTGCAGTGCGGGCGAAGTGGTGAGTTAGAGGAAGGGGAAGTCGGAGCCAGAGTGGCTGGGAGGAGTTCGAGCCTTCAGGATTTATAGTGAATGTTGGAGCTGCCGTGGGGGTGGGAAACAGACGTGTCAGTTGAAAAAAATCTTTAGTTCTGGAAGTGCAAAGTGACCTCTTCTGACATATTGATTTAGGACTAGCTTCTTAGACAACAATTATGTGCTCAAAACATGTTTTTGGAAGTTTTAAGTATTCAGATTCAATATGGAATTTTTTCTGAGGTCCGTGTCACTGTTGAACTCCTAGGCCATATCAAGACGTATTAAGATATGTCAGGATAGCCTGAAGTCATAGTAAACGGTCTGAGTGAATGGGAAGTTCCACAACTCAGTGGAAAGAGGGCTGAGCTTTACCTGGAGGACTGGTTACTTCTCTCACTAACTTCCTGAGTCACCCTGACTGAGCGAGTTGCTCAATGATTCTGTGCCTCATTTTACTTATCTGTAAAATAAATTGCTAACCTCTATCAGTTTCTTTTTTTAAAATAAAAAAAATCATTTTAGGATGACCAAAGTATTACATTATTGTTGTTAGAAAAAAAAAAAAATACAAGCAATAGACTGACAGACTTGATTCTAATATTGGCAGGTCCTGACAAGAAAATAGAGCTCCACATGTAATATGTGTGAATACCTAAAGATTTGAAATTCAGGTGGCAAACTCCTGAGTAAAATATGTCTTACTGTAAGGACAAATATTAAAAATAAGGGGCTTAATTCTTCCTGTTAAAAATAAGGAGATTTCCCTTCTCTCCTTTTTCTTAGAGCATTTACATCAGAAAATTTGTGACTGAAGTTCTTTCTCTGTCTCTTTGAAATGTGCGCAAATCTTTTTATAAGCTAAGTAAGTCTCTTGGGAGTCTCTTTGTGACCCAGGAATGTCTTGTCAAGGATGGGGAGTTGTCTTTTTGAAATGCGATCATCCAGGAAGCTAGCGCCCCCATTGTTTCTGTGGGAGGGTAGGAACTTAACTTTGGTGGGCACCTTGCTCCCCATTGCAAAGCTACTTTCTATCATGAAGATAGAAGCGTATTTTTCCCTCGTATAAAACCAATTAGCTAACGCAGATGGTTACCCCCGTTACCAGGTGAATTTTGGATGAACTGTGTGGCCTAAATGGTGCTGTCAAGTCCTCCGACTTGGGGAGTAGGCACTGTTTATCTTGAGAACGTGTAGATGGTGGGTGGTGTCTGCCTGGCTATGCAAGTGGGTGAGATTTCTTTCTGTCCTTCAGTCTCTTAGCATATTGCCTGTGATGCGCATCCCATTCTGGTTTAATACTTACTCAGCATATAACTCTTTTCTTTCTCTGCTACCTTTGTGGAAAGCGTTCTGGGTTGGGATAAGACTTGGTTTTAAATTATGTTTCCCGTTGACAAATATATCCACCCTAATTCATGGAAGATGGGGCTGAAGTGGACGGACTCTTTAGAGGTCTCTGTCAAAACATGGCATAGGGGAGAGAGCTGGTCCTGGCCCGTGCCCTACCCATCTTCTCTTCCCACTGCCAGGGGCCCTGGACACACATTGGGGAAACCCCATCCGCACGTCGGACTCCATCCATCCTCAGCTGCCATCCCTCAGCCCCATGAACACCTGCCTCTTGTTACCTCTCAGGGCTTGGGGAGCACTCACTAATCCCATGCATCTGTGCTGGAGAGGGCAGACTTGGCAAAGAGCCCCAGCTAGGGCATTCTGGAGTCCCAGGTGCCTGAAACGCAGTCTGATATTGTGGGCAAGGCCTCCGGGTAGGCATATGTCCTTGGCCCTGAAAGCACCTAGCCCTGGAAAACGGCTCTACCCGAGAAGGTTCAGAGCACTGTTGTTTATAATGCTGGAGCAGGAGCAGAACGTGTTCCTCCTTACTCGGGGCCAGGGGTAAATAGTGTACACTGATAGAGGAAGAAGTGAAAATCCTGCCTGATTTCCTTTCCCTTCTGCTCCTTGCCCCAGAGGTACCCACTCACTATCAGTAGTTTGGTGTGTATCCTCCTTTGATGGTTAATTTTGTGTATCAACTTGACTGGGCTATGGTGCCCAGATATTTGGTCAAACATCATTCTCAATGTTTCTGTGAAGGTGTTTTTTTTTTTTTTTTTAACATTTTATTTATTTGGGGGAGAGAGAGAAAGAGAGAGCACAAACTGGGAGGGGCAGAGGGAGAGGGAGAAGCAGATTCCCTGCTGAGCAGGGAGCCCGATGTAGGGCTCGATCCCAGGACCCTGAGATCATGACCTGAGCCGAAGGCAGATGCTTAACCAGCTGAGCCACCCAGGCGCCCCAGTGAAGGTGTTTTTTGGGTGAGATTAAGATTTACATTGGTGGACTCTGAGTAAAGCAGATTATCCTTCTTGATGTGGGTGAGCCTCATCTCATCAGTTGAAGATCTTAATTAGAACAAAGACTGACATCCTCTGAGCGAGAAGGAATTCCGCCAGCAGATGATCTTTGGGTTCAAACTTCAACTCTTCCTCGAGTGTCCAGCCTACCAGCTTTCCCCATCAGATTTTGGATTCACTAGCCCCTACAATAGTGTAAGACAATTCCTTAAAATAAATCTCTCTCTATATATGTACACATATCATGTAAGCTCTGTTTCTCTGGGGAGCCCTGACTAATATGCATTCTCATAATTCTCCCAAACATTTGCAAATATACACACTTGAACATAAACATACACACACAATGCTTTGCTTTGTTTATGTTTAATTTAAATGGGATTTTATTGTCCTATAGTTGCTTTATTAACCTGGTGTCTTCTTTCTCCGGCAGCATCTACAGTGTAACTGATAAAAAACTGCAGTGAAGTGTTCACCGTGCTGGGCAAAATCAGCACTTGATAAACGTGAATGCATCTGTACATGGAGCTCACAGGGCTCGTACTCAGAAAGCAATTTGTTTATTGTCTCTTGATCATTTAAACTTTATTCCGTGGGGGGTGTTGTTTCCCCTGCTACTAGATGAAAGTTCTAGAAGGCCCACAGCTCTTCGATCATCCTTAGGTAATAAAAGATCCTGAAGTCATTTAAGGTTGTAAACACAGCATCAGTTCAGAAATTAGAACATCAGGACCATGTGAGAAATAAACTTGCTTTACTTCCATATAGTTAAACCACGAACCCCTCCCGTCATCCAGCTAGGACCTGCTGTAGGTGGGAAGCCATGCCTAGGAAAGGTGGGTTGAATTCAGGTTCTTCTTTTTCCATCCCATCCTCCTGCTCCTCTCCTGGCATCTTCTGTGGTCTCTGACACTTTCAGGGTTGAGGCAGGGAGAAGGAGAGGCACTAAGGGGATGGGAAAGCCATTTCATGGTTGGGTGAGTTTGTGCTTTCTGAATTGGGTAGCTTTTAACAATGGACTCTTTTTCTTCTGGATGTTTGCATGGGTTCTTTTGGGACATCCCCAGCCCCTGGGGGCTTCCCACCTGTATTTCCCTTGACAAGAATGATGAACTGGCCTTCCCCTGGCTGCTTTCCCATACACAGTCCTGAGAAATACATCTCTACCTTCAGCTTCTCTCTGCTGAGGCCTGGTGGCCCGCCCTCTCAGTTGGCCCCACGAGACAGGCCCCACAAAGACATCCAGCTGGCTGTTTGTCCCTCACTGTGCACATCTGGCCTGAGGGAATCACTGAAGTCTTTCTGCTTCCATAGACTCTGGGGGTGCAGGCACCCCCAACCCAGCCAGCTCTCCTTCAATTCATCCATCAGAAGCTAGACAGCCTGCCTCTCCGCTTCGATTTCTCAGATGGGATCAGACCCCATGTCACTGTATCCCCTGTCCTGCTAACCTCAGGAGGTGTTTATTTCTTTCTCTGCGTTGTCTCTCTGGAGTCCCTCGCTCTTAACTTGAGATACAGGGAGCACCTCAGGACCTCCCCCCCCCCCGATGCTACTTACTGCACACCAGTGGGTTTCGGCAAAGAAGTACTCTTCACATCCTCTGGTTTCCTATAAATTGATCCCTTTGTATCTTTGAATAGGGTGAGATGTTTGGAAGTTCAGGAATAGATTTGTTTTACTATTCTTATTGAAAGTTCAATTGGTACTGACTTTGGTATCCTATATTTACTGCATCTTGGTGCCTTGGTTAAAACTTCCAATTTAACATTCTACTGGATCAACTACTACTTTTATTGTTTTTATTATCTACCATTTAAAAAATGATTTTATAGTGTTCTATGGTGAGACTATAATGATTTATTTAAGTCTCCTTCTACTGATAGTCACTGAGGTTGTTGCTAAATTTCTTTGTCTAAAAATAATACTCAAAAATAGTCAGATGAAGAAAGGCAAATACTGTATGATTTCACTTATATGTGGAATCTAAAAAACAAAACAAATGCACAAACAAAATAGTCTCTTAAACACAGAGAGCAAACTGGTGGCTGCCAGAGGGTAGGTGGGTGGAGGGATGGGAGAAATAGATGAAACAGATTAACAGATTAAGAGGTACAAACTTCCAGTTATAAAGTAAGTCACATAAATAAAAAGTACAGTATAGGGAATATAGTCAATAATATTGTAATAACATTGTATGGCAGCAGATGGTGATTACGTTTACCATGGTGGGCATTGAGTAATGTATAGAATTGTCAAATCACTATGTTGTACACCTGAAATTAATACCACATTGTATGTCAACTATACTTCAGTGATAAATTTAAAATATAAAAAAAGTGTTACCAAGTATGCATATAACAAAAAAGTGTTTTAAATTGGATGTGAATTACAGCTTGGAAATTGTGTTTCATGTCACTGGTATAATGAACTGTTTTATTTTTGTAAAAATAATTATTTGAGAGAGAGAGAGTGTGCAGTGGGGAGGGGCAGAGGGGAGGGACAGAGAACATTAAGCAGACTCTGTGCTGAGTGTGGAGCCCCACTGGGGGTTCGATCTCACAACCCTGAGATCACGACCTGAGCTGAAACCATCATGACCTGAGCCAAAATCAAGAGTTGGACGCTTAACTGACTGAGCCACCCAGGCATCCCTGAAGAACTGTTTTAAAACACATTTATCTGACTTGCTTGTAAGATTCTGTATCATATTTTTTTTAAAGATTTTATTTATTCATTTGAGACAGAGAGACACAGAGAGAGAGAGAGAGAGAGAGAGCGTGAGCAGGGGGAGAGGCAGAGGGAGAGGGAGAAGCAGACTTCCTGCTGAGCCAGGAGCCTGATGTGGGACTCAATCCCAGGACCCTGGGATCATGACCCGAGCCGAAGGCAGATGCTTAACCATATGAGCCACCCAGGTGCCCTGATTCTATATCATATTAATATGAACATTTGTGAGGTCTAAGTTTTTCTTTTGTTTCAAGTAAGTATTTATGCACCTGACAAATACCATGAAATAATGGTTTTGGGAGAAGTAAACTGATACATGTTTCTTTCTTTCTTTTTTTTTTTTTTTTTAAGATTTTATTTATTTATTTGACAGAGAGAGACACAGTGAGAGAGGGAACACAAGCAGGGGGAGTGAGAGAGGGAGAAGCAGGCTTCCCGCAGAGCAGGGAGCCTGAAGCGGGGCTCGATCCCAGGACCCTGGGACCATGACCCGAGCCGAAGGCAGATGCTTAATGGCTGAGCCACCCAGGCACCCCTGATATGTGTTTCAATAAATAGATTTTTAAAAAAGATTTATTTATTTATTTTAGAGAGAAAGAGCATGCAAGCAGGGGGAGGGGCAGAGGGACAAGGAGAGAAGTAGACTCCTTGCTGAGCTTGATTTCATGAACCTGGGATCATGACCTGAGCCGAAACCAAGAGTCAGATGCTTAACCAACTGAGCCACCCAGGAGCCCCTTAGTAAATAGATTTTAATATTCCAAGAAAATAATTGGTTGAATGTTAAAACACACCTTACTTTTAAGTTTGAACTTACTGGCCATAAGGAAAATGTTTTTAAACTTGGCCTTTTGCTTATATTCCCTTTTGCCTGCATTTTTTGGTAAACTTCTGCAACAAGAAATACAAACAAGGGGGGCACCTGGGTGGCTCAGTCAAAGTGTCTGCCTTTGGCTCAGGTTGTGATCCCAGGCTCCTGGGATTGAGCCCCACATTGGGCTCCCTGCTCAGCGGGAAGCCTGCTTCTCCCTCTCCCACTCCCCCTGCTTGTGTTTCCTCTCTCTCTGTGTCTCTCTCTATCAAATAAATAAAATCTTAAAAAAAAAAAATACAAATAAAGGTTGAAATTTGCACCTAAAAATAAAAGCACAAAGATATGTTCAAGGATGTTTATCTTTATGCACATGCTTGGAATTTTTGTAGAATAGATTCTTAGAAGTAGTTTTCTGGGTCAAAGGGCAGATACAGTTTAAAATTGGAATTGCTGCTCGATTTCCACCTCCATGACAGTGCTTTATTTCCTTCTTGATAATATAAATATTTGCATTTTACTAGTGTTATGGGTAAAGTCTTTTTCCTGTTATTTCAACCTACATTTTCCTGACTAGGAGAGAAGTTCCTCATCTTTACATATCTTTACTGGCCATGAGTATATCTTTCCTGGTAAATTTCCTCTTCATAAACTTTGCACACTTTTTTTCCATTGGTTAACTTGTAATTTTTCTTGTTGCTTTCCAGGTGCTTTTAATATATTGTGGCTATTAATCCAGTCTCATGGTTTTCAAGTTGTCATCCAGTAAGCCTCAACTTCCTGTAGAGCTGTGTTAGATGTGTGTGTGCACTTCCTTGAAGATGAGAGCCAGAACAGATAGGGCTCTGGTTTCCTCAGCTTATGTTTCAACCAGAACAGCTCTACTTTACCTGACTTAGAAATTAGTGCCTTTATAAGATTGTGTTTTGGGAAAATAAAAATCTGTTGCTAAAAATAAGTGTTTGCAAGGCACATGGGTGGTCATGTCGGTTAAGCATCAGACTCTTGATTTCGGCTCAGGTCATGATCTCACGGTCATGAGATTGAGCCTCGCATTAGGCTACGTGCTGGGCGTGGAGTCTGCTTAAGATTCTCTCTCTCCCTCTCCCTCCCCCCAAAGATAAATAGATAGATAAGTAAATAAATAAATTTATTTAAACCAGATCATCTTTAAATATCACTATTGCTCTGAAGTACTATGATCTTTGATTCTATGAATTAAAAAATAATGCTGTAGTCTGTCCAAAGTAGGAGATAGAACCAGCATTGATAAATGATCATATCGTTTTCAGAGCTTTGTGTATTTATTCATTTCCTGAGTATTATTAGGTACCTACTTCATGCTAGGCCCCATGCAAAGTACTGATACAGTTGTATACAAGACAGCCATGGTTCTTTTTTTTTTTATTTTTTAAAGATTTTTATTTATTCATTTGCGAGAGAGACAGAGAGAGAACAAGCAGAGGGAGAGGCAGAGGGAGAGGGAGAAGCAGGCTCCCTGCTGAGCAAGGAGCCTGATGCGGGACTCGATCCCAGGACCCTGGGATCATGACCTGAGCCGAAGGCAGACGCTTAACCATCTGAGCCACCCAGGCGCCCAAGACAGCCATGGTTCTTAACCTCTTAGACTATTGGTTGGTGAGGAAGACAGACAGTATAAAATAATAGCAATAAAGGATGTCGAGGATTATGAAAATCCCATATGGCATATTATGCCAACCCATTTTAAAGGGCAATGATGGCAAAGTGATGTTTAGCTGTAACCCAGTCATGACCATGAGCTAGACAGGTACAGGGAGAGGGTTTGAGATTGGGGATGGGTGGGCAAAACACAGGACAATCAATAATGTAAGTCAATTTCAATTTTCTTGGAGTACTGTCTCGATTAATGACCAAGTGTTCAAATGAGCCAGTCTAGAGGGAATTTTATTTACCTTCATGTATATATAAACGAGTTGCCACTCCTGTCTCTGTTCTTCCCCCTTCCTCTCTTTCCCCTTTCTCTACCTTTTTAAAGATGAAAGCAAACTTTTACTTTATAAGTTACAAATTAAAATTGTATTTCTAAGGTGGAATATACCTAAATTGACAGTCTTCTAAATAACATAAAATGGGAATTTGAATGAGCGATGAGATTTTTGACAAAATTCCAGTAGCACAAAGAACCACTTGACTTGAATTCAACTGGAACAATTGATCCAGAATTTACAATCACTGAGAGACTTCAAACAGAAGTTAACATGCTGTAGGTTATTATATGGGCTTTGCTGGGCTCTCTCCAAAATGAAGAGACAGAGCCCAAGAGAATCAGGTGGTTTTCACATGGTTCTCATCTGGGTAGAGAACTTGAATTTAGCTTTAGGATTTGCCGTTGGAAATGTTTTCTGTATAGGGTTGGATTATCTCCCCAGAACCCTGTGGTCTTTCTCCTTCTTTCACTATTGAGCATTTTTTTTTTTAAAGATTTTATTTATTTATTTGAGAGAGAGAATGAGAGAGGGCACATGAGAGGGGGGAGGGTCAGAGGGAGAAGCAGACTCCCTGCAGAGCAGGGAGCCTGATGCGGGACTCGATCCAGGGACTCCAGGATCATGACCTGAGCCGAAGGCAGTCGCTTAACCAACTGAGCCACCCAGGTGGCCCTCACTATTGAGCATTTAAAAGAGGATAGTCTATCCTCTGAGTTTCTACTTTCTCGTCACTACTCACTACTTACCTTGCAATGTAACTTCAGTTCCCAGCTCTCTGAAGAGATGTTCTTGTATCATATGATCTCACTGATATGAGGAATTCTTAATCTCAGGAAACAAACTGAGGGTTGCTGGAGTGGTGGGGGGTGGGAGGGATGAGGTGGCTGGGTGATAGACATTGGGGAGGGTATGGGCTATGGTGAGCGCTGTGAATTGTGTAAGACTGTTGAATCACAGACCTGTACCTCTGAAACAAATAATATAGTATATGTTAAAAAAACAAAAAGAAGAAGAAGATAGCAGGAAGGGAAAAATGAAGGGGGGGAAATCGGAGGGGGAGACGAACCATGAGAGACCATGGACTCTGAGAAACAAACTGAGGGTTCTAGAGGGGAGGAGGTGGGGGGATGGGTTAGCCTGGTGATGGGTATTAAAGAGGGCACGTACTGCATGGAGCACTGGGGTGTTATACGCAAACAATGCATCATGGAACACTACATCAAAAACTAATGATGTAATGTATGGTGACTAGCATAACATAAAAAAAAAAAACTAATGATGTAATGTATGGTGATTAACATAACATAATAAAAAAAAAAAGAGAGAGATGTTCTTGATTCACTGGTAACTCCCTGATTGCTAATCCAGTAGTTTTGGCTTAATTCTCCTCGAACTGGTGTTTCCTATAGTGTCTGCTCCATTGTTCTCCTGTTTTCTCCAAACTCACTCGAAAGCCTTTGTTTTGGTGATGGTGCCTGATTTTCCTCCTTGTATGTCTCTGACCCCTTTGTTGACTCCTTCACTGACTACCCTTCCTTTTCTCCTCCTGTAGTAAGTGTATTCCCAAGACTGTCTTTCTCTGCCTTCTTTTCCCTCCCTCCTTATGGAACTGAGTCCCATATTTCTATCTCCTGACCTGGTCAGGTTTTAATCCAGCATTTGTTGTTTGCTGGACATCTCTACCTGGTTACTTCCTCCCCTACCCAGCAGCCAGGTGTGGCCAGTTTCTGTTCATGGTGCCAGTATTCTCCACGTTACCTAGAGCTCAGCATTGTATTTGATTCTTCCTTCCCTCTTGACCTCCTGAGTCTGGTAAATCACTAAGTCTTTTTGCTTTTTCTCTTCACATTTCTCTATCATCTTTCTTCCTTTGCCTTCCCACTGGCTAGAGTGACCGTACATCCCAGTTTGCTCAGGACAGTTGAAATTTACACCAAACACCCCCATTCTGCTACCACTCTCTTTTACTCACAAAAGTATCCTGGTTCACACCATAAATTAGTTGCCCTACAACTTAGACAACACTAGTTCAGATCTCAAGCAGCTCTTGCTGTACCTTCTTCCTGGTCTCTTACCTCTAGGCTCTCCCTGAATGTGTGCTACTGGAAAAGACTGGTCTTTTTTTTTTTTTTTTAAAGACTTGTCCACTTATTTGAGAGAGAGAGAGAGAGAATGCGAGGCAGGGGAGGGGCATAGAGAGAAGGAGAGGGAGAGAATCTCTCAAGCAGACTCTGGCTGAGCATGAGCCGGACATGGGGCTTGATCTCATAACCCTGAGATCATAACCTGAGCAGAAATCATCAGCAGAGACTTAACCGACTGAGTCAACCGGGCGCCGCAAAACTGGTCTTTTTAAAGTGCTTTTTTTTTTTTTAAAATTATTTTTATTTTTATAAATTTACTTGACTGCTTTAAAATCTTGGCCAATTCATCACTGCCTTTTAAATAAAGTAAATGCCCTTTGGTTTTAGTTTCTGGCCCTCCGTGATTTGGCTCCCACATTGTGTTTTCAACCTTATTCCTGCTTCTCTCTGAAAGGAAAATACGGAGTATCAAAGTACAAGGCATGTCTGGGTTAGCATCTTGACATGTTTGCTATTGTGGACATACCGAAGATATTTTAGGGACTGCCAGAATTAGGAATGAATCCTCTTTCTGTGATAAGCCCAACTTTGGTTCTTTCAATAATGAGAGAGAAATGTCAGGACTGCAAGATACCCCTTGCTTGGTTTTTACTGTCTCTCTATTCCTAGTTCAAGGTGATATGAAGGTACTCTTTGAGACCTCTGCCAAAGGTGGAGTTCTTCACTGTATGAGCAATCCAGCACCCCTGACCCAATATGGTCTCCTTGGCTGAAGGGCTGCTCATAGAGGGCTTGCACACAACCCACAGCCACGTTTTGTGGGCATAACCAGGCAAATGCTTCCAAGGATGGGGATATCCTGAGGCAGATATAGAGTCTGAGGTGACATCCTATCACAAAGTTCTATTACATCCTATTAAGACTACCTTTTAATTCTGTAATGGAAACATTACCCAGGAAGCAAGGATCATTTCAATACAAGGATGGACTTGGCTTTCCTGCAAAAATTTTGGATACCTTCCCTTGCTGCTGTGCATGATTTTTTCATGTCCTGAGTGGGGCTTTTGTGCATAGAGCTATTTCTAATACTTGAGTTTTAGGTAAACAATGTACAAAATTTTAAAAAATTAATCTGTTTATTAAACTTTTAATTTTAACTTATAAATCTTGTATTCTATATAAAACATGATTAAAATAAGAGCAAATAACTCTCCTTTTTCTTAGGTTAGTTATTTAATCTACTCAAGTTGTAAGACCAGAAGTCCTTAAATAGCCAGTCCTATTAACAAATCTAATTTAATTAAATTCCTTAAACATTTAAACATGTACCAATATATTTAATAGGTTTCATTTCTTTTATACAGTTTTGGATGCCTGAAAGGGCAAATTATTGACTCTAACAAGGAGAAATTTCCCAAGCACTTAAAAATCTCTTGTAAATCTACATTGTTTGTGAACATAGCAAAACAAATGATAAACATAAAAAATTGTCTGAATTGTTCCAATATTATTTACCATGTTTTCTCTTAATCCTTTCAAAACTGAAATTATTTGCATATTTTATGTTAGAATCACAAAAAATAACCTGTCAGATTCCCTATATGCCAAATTCTCTTAAAAATGCTTTAATACCAGATACTACATACTGATTGTCCTAATGATAAAACTTCCTTTTGAATATTACACAAAGTTGTTAACACTGTGGGCTGGATTTATTTCATCATATTTATATTTCATTCTCATGAATTGGGAATGGATTTCCCAATCTGGAAAACATACATACTCATTAGAAGATTCCCTCTAGTGGGTGAGAAGAGGTTGGTTATTGGGTGGACAAGTCATGGCCAGGATGTGGTCAGAGGTAGGAGGTGGGATGTGAGGCTTGGGGGCTACATGCCTCTGTGAGGATTCTATGTTACCAACCCAAGGCTTAGCTAATCTTCCAAGTTTCTATGTCACGTGCAGAGCACCATATCCATACCTTGACCCAATCCTGTTATTTGATGTGAGTCTTTGCCTCTGTCCAGATTGTAGTTAAGTTCATTCAGTTAATTTCTTTACTGCTCAGTTTAAATCAGCACCCTTTTCACCCAGATTTTGAAAGTATGTAGGGCAGCAGCATTGTCCAACAGAAATAGGATGTGAGCCACAGATGTGAGCTATGCATTAAAAATTTTAAATAACATTAAAAAAATAAAGAGAAGCAGGTGACATTAATTTTAATAATATATTTTATTTAACTCAATGTATCCAAGAATTTATCATTTTAGCACATATTTAATATAAAAATTATTTTTGGTCTAAGTCACTTTTTACTTTACTACCAAAGTCAAGAAAGATGAAATTAGGATCCGGGTAGGAGCTGGGTGGCTGCAAACAGAGTGTGCTTTGGGATATATTTTAATAGAAAGTCCAGAGATTGCTGCCAGGATCTGTGTGGCTATATATTTCTCCTCTCCTCCAGAAGACTAAGTATCTGGAAGGTAGGAACCATTTTCTTGCTGCCTCTCAATGCCTGGTTCATTAGCTAATAAACTCTAAGTAATTATGTTTTGAATGAATGAGTGAAAGAAAGTAAGAGACAGGTGGCTCTTCTGTTATGGAGTGGACCTCATCAGACCTGAGAGTAAGGATGTCCAAAGACAGAGAACTTACCACATTACTGGTGGGATCTGGGACCTGTGTCTCTTTACTGGGGTTGGAGGTTCAAATTGTGGGTCTTAAGGAAATGCTGGCAAAAAGCATTCTCCTTTAGCCCATTGACATCTTCTTCTTTTTTTCAAGATTTTATTTATTTATTCTTGAGAGAGGGAGAAAGAGAGAGAGTGTGCTTAAGCAGGGGGAGGGGCAGAAGGAGAGAGACTCAAGCTGACTCCCTGCTGAGCATGGAGCCCCACCAGGGATTTGATCTCACAACCCTGAGATCATGACCTGAGCAGAAATGAAGAGTGGGACCCTTAACCGACTAAGCCAGGCAGGCGCCCCCTAGCCCATTGACTTCTTAAGTATCACATTTCTGGCTCCCTGAAAGAAGAGTCTTTGAAGACTTTAGGGACCACTCAGATCATAGTAACAGAATGGCTAATTCATTCTTGGGGCTACTGAATGTTGAGAAGGCAGACTGCTTATCAGTCAGTGAATAGTCAGTGTGCTTGCCCTTTGACCAAGTAAATTCATTTCTGGAAAAGTAGCCTAAAGAAATACAGGAAAAGTCTACATTCGTTAGGTTTTAAGCTGTGTAACGAACCCCTCCAAAACAAAGTGGCTTGAAATAATAACCATTTCTCTGGCTCATGATTCTTTGGATCACTGGCATTTCTTCTTGTCTGGACCAGCTCTGCTGATTTCAACAAGGCTTGCTCCAGTCTTCAAACAAGGCTGTTCAGTTGGTGAGTTGGCTGGTGGCTGGGTGATCCGGGATGGCTTTCATCACGTCTGGTAGTTGACAGGTCTGCAGTAGGGATGGGAGCAACTGGGTCATATGTCTCCTCATCCAGCCAGCTAGCCCAGGCCTGTTGATGTGGAGATAAAATTCCCAGGGGAGCAAGGGAGCAAGCTCTCATGTGCAAGCACTTGCATGCATCAGGGTTGCTAATATCCTATTTGCCCAGCAAGTCTCATGGCTGACTTTGGCATCAAGGTGGACACTCACAGTTACATGGCAAGGGGGCATGGACACTGAAAGGGGAACTCTTGGCATTTTTGCAATCAGTCTACATGGGCTGTCAAAACCTTATGCATTAGGATGTTCATCATAGTGGTTTTGTAGTGTAGCAATTACATACATGTAATCCAAATGTCCAACAAAATAAAAAATAACAATAAATAAAAAAAATAAAATCATGACACACTGGGGGTACTATTTGCTAGCTGTTATGTAGTCACATTAAAATGCCTCTGATATGCTGTTAAATGAAAAAAGGATACATGATTTTATGTACAACTATTTAATAAACATTAATTGAAATAGAAAAATGTTAGAAAAGAATACACAAAAATTTTAATAATCATATTGGGGAATGACATCCTTGGTCACTCTGCTCTTTACTAATCAAAATCTTCTCAATTATTCCACATGTGTATTTACACAATTTACTTAAAATTTTATTCAAAATCAACTTCCCATGTTTATTAAGAAGGAATCATTTTGTACATCTCCAAATTATTAAGATGACATACTATAGACACTCTGAAAATGTGTTTCGGCAACATTTTCTCTTGGTATGAAGGAAAATTTTACAATTTCTTTTTCTGAAAGACTAATATGAGCCTGCAAGAGCAAGAAGTAATTTAAATATGTTTAGGGACCATTTTCATCTTCAGAATTAAGGATTATTTTAATTTTACATCATTGCCTTTTCTCTTTTACTTTCCTTTTTAGTTTTATCATTTTAGGATTCCCTATTTTTAATTTTCATACAGAGATTTCTTTAATTGATCATTATAATTAAGCATAAAGTCATAAGTTACAAAGTCATATTTTGCTGGATCCTAGAGTTCTAAATTATTCATTTCGCTTACTGTTTTTAGATTAGTTTATCTGAAAATTTCCAGTTTATTGCTGTTTGTTTTGTTTTTTTATTTTGTACAGATAGAAAGGCAGGAAAAAAGGAAGGATGTTATAAAATAGATCTTCAAGTTTGTTGATCTTAAAGTTTATATTGCTTGATGCTCTTGTGTCCTTACCAGACACCAGTTTTCTCCCAGAAGCTCCCGATTTTATTTTCTACAAACCTTGACGTACTCAATGTATTCCAGCAAACCCTCACTGTTTCTTTTTGGACCTTAACTTCTTAACTAACGCCATTTATTGATATACTACTTTTTTTCAGTGAAGTAGCAAATCAATAAATTAAAGATTAGTTCAGTGTGTCAGCTTTTCCTAAGCATTCTGGGACTCATTTACTACTTTGGTGGACATGGAGGCCAGGTGGCAGCCTCATACGGAAATAATGGGTTTTCCTGTCAAACATTTCTGGAAGTTACCTTTCATACTAATTATTGAGCTCCAAACTGTTTTAAATGAGAAATTGGATGTAGATCATAACTTAATATGTACTAGGATTGCTAGTTAAAAAAACTATTTTCAGTACATCCCATTTTATATTACCCTCCCAGGCTCAGATCCAGTTTCAGGAGAATTCTTTGGGGAGGTAGTTTGTTCATTACATAAAGCAAGCCTGCTGCCATGGCCTGACACAGGCTATATTTTGTTCTTCCTTCCTTTCTTTCTTTTTCTTTCTTTCTTTCTTTTCCTTTCTTTCTTCTTTCTTTCTTTTTCTTTTCCTTCCTTCCTTCCTTCCTTTCTTTCTTTCTTTTTTTCTTTCTTTCTTTCTTTCTTTCTTTCTTTCTTTCTTTCTTTCTTTCTTTCTTTCTTTCTTTTTCTTTTTTTTCTTCTTTCTTCCTTTCTAAAATTAAAAAAAAATTTTAGGGCACACATTTCCATAAGCTCTCTTCCACAATCCTATTTATATAACTATGTGGGTGGGATATATTAGTGCTACACTGGATTTCATCAGTCTTATCTCTTGGAATCGGTACAGTCTATTTACTCTGATATTGTTCTTTTCACTCCTGCTAGCTTTTACCCAGCTTTCATCCCTCAGAGGTCCGTTCAGGGATCTGAGCTGTTTACTCTTTAGATCTTCTGTTAGCATCACAGTCGTTGCTGAGAACTCTCCCCTCAACTGAGAGTTTTACAATTCAAAACCTCATTACATTTTATAGAACCATATTTGGAATCTCTGTCCCCAACTGTTTGAAATTGCCTTTATTTTTACTTAAGAGCATGTAGATATCTGATCAGAAACATTTTGTGTGGATGAAAAAGAACAGATTAACCATAGAAAGTGAGGATGTGGGAACCACATTAGAACAGTGTTCAACGATCAGATTTGATGTGTTGATGGCCAGTTTAGCCTGACAGGTTTATGGAAGACATTGTAGGAACATATTTAACTCTAATCCCACTGTTTACTGCCTTGAAGACAAGGGTCACAACAAGTTCTATTCCAAAAAGACAGAATATCAAAATAATGGGAAAACTAGTGTTGGAAAATGGGGAAAGATGCACTTTGATATACCACTGGTAGGAATGTAAATTGGTATAATCTTTCTGAAAAGCAATTTTACAATCTGTAGAAAGTCTTAATAATTGCCTACTCCCAATGACTCAGCAACTCAATTTACAAGATTTTACCCAAAGGAAATAATTCTGGATTTAAGCAAAGATAAAAGGATGTTCAACGTAATATGGCTAATGATAACAAAATGTTGGCAACAACTTAAATACCCAGCAATGGGGGATGGCTGAATATCATTAGGTATATGCATTGTATGGCATATTATGTCACTTTGGAAAATTATGCTTGGAAGAATATTTAATGATACAGAAAAAAATGTGTGTGACACAGTAAGTGAAAAAAGCTGTTTATAAACTAGTATATAGTGTAATACCATTTTGGAGGCAAAAAGGGTATTTATGCACAGAATACCAGATGAGAAGTATATGCACCAAAATGATGAGTGTTTATCTCTGGGTTGGGGCTTATGAATGATTTTTATTTTCTTCCTTGTGCTTTCCTTTCCTTTCTAAATTTTCTATAATGAACATGTAATCCATATGCAAGTAGGGAAAATATTATTTTGGAAAGTGATGGGAATCAGGAGGGCAAAAATTGCTCCAAAACTGTATATGGGACATATATATACACACACCCACTATAAGAATTCCTATTAACAAAGAGACATTAACATTTGCGAGGGAGTGCATGCAGGCTGCTAAAATGTAATGTGTATATGCATGTGCAGAACCAGTGGTCTGAAAACCCAATGATCTTTATGCAAAAAGGCATAAACAGAATTAATAATCCATATAATTCTCTTTTTCCATAGACAGATCGACGTAAACATTGTTTTAAAAGCAGAATTTGGGGGTTGGTAAGATAAACAACGCAAAGCAATGTGGAACTTCAGACCTCCCAGATTTTGATTTATTCCGCCCACATCCTTCCTGCTCAGCCTCTCGTTGAGAAGTGCTGTCAGGATTTCTGGGTGTGTCCTTGTGTACCTCTGGCCTGTGGGGACAGAGGGTGGCCTCAGGGACGTGAGCTGGGAGAGATTTGGAGGAACTGATGCTGCCCACCGCACAGCCCTGTGTCTTGATGGTGGAGACTGAGCAGGAGACAAACACGGACTTACTTCAATAGGTAAAATAAAAAGAAAGAAAATCCTTGTCAAAGCAATTGGCGACATTTTCTTTTTTTCTGTTTGTTCTCTAACAAGGGACCATCAACTCAGACAGGGGGCATGTTGGTAGCTCCCTCCTATCTGCTCTGCTCCCCTCAGGACACCCTGGGTGACTTTCCTAAAAGGTCAAATAGGGTAAAATGCTCTCCCCTATCCCCAATTTAGCATTTATTTCGCTTGGTAAGCCTATTATCATTGAACGGTGGGCTGAACATGCTCCGTGCCCAGCTGCTTTGTGAGCCGTGGCGTTGGGGCTGCTTCTGTTCCTAAACACCTATTTTCAAATCTGGTTCATTTACAGGAATTAGGATTAACCTTCTAATAGGCAAAGCCAAGAGGCCCTGTGGTCATTTGGAGAGCCCGTGGCTCTCTCTGTAGGCCTCCTCAGCCTAGGTCTTTTACAACATAACCTTTCTCAGTGCTCTATGGGGAGATGCCCTCTGGCAAGGCAGGGCAACTGGAGATTTTCTCCGAAGGGAGGCTCTCCTCGAAGCCTTCGCCCTAGAAATTCAGCAGTAAACTTTCATCATTTCAAAGATCTGCATCTCTCTCGGTGAAATATTTGAGGGCACTTTTTGAGGAATTTACTGGAAGTCATTTGCATAACGTACTACATTTTACTTGCTCATTCTCATTCTCCTCGACTTAATTAATTAAAGTGCCATCAAGAATTATATCAGTTTGGCCAAGGGGAGGTGGACTGAGGCAGCCTATCCTTTATCGCCTTTTTAAATATATATACACCCTTCCTCATTCTTCCTGTAACTTCCACATAACCACAGCCGGGAAAGCCCCCCTCCTTTTCCAGAGGCACCTACAAGGGCCAGTCTTTGAAAATGGGGGCGACTTTGCATCTCAGAACTCATTTTATTATCAGGAACATCTGCAGCACTTTGGAAGTAGAGGCAACCAGTGTGTGTGGAAGCATCCTTCTGGATTGTTCTTCAGGTCACTCTGGGTGAGGTTTCTCATCATGACATGCTGGAAATCTAGGTTTCATTTCTTATGTTCCTGGCCCAGATTGGAATTTCTTATTTTTCTTTCCTTCGTCTTTTTTTTTTCTCGACATATTGATGTTGTGCCTGAGTCCACGGTGGTGGGCTTTAGGGGTGCTGGAAAACCATGACATTTGTTCTCTACTCATTACTTCTTATGAAATACTTCCTAGATTCTACATTCTTACTGTATCAACTCATTCATTTTTTTCCTGTATCTTTAATTTTTCCCTTTCTCTGGCTCCCTCCCTAAAACATACAAATGCTCCCAGATCTCTCCTATTTTAAATAATTCTTTCTTTGGCCAAGACACTGCTATCCCTCGCTGGAGCTCGTTATAGCCCTATTTCTAGAACGGGTTCTGTCTGGCTTTTGTCTCTCTCTCCCTTTCACTCATTCTTCAAAATCCACAATATTCTGGTTTCTATACCTACAAAACTACCAAACTGCTCGCGTTTGGGTATTCAGGTGCTCCTAATTGCTCACTTTCAGTTTCCACCCTATGAGACCTCTCTGTAGCATAAGCTGAGTTGTTCACTCCTTGTTTCCCGAAACTCTGCTTTCTGGGTGCCTGAGACACCACACCCCCCAGTTCTCTTGTTCCTGGCCACTGTCATCTGCTTCGATTTCGTATTCTTTGATCTTATTCCCTTGTTGCTCTGGTCTACACGATCTTCCCCTCTAGATCATCTCTTGCAAATCTGTGGCTTTGAACACCATCTCTGTATGCCTTCCAAGTCAATAAAACTAGCTCTGACATGTCTTGATGTCCAGAAACATTGCCTGCAGCTTCTGCCTTGTTTCTTTGACTCCATTTTCTCTCAAGTCAAACCTCCTGCTGATCTTCCTGTCCTGGTTGTAAACATCTGATGGCTTCATGTTGCCCAGAAGTGAAGCCCAGACTCCTTGGGCGGGCCTCCAGGGACTTCATGAGTTGTCTGCCATATCCTGAGAGCCAGATCTCTCCTACAGCCCTGAACTGTATTGCCCGTAATTTAGCCAGTCTACTGGTAGTCAAGGCGGCATTCTTTTTTTTTTTTATTTTTTTATTGTTATGTTAATCCCCATACATTACATCATTAGTTTTAGATATAGTGTTCCATGATTCATTGTTTGTGCATAACACCCAGTGCTCCATGCAGAACGTGCCCTCCTCAATACCCATCACCAGGCTAACCCATCCTCCCAACCCCCTCCCCTCTAGAACCCTCAGTTTGTTTTTCAGAGTCCATTGTCTCTCATGGTTCTTCTCCCCCTCCGATTTCCCCCCCTTCATTCTTCCCCTCCTGCTACATTCTTCTTCTTCTTTTTTTCTTTCTTAACATATATTGCATTATTTGTTTCAGAGGTACAGATCTGAGATTCAACAGTCTTGCACAATTCACAGCGCTTACCAGAACACATACCCTCCCCAGTGTCCAACACCCAGTCACCCCATCCCTCCCACCCCAGCCCCCACTCCAGCAACCCTCAGTTTGTTTCCTGAGATTAAGAATTCCTCATATCAGTGAGGTCATATGATACATGTCTTTCTCTGTTTGACTTATTTCGCTCAGCATAATACCCTCCAGTTCCATCCACGTCATTGCAAATGGCAAGATCTTATTCCTTTTGATGGCTGCATAATATTCCATTGTATATATATACCACATCTTCTTTATCCATTCATCTGTTGATGGACATCTTGGCTCTTTCCACAGTTTGGCTATTGTGGACATTGCTGCTATAAACATCGGGGTGCACGTAGCCCTTCGGGTCCCTACTTTTGTATCTTTGGGGTAAATACCCAGTAGTGCAATTGCTGGATCATATGGTAGCTCTATTTTCAACTTTTTGAGGAACCTCCATACTGTTTTCCAGAGTGGCTGCACCAGCTTGCATTCCCACCAACAGTGTAGGAGGGTTCCCCTTTCTCCGCATCCCCGCCAACATCTGTCATTTCCTGACTTGTTAATTTTAGCCATTCTGACTGGTGTGAGGTGGTATCTCATTGAGGTTTTGATTTGGATTTCCCTGATGTCAAGGCGGCATTCTTGAGTGTATCTGCCTGCCGGCTTCACCCATGACATTTTTCAGCACAGGTTACAAATGAATGAATGGAGGGTCTGCTTGTTTCTGCACAGGAGTCTTCTTACTCTTCTCTGCCTAATTCTTGTTCCGTCTCCTCATGAAGTCTTTCCTGATCCTTCATCTGGAAGCCTTCTCTCCTCCTTTGAGCTCCATTTGCCTTGTTTTATTATATTAGTCCTATGCCACTTTATACCTTTTTATAGCCTCTCCAGTGCCCATCACAGTACCTTATATCCACCAGCTGCTTATTGAATGGATGGAAGACTTAATGCAATCTTCTTAAAACTGTGTAACATGAAGCTCTTGGGATATGAACTTTTGCCCAAACCTTACAATAAAGAATTTAAATTAAGTTAAAACTAAAGTTAAAAAGTAGATCTATTTTTTTTTTTTTAACCATAGAAATGTTCCTAGAACCTACACAGAGAAGATTGGTATATACATCTGACAAAGGAATTTCAAGATATAAAAGTAAACCAAATAGTGTTAAGAGATTGGGGTAGCTTTCCATATATTAGCAGTTGGTAATTTTCAACATAATCTGCCATTTCAACCATGTCTGCCATAATTTCATTTCTAACTCAACAACGGTTGCTCTAATGTGTTAGGCTAATGGAATCCTAATACAGTTAAAGGTATTATGGCCGGATTAATTTAAGTATTAAAAAAATCATATTTGACTACTGTGAATTAAGTATGGTTATTAAAAGATGTTAACCAGTCAGGATCATCTGATCCTGTATTGATATGTATGTAATTGTGGCTTATGCTAACCTTATTTAAGTCTATAGCATGAACATGGCAGCTATTGAACAGAGTTCTTGGCTACTTAGCAATGAGACACGTTTCTAAGGGTCGGTTAACTGTATTTTCAATGCACATTTAATTGATCTGCATGTCAGGTGGTGACTTGGCATAAAGCCACAGGTGAGCTCTCAAGCACATATGCAAAGTGGGGTTCTTTGTCTGCAGTTGTGGACCTGGAGTAGATGTAGGACAATTTGGAGAGTAACCTATCATGGAGGCATTGGGAAGATATTTTTTAATCTTGGACTTTAGCTAGATTTCTGATGGCCACTAACAGAAAAACCTGCTAATGAGGAGGCCACTGTGTAATTTTTTTTTTACTTAAAGTAAAATGTAAAATGTCAGGCAACTATCCATGACTTACTCTAGGGAAAGGGAACAGCTAATGATTAGTCTTCTGTTTACAATTAAAGTCTGATTTCTTTTCCTAATTTTGGTTGACTTGCTATTGGTTCTCTGGACTCCTAATAGGCCTTGTGGATTCTAAATAGATTCTGCTTTGACTCCCAATTACCATGCAATTAAAGGACCTCCAAAGGCTGCCCTTTAATTTTGTTTATGTTCATTTTGTTAAAAATAAGACAACAGACCCAAAATAGAGTCACTTATGCTAAGCCACATGTCACCAAACCAAGAATTAGTGCTTAATTATAGTTTTAACCTCTCCTAGGAATAGAATCTTTAACCAGCTAATCAGGAACTACCTGATCAGCACTAGTGACCCTTCATCCTCCTATACCTACATGCCCTAAAGGAAGGTGACCTTGCCACAACCAACCCACTTTTTGCTAGTATAACATCCTTGTCCCACTCCCTTCTGCCTATAAAAGTCTTCCATGTTGTACAGCTCCTTGGAGCTCCTTTCTGTCTGCTCGATGCAGTGCTGCCCAAGTCATGAATTGTTGAATAAAGCCAATCAGATCTCTAAAATTGACTCAGTTGAATTTTGTTTTGTAAACAATTTTCTCTAGGCTTTTATTCTGTAATCTACTTTTAGTTACCATATTAGTTCTTTATAAATTTGTATATGCTTTTTAATGATATACCACCTCCATTGTGTAATATAGCCCTTCTTTATTAAAAAAAAAAACCCAAAAAACAAACCTAAGAAAATCACCAAAATGACAGCATAGACTTTGATGGAAACAGATGCTGTGAAAATGGACTAAATCAGGAGAGGCCTGGCTTAAGAATATGGATTTGGTAACTAGCTCCAGCCCTGGAAAGAGGATGTGGATGCCTGGATCCCTTTGTGCTCAGCCTCCTAGGTTTCAGTGAGGAGACCTTTTGTTCATTTTCTAAAGTATGGGCCTGTTCTGTACTTTCTCAGGAGTCTGTGCATGAACTTCAGGTGGCTGAATAATGGATAGTCAACCCAGCCCTTTCATCAATAGGAAGAATAGGAGTATAGTCCTGAGTTATTTACAAGTCTCCCCCTGTGAAGGGCCAGAGTCTCTGAGCCTTCCCAGGTGATGGTTAGCTAAGCTGATAATGGGAGGAAATTAGAGGAGACTCCCTGTGGCTTGCGGGCCACAAACGTACATTTGAACAGTGACCTTTAAGGGGCCGTGCCCCAATCCCCCCCCCCCCACCAAATCACTCATATAATGAATAATTAAGACCTTTTCTGGAAGTAGTGACTTTAATATTGGGGATTTCAGGAGGGTAGAACACCTGATACCTGGTGGAGCCTCACAAATCACACTTGGTCTTCTCTAGCTCCGCAGAGTGGTGGCCCTAGACCTGAAGATCTTCAAAGGTCTGAAGGGCTGCAGTAAGAAGCCAGGGTACGAGCCCTTAATGAAGGTCTGTTCAGCACAGTAAGCAGTAATCACCATCAGGCCTTGCAAAAAGTGCTGAGTTACTTTTCTTTCTGCTTTCTCTTGATGATTCGGGAGGGTAGAGGGGAAAAGTCACTGATATAGGTTACCCCAACCCATAAATAATTGAAAGAATATGTAATGCAAATTCAAATTCATTTCATTTCATAACAACCCCACTTAAACAGCTCATTCAACTGTGTATGCCAGTAAATGGAGTGGAATCAGAATTGACAGGAGGGGTTTCTCTTGAACATACCATCTGAGATGCAGAAATGCTTTCTGGCGCAAAACAAAGAAATCAGCAAACGAAGACAGTCATTTTGAGCTACCCCACTTCTTTCTTCCCTTCCTGATGAAGCACCTAATGAAATGTGAAGTGGTTCAGGAGCCGTGGGCAGAAGAATGCCTACTTGGAATAATGGAGACAGAGGTGGTTGCTAGAAAGATGGGTCCAGGCTTATAGGTGATAGTGTAAAACATACTTACAGGCTGGAGATAAGCAGGGAGCAAGGCTCATGATCTGGGAACATAGGAAATTAGCCTGCAGAGAAGGCGTCTTTCAATCATTAATGTCTTCTGAGATTTAAGAACAAGACAGTTCCAGATCAGGTAATAGCAGATGAAAATGTGATGGCGTTTTAAAATATTAACTGATGTTTTTCTTTTTCTTCCCCTCTTGCTGTGATTCTCCCCTTTCCCTCTATTGCTCCACCCAGTGAAGTAAGTCCTAGGGAGTCATTGCCTCAAGGGAGGGATGTGACAAGGCGTCAAAGAGAAAGAGGAAGTGGCTTTGGTTTCTTAAAATCTAAGCCCTGGGAATAACCGAGAAGATTTGGGATATATGAGTTGGATAAAATAGGGTTTGAGGAGAGAGGGCTTTCTCTTGAACTAGGGGAAGATTGCTTTGGGCCAGGGAGTGGGAGGGAGGGCTTGGGGAAGGGGTGGGAGAGATTTGTTGGTGGGCGCTGGAGTGAGTGCTCAGTGCCCTGCTTCCGGGTGATACCGGGGAAGGTGACAAGACTGCCAACCCTCAGAGACTCTGCATAGCTTTGCAGATTCCTGAGCCATAGGACGACAGCCCAAGGGCAAAGGGTTCCTGTGCCCCAGTCGTGTGGTAGCTGTGGAGAGAGCCAAGGGCCCCAGGGGCCACAAAGGACGAAAGAACAAACATTTCATGGCTCCCGATGAGGACTCAACATGTTAGCACTGTCTGAGGCCTTCTTAGCATTTAAACACAACTTTGGGGAAAGAGGGTAGTTTTCAAATTGAGTGGGGCTGAGTTTCTACCACCCTGGAAGGGTGTGCTATCAATATAGAAATTAAGTGAGTTAATAGAAAAATAAAGAGTTTATGAAGATAAGGAGTTACAAATCATGATTTGTACCTGCCTTGAGTGGGGCCAGATCTAGGATTTTAAAGCTTCCTGAAGGAGTGTATGGGAGACTGATTATAATCCCTCAAGCTAGAGGACAACCATTTAGAGGCAAAGGCCATGATCCGGGTAGGGAACTAGTGGGCAGAGATAAGGTGTATTTTTGGAAGTAACCATGGTGTTTGGAGACACAGGTGGACTGTGATGAAGAAACTAAATTTTAAAGAGGTAGTTTACTTCATGCCCCAGGGACAGACCCAGAAAAGGTAGCAAGGGCAAGAAGGAAAGTAGGAGTTGCAGTGGGTAGAAAGCAGAAGGAGGGAACTTTATTTGGATCCAGAGAAAAGATAAGTCATTTCTTCTTGGGAGAATCTTCTAGAAAGGGAGGGAGAAGTGAACTTAATGACTCTAGCTCAGTTAATGCCTGATAGTTAGGGCTGGTGGGGACAACTGGTAGGCCCCAAGGGATACTTCCCAGGCTTATGGGAAAGGAGGTGGAATCTCTCTTCCCCAGAGCTGGCCCTACACACAATACACACAGAAGCCCACATTTTGCTGCAGGGACCTGGGACCTGGGAGCTGGCAAGAGTGTGGCATGAAGCAGAACGGACTCTGGAGTAGGTCTGCAGAATGCTTCCCAGCCTCAGAAGGGCAATGTTTTAAAGATAATTCCAAGAAGATGGGAAACACGAATTCCTCTCTTTGTCCTTTTCTTGTAGAAAAAAATATGTTGACTTTTCATGGTAGACTCTAGAGAACCACAGCTAGCAATGACAAAACTCAGGATTGAGGGATTTTGGGGAAGGGAGAGAGAGATTCTGATCTTGACTCTTGGTTTCTTGATTTAGGAAACTCAAGACTCAGGTGAGAATTGCTTCACCTCTTGCATTAGGCACCTACCAGCCTCAACTGAGGAGCGGAGCAGATTGAGCTGGGAACTCGCCACCCACAGGACCCACCATCCTGAAGCCAAACGCTGACGGAAGCTCAGGGAAGCTTACCTTGGCCTAAAATAGTCTTGCTTGTGTCCAGACTGACTCCCTCTGGTGGATGGGGCCCTAAATGTAGAAGGGAGAAGTCGAGGGTCTCCTAGATTAAGTGCCTCCCAGCTAAGTGAGACAAGAAATTTGCTCTGAAAAAGATCTCACCTACTAGATAGAGCTTGGATAAGCTAGCACCTGTACTGCAATGGGACAGTTTGCTTGAGAGAATGACTATTCCGACACACTAGATTTGGAACAGAGAGACACAGTTACCTGAGGACACGTGAAAGAAGAAAACGTTTCCTTTGCAGGAATGCAAACATTTACTAGCACAAAAAACGTGGTGAGAAAATAATTTTGTGCCAGTGTTTCTTCTCTCTCTGTCTTACTCACCCTGGCAGTCCCTGCACATCTGCCATAGACTCTGGTTTCTGGTTTTTGTGTTTCCAAAGCCTAAATCTGTGTTAACCCTATCATGAGCAAGGTTCTCATCTCAGAGGTAATGCTGCTGATTGAGATGGGGGAGAATTTGCTCCAAGAGCAGCAGTAAAGGACTCTCCTGGGCTGGGTAGCAAGGAAGAAAGGGGAGTAAAAAAGAGAAAGCCTCATTTTTGGGGGGGAGAGGGTGTACTGTGAGGCCCAAAAGGAAAAGAATGAAGGATGCCCCTAATGTTTTACACATTGTCTGGGATGTGAGAAGTGGGTAACTTTGGGCTCCATTTTTCAGGGTTTGAACTCGATCCAACCTGGCCATGCCAGTGAGTCTGTGGATACTTTCTGGTCTCATGATGTGGGGGCTGCTGGTTGATGTTCTGAATGATCCCACTGCCTTTGGCTTTAGAACTTCGGAGTTCCCTTACTTTTATAGATTTTATTTATTTATTTGAGACAGACCGAGAGAGAGAGAGAGCATGAGCAGGGTCAGGGGTAGAGGGAGAGGGAGAGGGAGAAGCAGGCTCCCCGCCTGGCAAGGAGCCGGATGCGGACTCAGTCCCCGGACCCTGGGATCATGACCTGAGCCGAAGGCAGACGCTTAACTGACTGAGCCACCTAGGCGGTCCATGGAGTTCCCTTACTTTTAGATGGAATAGTTCCCTTTTGTTTTGTCCCACTTAATTGCAAGGTTCTAAGCAGCATCGGAGGGATGTTAAAAGTGCATGGGCTTCCCCTGACTCTTTCCACTTGCTTAGGAGTGAGTCTTTGTTATGCATTCATCCAAAGAACAGCTATTGAGGGCCTCCACGAGTACCAGCCATTTGTTTGGTGCTAGAAATCAGATGGGAGCCCCTCGCTGCCTGATGGAATCACAAGTTAGTGTGACAAGCTCTACAATAGATGTGGGCACTGGGGGTTCCAGGGGGGATGATTCAGCCTTTAGGGGGCATCCCAGCTGAAGAAGCTTCTCAGTTGCTTAGGATTTTCTTTTTAAGGAGGTGAATTTGTAAGACAATTGGAGAGATAAGGACTTAGCAAGTTGACAACAGTGAGAAGCTGAAACAATCTCTAGAATTTCCTATCACGGACTTCTTATCATATGAAGTAATTAAATGTATTTATTGCTTAGACGGTGTTAGGTTTTTTGTAGCTTTCCACCAAGAGAAATCCTGACCGATAACAATGTTCTTGGCCAATTTTCCTATTAAAGCATGTTGAGGAGAAAGTGGAAATTCTGCATTGTTTTGACTGTAAACACCATTCTTTTTTGCTTGCATTGTAATTGTAATTTTCATGCAGGGAGAAAAAGAGGTGGTTTTCCACTCTAAGAAAATTAGAGCAAACTTTCCTTTTTCTTCTTTTCCTTCTCCTTCTTCTCTCTGTCCCTCCTACCTTCCCTTTCTTCTCCTCTCCCTCCTCCTCTTTCTTCTTCTTTTTCTTGTTTGCTATTTGAAGTATTTAAAATAATGTCAATAAAGAAAAAATTACTGGGTGAAATGTTACATTGTTGAATTAATTTAAATTCATTTTCATATAACAAATGAACAAGGAATAAGGTTTCCTATAACAAACAAATAAGCATACTTAATCTCTAAAGGAAAGGTTATGTGACAATAAAATATTATTTATAAACTTGAACCTCATAGGAGAGCTTCTTGCAAATGACCAGTCCAGGGTTCAATTTTATAATGACAAGATACTGATTAAGTATAAAGATGATAAGAAAGAACCTTCACTCCAAGCTGGGTAGTATTTATATTCTTAATTTCTTTGAGTTTTAAATATCCTGCAGTTTTTTTTCCTTATCTTTATCTGAGTTTTAAATTTAAGTATCTGAGTTTTAAATACCCTGCAGTTTCTTCCTTATCTTTATCTGAGTTTTAAATATAAGTACCTGAGTTTTAAATACACGTATCTGAGTTTTAAATAAGTATCCGAATTTTAAATATCCTGCAGTTTCTTCCTTATCTTATAAATGTTCATGTATTGCTCAGTGATTTGTTTACTCAATATTCTTTCAGTATTCTTATTATTAAAGCTTGTGACCTCTGATTTTAACTTTAATTTTAATTAAAGTGAAGTTTCAGAAATTGGGGCTTATCACTCTTGGGGTCAACTTGGGGTAGCCAGCTTTTTCTCAGTGATTTGCAAGGGGGCTTTATACATTAAAACGTTAGCTCTCTGTCATATGTATTGGGAACATTTTCCTCTGTGAATTGTTTGTGTTTTAACCTTTCGATGATTACTGCTTTCGAAATTTTTTCTTGCCAGACATACGATCTTTTGATTGTAAACAAAATCTTTAGATTTTTATCATTTCTGGCTTAAAACAAAATAAGTTTAAAGAAGCTTCCTTCCAACCAAAATTATAAAAATGGTCATCTGTATTTTCTTCTGTTATTTTCATGACTTCATGCATAACTTTTAAATCTTTGATCCATCTGGGATTTATTTTGGTATGAAAATAAGTTAGGGATACAAGCATATTTATTTGGGAGATTGCTAATCTATTGTTTTAATAAAATTTACTGGTTTTATTTTGTTGAACTGCTTTGGAATGCCACCTCAGTTCTCCACTGCATTTTCATATCTTCTTGATTCTGTTTTTGGCATTCATACGCGATTTCCCTCACCTGTCTGTCTCTATAACCATGCCGCCATCTCCTTTTAAAAATGACTGAGGCTTTGAGGACATTATAATAATTGGTACGACAACTTCTCACACATTATTCTACTTTATAAGGAATGTCTTGGCTCTTCTTGCATTTTTATTCTTTCAGATTGATTTTTAAAAATAGCACTTAGTGTACCAGGCATTTTATTTATTTATTTATTTTTTCCTGTGTTGAGTTTTTTCAGGAAAACAAATTACAAAAGTAACATATGCTCACTATAACAAAGTCAAACGATGCTGGACATGCGGAGAATAAGCCTGGACAGCCTTCCTTCTCCCCCTTTAACACCACATCCCGAAGCTAACTGCTATTAGCCATTTGTTGGGCATCTATCCCTTTGAACACGCTCCCATTCTTACACATAAACACATTTCATGAAGAAGTGCCCCCAAAATACCAGTGATATTTTCATTATGATGTCCCAATAAATAGTTGGAAAGACGTATTTTCTTTCACATTTCGTTTTCTTATTCTTTTTTTTATGTACACTGCTATCACCCGGCTCATCTACATCGCAGAGATTGCATGAGACGGTGTGATAATGAAACACATTTCAAATCTGTCTTTTGCCATTTCTCAAGGCATGTTCTATACTACATAGATCCTGCAGGATACCCTGCCAAGAAAATAAGGGTTCCTTGGGCAAATGAGTTTGGGAAACACTGGGTGGTATGTTTTCCTTTCAGATATTTGTAATGCAAGGCAATGTATTAGAAATACCCTGTTAAGTCCTACGATAAAGGATAAAGGCTTAGTTTTGTCTGACTTAATGTTTTCTAAACTAACTTGATCATGGGAATTATTTTGCCTATTGACAGGACATTCGGCGAACACAGTTTGTGAAATGCTGAATTACACACCTTCACCCAGTTATTGGACGGGGGTGGGAAGTAGGGAAACTAGAATAGCTCCCAGCTCTCTGGCTTTGATAAATGGATGGTTGCTGTTGTCACTGACTGAGATAAAGAATAGAAGTGCAGGATCCATTTTGGACATATTGAGTTTCGATGCCTCTGGGAGGTTCAAGTGGAGATGTTTAGTAAGCTGAGAATTTACAGGTCTGGAATTCAGGTGAGGGGTCAGAGCTAAGGAACAGTGGCTTGGAAAGTTTGCTTTGGATTAAAGCGTGTTGTCTAAAAAGGCCCATTTTAAAATGCACATATATTACCTAGGAAGGGTAAGCATTAAATTATTAATACGTATTATATTATCATATTAGCTTACTATCATTTTAAAGCAGAGATCAGGCCCCTGAAGGAATGGAAATCAAGACTGGTGAATTCTGAGTGGAGGGTCAGAAAAGAAATAGTCTGAAGTGGTGATTTCCAGCCGTTCAGAATCTGGGGCCTCTTTTTAGTGCTAAAATTTTTTTTTCAAACTTCCCCACTGCCCTCCCCTACTTTCTCCCCCCGCATTCTACTTTTAAGGTTCTTTGATTGAGAAACTATGCCCTGACCAAAACTAGTAGCAATTAACTTTGAGAGAAATCAGTGCAAATTTCGTAAGACGTTTATTTATTCGGTGTGTAGGTAGTGGCCCTGCTCCTACGGATTTCTGATCTTCCTGCTCTCCCTGTGTTTCCAGGGAAAGACGGATTTAAGGACCTTGGCTTTCAGTTTTGAGCACTGACACTGTGTTCTCTCACTTACCCGGGCGTGTGTCAAATCAAAATGAGAAGCTGAGGGACAGGAGGGTGCCGGTACCATCTTCAGGTCAGTCATCTGCTGTCTTTTTGACCTGGGTCCATTTTAGCCGAGACTGAGCTCTCAGCCTGGCGTCTCCCATCGCTAAGTAGGTGACCTCAGAGAAACCTCGCTGCCTCCTTTGCCTTAACTATCAAAACGGGATAATAGCAATAGCTTTTCTTGCCTCCCGGGGCCCTTGTGCTGAAGTCAGTAAGATAAATAGTTGTGAAAGTGAGTGGGAAGGTTAAAAGTGCTCTAAAATGTGAGGTATTTTCCTGGCTGCATTTTAATATGGCTCACCACCAGGTATCCTGAAGGTAGCAATTCCCTGGGAGGGGGTTTAATCATCCGCGCTCGCCATAGGGTGGACTCCATTTAACCTGTGTGTTCTAGTTGATTAGGTTATTGTGTGTAGATTGCAGGAATTTCAGGCTCTACTCCATCTTTTTCTTTTTGATATAATTTTAATGAGATTTCCCCCATTCTTTTATTGCGTGGCAGGCTACTGCTAGAATAAATATAAAGAAGTTTTTAAAAAAAGGAGAAAACAGGAGGGCTGGGGAGATGGAAAAATGCAGGGGGTAAGGCAGGGGACGAGAGTGGGAAGGCTGCTCAAGATCTGTATGGGTCTCCTGATGACTTTAGAATTCCTGGGGGCACTTCCTTATGTGCCAGGCACTGAAAGATAAGAGAGGAGGCCCGACTTAGGCCGCCGAGAGAAATGTCTTTTTTAATCATTGGAAGACTACCATATTCCTTCCAAGAAGCTTTACCGCCAGGCCCAGGAATCCAGTGCTTTTTTTTGTACCGTACAAGCCAAGTCTGCATGGTCTAGGCTCTTCCCACACAGTCGGCTCTGGCATGTTTCTCTGAATGGGCAGTTGTGTGGGGTACATCAGGACTTTTCAAATGAAGCAGGCACATTGGAGAGCATATGTTTCATTAGACCAATCCAGGTGACACTTAAAAGCCATTTATCCCGCGTTGAGCTTGTTATGTTTCATTAATCGAGTCCCCCTCATTGAATACTAGTAACTAACTAACTAACTAGTGAGTCACTTCTTCACTTAAGGCTTTGTTCATTTTCCTCTCCTGGGAGGGAGTGTGTGTGCCTGTGTGTGTGCACGTGAGCACGTGCATGTGGGTGTACTCACACGTGTGTGCACACGTCCGTGAGTGTGTGCGCGTGTGCACGTGTGCGCACGAGCACGTTGAGGCAGGAAGCAAGAGCAGTGTGAGTACCTGCCGTGTGCCTGCCATGCACAGTTTGAGGTGGATCACTGAGGTGATTTAATCCAATAAGCCAGGTAGGTGGTAGTTGCCCCATTTCACGACAGGACTCAAGAGAAATGCAGTAACTTGTCAGAATCAACAGCTAGAGAGCCCTGTGACTCAGTCCCTGATATTTGAGGCAGTAAAGGATGGGGGAATGGGTCACCGAAGCCCTCCCCTGTTTAGAAGATCTCCTTCAGTAAGCTTTCCAGTTTTACTGTCTAGGGTTCTTTTTGGGGGAGTCAGGGGTCTTCGAAAGAAGGAAGGGAGGGAGTGAAACATTTGCGGAGCACAGCGAGGACTACTTACAAGTCTGAACATCTGAGATTAGAAGGAAGGCTCACAAATGACCTACAGAATCCCAACAGTTCATAAACTGTCTCACCACCAATTTTTTTTTTTTAGTGATTTATTTTTATGCAGTAGTGAGTATTTTTTTTGGCAGAACATTCTGGAAACTAAGTAGAGGCCCTTTTGTTAAAGCACAGCAGCCTGTCCTTGAGACAAAGGTACTGTATTCTCTGGCATCTGGGAATTAGTACCTCTGTAAAGGCAGCCCCTGGTCCTATCATGCCAAGAATAGTATGAAGTAGAGTGTGGCTAAAGCAATGGGCAGAGCCTGCCACTGTAGGTGTCATCATGACACAAGGGGACACACTGGGCCTGGCTTGAGCTGTATCAATTAGGACTGATAGTTGGCAGTGTGGAAATTACGTTCACAGTGTCACTGGCTCTTTTTCTTTATTATTTGTGGACAACTTCAGCCATTTCTTTCAGGACAGAAATTACGTCCTGTAATTTGACTGACTTTGCTCTGCCAATTCTACTCACTATTTACTCAAAGCATTTTATAGCTGCCAGCCCTGGAACCCCATCATCTGCTTACATCCTTTTGAGGTGTTTGGGTACAAAGAATCCCATTCCCCTGGCTCCAGGCTCTAGATCAGTGGTTCTCAATCCTGACTGTACATTAGAATACCCCTGAGGGGCTATTAAAAATACTGATAGCTGGGCCTCATCCTAAGAGAGTCTGATTTAATGGGTCTAGGTGGGACCCTTGTGTTGGTATTTTTCAACAGCTCCCCAAGTGATCCTAACAAACAGTCAAAATTGGGAACTGCTGCTCTGGATGGTTGACTCATCCTACATAACCCGTCAGCTGAAGTCTATGCAGCTTCTGGGGCTGTGCAAGTACATCGTTGCCTTTGTGGGAATTAGAAAAAGATGTCCCTCTGCCTGTATGCATAAGGGAAATGTGCTACCTCTTCTGGATTGACACAGCTCCATGGGCGTGTGGCTTGGTGAGCAGAGTGTTGTCTTCACAGTTCTGCAAGTCAGTCCTGGTGGCTTCCAACCTGAGGTCCCTCTTTGGGTTTCCTGGTTTGGCAGAGTTTCTCCTCTAGGGTCTCTTGGCCTGAGGCATATCTCATCTGTTTGAAGAAATATAAAACGAACACTTCTAAAATGGCAGTTTGAGGGACTCCACTGATCTCAGCTACACAACTCCAACTCTCGCAAAATGTGAAAAACAGCCATTTAAATAGTTTCTGGAAATTGTCTTCAGGCCATATAGCATATGGGGACATATTTATTTAAGGAAAGCTACCAAGTTTCTGTACGAAGGATTCTGTGGCATTTGAGCCACAGGCCATCCCTCTGCCCACAGCTCATGTGATAGAAGCTCTACTCCAAGTGAGTGTGGTCCAGAAGGGCTTCTGCTGTCCCATCTCTCAGTCTAGGGCTATAGTTTCTTCCATGGAGGAGCAAGCCTTCAAAATTTCTCATTGGTCAACCCCAGCTTCAGGTTGCAGAAACTCTATCCCAGGCAGGTGTAGGATACCGGAACCTTTGTTCATAAGGTCAAGGTTCTAGGTCAGAAGAGAAGCAAATCAAGAAAACCAGGGCCAGTGTTCTCCAGGGCCCCACTCACAGAACAGGATGTCACTCCAAGAAAAGCAGGGCGTTGTCCCTGCCCTCAGCTCCACAGCAGTGGCACAGAAGTTTTACCAGAGAGAAGGAAAGCCTGTAAGAACAGAGAGCTCCAGAGCTCTTCCTAAGGGCATTGGTTTTATTTGGAATAGAGTGTGGTAAAGTTCAAATGTAAGGGTGCTATCAAAAACAATGGAAATTTTGGTAGTAAACAATTCTGACGGGGTTGATAGCTCCATGACAGCAACAAGCTAAACTGAAGGACAGCTAGAAGTATGACAGAAAGATTTGGAGAAAAGAAGAGCCACGAAGAGCTCTTCTGGGACTGGAACAATCTTCAGACTGGCTTCAAAGACTGTCTCTGCAAAGAGGAGCAATTTGTGGCAAAGGGCATTGTTGAGAATGTACAGACCTCTGCCAGCAGTTTGTGAAGGCTAATACCTGAGTGTGATGGCAGCTGAGGCAGATGAACAGGAAGCTAACAAAGAGATCAAGGAATGACACAATCTAAGAGAGTGCCGATTACACAACTGTTGCTTCAGGGTGACTGTAACTGTCTCCAACAGTGTGCCTTCTGGGAAGTGACATCAGAGGCTGTGCACGGTGGGGGAGATAAACTTCACAGAAACATTTCGTCCAGTCAAGTCACTAAATAAGTAAACACATAAACAACAATAAAAACAAGACAGACCCGGAGAGGTGGTGCTGAGAAATCAATAGGCAGAGTTGCTACAGTCTATTATCCAAAATGTCCAGTTTTCAACAAAAAAATCATAAAGTGTGCAAAGAAACAGGAAAACGTGATTCGTATGAAGGAAAAAGAGCAGGCGACAGAAATAGCCTTTGAGAGGACCCAGATGTTGGACTTAACAAAGACTTTGAATCAACTACTATAAATATGTTTAAAGAACTAAAAGCAATGGTACTTAAAGAATTAATGGAAGGTCTATGACAAGGTCTTAGCAAACAAGATATATACCTTGTAGTATATATAGGTATATCTATTTATATAGCTATATATCTATATTGGTATCTATGTTTGTATGTACACAAATATGTAAAGCAAAACCTGACAGAACCAAAGGGAGAATTGGCAATTCAACAATAATATTTGGAGACTTCAGTTCCCCACTTCCAGTAGTGGGCAGAATGACAAGCAGAAGATTAGTAATGAAATGGAAGGCTTGAACACCACCAGAAGCCAACTACCCTAATAGACATCTGTAGAATACTCTGCCGAACAACAGCAGTATGCACATTTTTCTCAAGTGCACATGGAATAATTTTTAAGATAGACTATATGCTAGGCCTGAAAACAAATTACAACAAATTTAAAAGGAATAAACCATAGAGAATATGTTTTCTGAACTCAATGGAGTGAAATTAGAAATCAGTAACAGAAAAAAAATTGGGAATTCACAAATATGTGGAAATTAAGCAACACGCTCCTAAACAACAAATGGAAATTAGAAAATGCTTTGAGAAGACCGAAAACACAAAATGCCAAAACTTATGAGATGCAGCTAAAACAGTGCTTCAAGGGAAATTTATAGTCTTAAATGCCTACATTACAAAAGATCTCAAATCAATAGCCTAACTTTATACCTGAAGGAGAATAAAAAGAAGAGCAAACTTACCCAAAGGTAGCAGAAGGAAAAAATAAAGACTAGAGCAGAGATAAATGAAACAGAGAATAGAAAGTCAATAGAGACAATCGGTGTAACCAAAGGTTGGTTCTTTGAGAAGATCGACAAAATTGGCAAAGCTCTAGCTAGAGTGACTGAGAAAAAGAGAGAAGACTCAAATGATTAAATCTGGAATGAAAGAAAGAACATCGCTTCAACTTTAAAGATATAAAAAAGGATTATAAAGGAAAATTATGAACAACTGTATGTCAGTAAATTAGGTAACTTAGATGAAACATACATATTCCTGGAAAGACATACACTACTGAAACCAACTCGAGAAATAAATAGATCATCTGACTACAACTGTGACAAATAATGAACTATGGCAAATAGAACTGTGGCAAAAATTTCCCCCAAATTTCCAAGCAGTAAACCCTGATATAAAAACCAAACAGAATTATCATAAGAAAAAGAAAATGCATATCTTTATTGAATATAGGCACAAAAATATCTTAAAATACTAGCAACCCAAATTCAGCAATATAAGAAAAGGATTATATACAATGACCAAGTGGGATCAATTCTGGGAAAGGAAGATCAGTTGAACATCCAAAAATCAATTAATGTAATACACTATATAAATAGAATAAAGGGAAAAACCCCACGTGGCTATTTTATTAGATTCAGAAAAGTAATTTGACAAAATATGACACCTTTTCATGATAAAAAGACTCAACAACTGAGAATGGAAGGGAACTTCCTCAGTCTGATAAAGAGTATCTGTGAAAAACTTACAACTAACATCATATTTAGTGATGAAAGACTGAAAACCAGGATGTCTGCTCTTGCCATTTACATATGGACGCATGTAAATTTCCATATTCACATACATTTACATATATGTATGTATGTACATATATATGTATGTATATAAGGGGGAGGGAGGGGAGGGGGTAAGGGGTGGGGAGCACGCTTGCTCTCTGGTGTTTATCATATAAGGTCATTAATCTTACTGAATCGGGGTGCTACCCTTATGACCTCATTTAACCTTAATTATTCTCGTGCTCCAAATAAAGCCGCATTGGGAATTAGGGCTTCAACGTATGAGTTTTGGGGGGACAGAAACGTTCAGTCCCTATGGCTGCCAAATAAATTATCACAACTTTGCAGCTTAAAACGACACCCCTTTATTACCCTTTATTACTTCTTTAGGTAAGAAGTACAGACAGGTTTGACTGGATTCTCTGCTCAGCTCCTCACAAGGCTGAAGTCAAGGTGTTGTCCGGTTGGGCTCTCATCTGGAAGCTGTGGGGGAGAGTCTCTTCAGATTCAGATCTGTGTGGCTATAAAATGGAGGGCTTCACTTTCTTTCTGGTTGTTGCATGAGAGCGTTTCTCAGCTCCTAGAGGACACTCATATTCCTCAGCATGAGACGCCCACCCGCTGTCCCCCCTCCCCCCCCGCCACCATTCAAAGCCAGCAGTCACTCTTGGGCTTCAAATCTCTTACTTCCTTGTCAGCTACCAGCCAGAGAAAACCCCGCTTTTAAAGGTCTTATGTGATTAGGCCAGGCCCACCCAGATCATCTCCCCTTTGCCATGTATGATACATCACATCATCATGGGAGTGATATCTCTTCACATTCACAGATTCCCCGCACCCTCAAAAGGGACGTGATTGTACAAGGGTGAAGGTCATTCTTAGAATTCTGTCACACTCTCACAGAAGAAGTTCTGTCTGTGGACGAAGCTTCAGCCCAGGCCAGTGAGGGCCCATCCTGTTGTGATCCATCCTTTCTGCCTGCCGGCTGATGAGAACTTCCGTCTGTGCCCATGAATTTGGGCCTGTTCATGATCTTCCCTTCCAGACAACCTGTGGATTTCAGACTTGCTTAGCCAGCCCCACATTTGCAAAAGTCAATTTCTTGTAATAAACCTCTTACTAGCTATATCTCCTATTGGTTATACTTCTCTGTTTGAACCCTGGCTGATAGACGGCCTTTTAGGGTTGTGACAATGAAATGAGTTAATATATAGAAGTACATTAGAAAAGTCCCCGATTCTTGGGGCTCCTAGTGAGTTCCATGTGTTACTTGATACTATTATTATTATAATTATTATTATCCTTCAGATAGGTGAAGATTTATCCATTCTGCTGTACATATGTAAAGTGAGTCTGTGGCTTCTATCTGCTGCATGGTATTCTAGAACATGTGTTCTCCACAATGTATCTATCTGTTCCTTTTGTGAGTGTCCAGATTGCCTCTGAGGTCCCACTACCACCTGTGTCCATGTACATATCCCCTGGGCTTGCAGTTTTTGCTGGGCTTTCTGGGGTTTTCTTGAGCACGTGTGCATTAGCAGTCAGCCAGTGATGAGCGGAGACTTTCTCTCTGCCTTTCTAAGTTTCTCTCACTTCCAGCAGTGCCTTGTTCTAGCTGGTTCGCTGCCCATCCTGAACCCAGACCAGCACTTCTAGCAGGTGAAGCTGAGGTGGGGAGTCCCCAAGGCAAGAATGCCACTGAATCACCAAACTTACCCAGTGCAGTGGAAGTTGTCATGAGTAAACTCTTCTCAGGTCTTTGTCCACCTTTGGTCATTTTCCAGTGACTGGAAAAGGTTGTTTTGATAAGGTGGTTCAGTTTTACACTTCTTTCTGTGACAGGTACTCTCCTGATCTTCTCACACTGCCATGACTGCAGGGTGAGTCTGGGGACATTAGCTCCTGGAACCCAATCTCTGTGCTATAAAGAAGCATAGGGGCCATATATCGAGGCTGTGTGTAGGTGCTCTGGCCAACAGCCCCACTGGGGTCCCAGGTGACAGGCAGCATCTGCTTCCTGATGTGTGAGTGAGCGTGACTGTCGATGGTTCTGGCTTTGCTGCTGAATCACCCCGAGTTTGAGTCTTCCCGGCAGAGGCCCCAGACACTGTGGAGCAGAGACAAAAAAACAACACAAAACAAAACAAAAACCTTGCTGTACCCTTTCCGAACTCCTGACCCTCTGAATCGGGGATGGAATAAAATGGTCTCTGTTGCTAACTCTGAGGTGATTTGTCATGCAGCAATAGATTGAGTAGCTTGGTATGGCAATTGGAATATTTTTCATAAAACAATGGGCACCCAAAGATAGGACTGCAGACTCCTTGTCTGATATCATTTAATAAGGAAATCAGATGCCATTTGCATGTTTGTCTGATAGCAGTGTCCACCATATAGAACCTACTTGTTCACATGCTTTGTAGAGTTATATTTCCACTCTGAATGTTTGATTTGTAGTATCAACCCTAATTGTTCTCAATACAACTGAAAAATCCAAAGGAGGAAAACATGTTTTCAATTATTTGTAAAACATCTTCATTTTGCTGGAAAGAATTAATCCAAAATTCAAGTCTAATTTTTGCCCCAGAAGATCTGTTGTACTAAAGAATGTACTGGACCAGGAAACCAAAAACCCTGGACTGGAGTTTGATTGCATGACCCTGGAACAGTCACATCAATTCTGTAAGCCTCAGTACTGTACTAAAATACAAAGGTGTTTGGGCAATTTTAAGAACCCTTCCAGTGCTAACATTTAAGATTGGTTCTCAAAGATTTGATCATTTTTAAAATATTCCTGCCTCTTGGACAGAATTTGGCACTATCTTGCAAAATTTAATTTAGCCCAATCTTTGACCCAGGAGTTTCACTTTTAGGGAGCTAACCACCAGAAATTCTTGCATGTGGTCACCAAGATAGTTCACGGTGTTCATTACAGGATTGTTTATAATAAGAAAATGTTAGAAACAACCTTAAATCAATAGGGAAATGACCCAGTAAATGGTGATACATCCAATTGTTCAATGCCGTGGAACAATTAAAAAAGATCAACAGAGGTCTATGGGTTTCAACACAGAAGTCTTGTCAGTACATAATGGGAAGGAAAAGAATTTCAGGGCAACACATTTAGGAGGGTCTCATTTTTGTAAAGTGAAGCAAACTCAAACCATTTATCTATATAACGAAGGATTGGAAGGAAACGTAACAAATGTCCTGAGTTGTTCTTTGTCTTTGGTCGTTTTCCAGTGATCTGAAGTAGTTGTTCTTAAATAAAGCTGTCCCGTTTTATACTTAATTCTGTGAAGAGGATGCCCCTGATTCCTCCAGGCTTTGGGGTTGGGGGGAGAGTGAGGTGGGTGGGGCGGGGGAGAAAAAGGGTGTTGACAATTTCGACATTTCTGTATTGTTTAAATTTTTTTATAGGATTGTATTCGTGTGTTTCTTACGCAATTGAATGCATACACAAAAGTTTATCATCTGTTGTGAATTTCATTGTTACTTTCTGAAACCAAAGTTTTTGGTTCAGAAAAAAAGAATTTGTAAACATTGATGAAGTTCCTATTTGCCTGGAAGGACAAACAAAGCAGAAGCAGCTGCCAGGGTTGAGAGCATGTTGCCGGCTGAGTAAAACAGCAGGGGGACCGGCTGGTGACCAGATTTGCCCATCCCAGTGCAGGTGCCACTGCCGTTAATAAGAATTACTATTTACTTTTTTTTTTTTTTTAAAGAAAGTTGGGAGATGGGGGACTAATACAGATCGTCTGTCGGTAGTAAAAAGGAAATGAATATGACCCAGTTATTGAAATGAAACATAGAGCACTCTTCCTTTCACTATCCCTTTTGCTGTTCGGCTTCAAGATACAAGACCTAAACATTGCTGGGGTAGAACGAAGGAGCAATCCCAGGGAAGCTCCTGTCTGCTGTTTAATTAAACTGTAATAATGTAGTAAAATAAATTAAACATCAGTGAAATTACAAGTAACACTGAGTGTGGATTGGGATGTTTTAAAATGATGGATTCATGAGAGTATTTTATCTAGACAAACTGAAAATGTCCCAACCTCACCATTTTTAATCCTTTCTTGAAAGCACTCTAGTGCAAGCTATCTTTGTTGAAGATGTGTTGTCACAGATTGAGAGAATTTAATTAAGAGTTATGGAAGCCAAAGGTGGTAAATGAAAGAAAATATAAAAACCGACTTTAGATTTGGTTCCTGGATATTACATTCTAATGTAGTGTATTAATATATTTAATATATTAAAAATTCTATTAGTAACTTAAACACATGAAATATATCTTAGGTTTTGCTACTTTCCCTTTGTTTTTTGTTTCATAGTGACCTCCTTAATTAATATAGCTGTAATTACAACATCTTGCCTTATTTTTCTATCTACCTCCTAAAAACACCCCATTGTGTTTGTATTGGTACTCATATCTGGATACTTACCACTGGTACCCACTAGGGGTCATGCTGCTTACACCGGGAAGTACCGATTGTAGTACGGGTATTGTTACTGTGGCTGGACGCAGAAAGCATGCCTCTGAATCCCGTCATTCACATCACCCCATAGAAGGAAAAGATAGCACGGTTTTTCCTCTATCGGTGCTCAGGGCTTCTGTCCTCTAAGGAGGGGAAATTAGGTGAGGAATCAAGAAAATAGAGATTTGAGAAAGATGTCACTGGAGGAAGAGGCCTTCTGTTGTAGGGAAGCGGGGAGAAACAGGGTCCTGTCTGAGAGCGAATATTAAATAGGCCAGTAGCAGCAAAGGTGAGAGAGTGCAGTGTTCAAGAGCGCAAGCTTTTGTGTTGAAATCCTGGTTCTTCTCCTGGCTAACCCTTGTCTCGCTCTGGGTCCTCCTGTGTAGGATGGGAATCATACTGCCTCCTGCACCAGCAGGTATAAGAACTAAATGCTTGTCTAGCGTCTGGCACATAATCAGGATTCAAATAATGCAAGCTGTTGTTATTACCAAGAATAATTGCCTTCTTTTTGTAATTTCAAAGTAGCCAAATTTCTTTCTTTCTTTCTTTCTTTCTTTCTTTCTTTCTTTCTTTCTTTCTTTCTTTCTTTCTTTCTTTCTTTCTTTCTTTCTTCTTTCTTTCTTTCTTTCTTTCTTTCTTTCTTTTTTAAAGTAGCCACATTTCTCAGGAAGATTTCTTATTATTTAGTTTCTTTTCGGTGTTGTTAAGATGAACAGTTAGAGACAGTCATCTGTATCCTTTTCTTTTGAAAAATTTCCCATTTGAAAGATTGTGTCTTAATTCAACAAATATTTGAGCAAGAAATTTACTGTGCAAGGGGCCGGAGAACAAAGGTGAAATCCAGATGGTTTCTCTTCTTCTCTTACAACAACATGACAACACAACATCTGCTCTAGTCAGGAAGAAAAGACATGTTTGCAAAAACCTAGATTCAAGGCAATATGTGATCAATATTCTAAGAGGTATATAAATATGAGTAATGTGACGTAGACTTGTTTGGTGGAAAGCATGTGTTTTGAAGTCTGACAGGCAAAGGTTTCATTCAAAGAAACTCTCTGAGGAAGGAACCCTCGTGCACTGCTGGTAGGAATGCAAACTGGTGCAGCCACTCTGGAAAACTGTGGAGGTGCCTCACAAAGTGAAAAATAGAGCTACCCTATGACCCAGCAATCCAACTTCTGGGTATTTATCCAAGGGAAATGAAATCACTATCTTGAAGAGATATGTGTACGCCCATGTTTATTGCATCATTCTTCATAATAGCCAAGATATGAAACACCTAAATGTCTGTTGATGGATGAATGGATAAAGAAGATGCGATATATACATACAGTGGAATATTATTCAGCCACGAAGAAGAAAGAATTCCTACTACTTGTGACAACGTAGATGGACAGGGAGGACATTATGCTGAGTGAAATAAGACAGACACAAAAGGACAAATGCTTATGATCTCACTTACATGAGATATAAAAAAATCAGACTCATAGACCCAGAGAGTAGAATCGTGGCCTAAGAGGGGCTGGAGGACAGAGCAAATAGAGAGATGTTGGTCAAAGGGTGCAAACTCTATCAGTTATAAGATGAATGGGTTCGGTTCCGGAGACCTAATGTACAGCATGTTTACTGTGGTTAATAATAACGTATTATATACTTGAAATTTGCTAAGAAAGTAGATCGCAAGCATTCTTTTTTTTTTTTTTAAAGATTTTATTTATTTATTTGAGAGAGAGAATGAGACAGAGAGAGAGCATGAGATGGGGGAGGGTCAGAGGGAGAAGCAAACTCCCTGCCGAGCAGGGAGCCCGATGCGGGACTCGATCCCAGGACTCCAGGATCATGACCTGAGCCGAAGGCAGTCGCCCAACCAACTGAGCCACCCAGGCGCCCGATCGCAAGCATTCTTACCACAAACACAAAAAATAATAAATATGTCAGGTGATGGATATGTTAATTAGCTTGATTGTGGTAATCATTACACAAGTGTGTACATAAAAATCAAAGTAGTATGTTGTATACCTTGAATATATACAAGCTGTATTTGGCAACCATACCTAAGTAAAGCTGGGGGAAAAAAGAAATTCTCTCAGCCTCAGTTTCCTCATCTGTTAAATGAGGATAATAATACCTGCCTTGTACAATTGTGTGAGGATTAAATTAAATGGTTGTAAAGCAACAGACAGAGCTATAGTTTGTTGCTTTTTTTTTTTTTTTTAAAGATTTTATTTATTTACCCGACAGAGACACAGTGAGAGGAGGAACACAAGCAGGGGGAGTGGGAGAGGGAGAAGCAGGCTTCCCGCTGAGCAGGGAGCTCGATGTGGGGCTCGATCCCAGGACGCTGGGATCATGACCTGAGCTGAAGGCAGACGCTCAACGACTGAGCCACCCAGGCGCCCCTAGTTTGTTGCTTTTCTTCATCTGAATGTCAAGGTTTGTTTTTCTCTGACTTTCTTCAAAGTGAAAGAAATGTATTTGAGAAAGATGTTGTTCCTTTTACTATGGGAGTTTAGAAAGAAAATTCTTTTTTTTTTTAAGATTTTATTTATTTGAGAGAGAACCCCAGTGAGCCTGGGGGAGGAGCAGAGGGGGAGGGAGAGGGACAAGCAGACTCCACCTTGAGCGGGGAGCCTGACATGGGGCTCCATCCCAGGACCCCAGGATCACAACCTAAACCGAAACCAAGAGCTGGATGCTCAACGACTGAGCTACCCAGGTGCTCCTAGAAAGAAAATTCTTAAGTCAGGAAATTAGGAAATGCTTCACTAAGAAGCTGTTATTTACATTGTGCCTTAAAATTGTGTTGGCGGGGCACCTGCATGGCTCAGTCGTTAAGCGTCTGCCTTCGGCTCAGGTCATGATCCCAGGGTCCTGGGATCGAGCCCTGCATCGGGCTCCCTGCTCCGCGGGAAGCCTGCTTCTCCCTCTCCCACTCCCCCTGCTTGTATTCCCTCTCTCGCTGTGTCTCTGTCAAATAAATAAATAAATAAAATCTTTAAAAAAAAAATTTTTTTTTTTTTTGTTAGGATTTTAACAGGAAGAGCTAGAAGGAAGAATATTGTAGGTGTGTGTATGACGTGTAAAGACTTGGAAGCATCTAGGTTTTTCTTCAGAGCCCTGAATAAGCATAATTTGACTGGAACTATAGGGCAAGAGTTGGATGGAATTGAACTGAAATTTAGGGACATATCACGGAAGGCCTTAACTGCCAGGAGTTTGACCTCTTGGTGAGGAAAGGAGAACAGATGGACATCAACTCTAGGGAACAGAGCTTTGGGATTTTGAAAGAAAATCTTTTCCTTGCAGTTGGGATTAGGATGGGAATAAAATTACTCTTGTGCATGTGTGTATACTATATAATAGATTTAAATTGCATATATATTTACATCTTTTTCCCTTTGGTTGCACAGATCTTTCACCTGAATCCTGACCCTATGGGATTCCTGGGAACTAGACTCTACTACCTATATGTAGTTCATATGCCAACATGTTGCCTTCTTAGGGTAAAGATGATAGGTTCTAGGGAGTCAGAAGTGTCAGAGGTCACACCAGTGACAACAACAAGCTGTTCTGCTTCCACACGTATGTTCAAACTGGAAACTAATCAGCTATTCTGTCCCAGGGCAGGTATAACCCCGGGCGCATAGGTTCTTATTGTGATACAATATTCCTTACACTACCACACCATAAATTACTATTCCTTTTCATCCCATCAGATGAGATCAAGTTAAAATGACATTTCAAGTGAGGGAAAAAAAAAATGCACACATAGCCCTTAAGTCGCTCCGATGTGAAAGACTGTTGTTTACCAAAGGCAAGAAGGAGGCCTTCCTGTTCATGTGGTTTGGGGATGAATTTCAAAATCCCATTTGCACTTATTCTGCACTGCACTTTATTTATTCTGGAGACAAAGGAGAATGAAATTCTTGGAGGAAACTTTTTAAAATCCCACTATGGGTAGCTGTTGGATCACAGCGCTAGAAATACCAACAAAAGTAATATGTGATTCATAATGATTTATTCTCTGTAGTTTTGGGGGCCTCTTCTGTCATCTCAAACCTTAAGAAAGGAGCAGAAGAAGTTAGTTATAAGACGAGGAATTCCCATACTCATTACTTCTGCCCACGGCTTTCAGCTCTATTTATTGGGACAGCTTTCCTAGGTAAAACTGTGCAATCAAAGTGGAAAACAGCTTTGGAGGCAATTAAAGCAGAAGACCAGGTAAAAATAAAGACTTTTTTTTTTTTTAAACACCAGATATTGAATGCCTACTTTCAAATTATTAGGGTTTTCTTTTTGAAAAAACGTATGCACTTGTGTGTCTGTGTCTACGGGTGCTTGTTCTTCAAGGTAATGAGTATCACCACAGATGGGTATGTTACTATTTTATAACCCCCAGTGAATATTACTCAGACAGGCTGTATTCCGTTGATACAGGTCTGAGCGCAGTCTTGTGGTTGGGGGTGTTGTACAAGAAGGTGAAGCTGATGGGCTTGAAAGGCCCCTTAATGTGCGTAGCTCTTGCTGGAGATTGGGTGGCATTCGGAACTGAGGATATTGTGAAGCAAGAATAAGAACAACAATGTCAACACTATTTAAGTCTTGGTGGAGTTTACAACATCCTTTCACATGCATTATCTTAACGGCTGTACCCTTTGGTGAAGCACCCTGAGGCAGGAAACGAAGATGTTAAGGCACCTTGCAAGGATCCTTACGAACCTGATGGCCCCCCAGGGATTTTAACAATAGCTGAAGCTGTTTTCTAACTTTGAAAAGGAGCAAAAAGGATTTGTTGAGATCGGCAGAACCTATCCTCTGGAGTGTGCAATTTACAGTTTACCAAATAATTAATTTAAAATTAAGTACATATACCTCAGATGAAAATGATGATAGAGTGCCTATGGGATCGACTCCAACCACCTCTCTTCACTAGGGAACTGGCAAAACCCTTCACAGAATCACGCTCTGGCCAGATGCCCTCCTTTGACTGACCTAGCTCTGCATCATTTGCTCATCCTCTGTGTCTACCATTTCCTGCATCCCAACCCATTCATCTACTTGGATGAGGGGAGATGTAAAGAGGAAATCTAGAGATCTCAGGTTTTCTGATGGCAACTACTCAAAGTGCGGGACAAGTTCAGAGTTCTTATGTTTATGTAATTATGAGTCTAGTGATGGTACGTTCTAATCGGCCAGAGGGTTGGTTCATGCAACACCTCAGTAAATTCACAGAATGTTTTAACTAGACATCTGGCAATCAAGGTTTCATATCTTCTTCCCCTACCCATGGTACTGAAACTGTTTTCTACCTGGCCATCATGGTACTCCAATCATCCAAAGCTGGGACGATGTATTTTGCAGGAATATTAGCAAGGTGGTCTAAAGCCATAGCATTCTGCAACATCAGTTTTACTGCCTTAATCTTGAGAGTTTCTAGATAATACAATAATCCTATTTTGTATCTCTACACCAAATAGCCTGTATGTGCCGGGGCCCTGGACCACAGGAAGAAGTAACCAAGTATTGCTGCTGTCTGTCAACTGAAAAGTCCTGTGCCTGTTGCTGTGGACAACGAATTTTGTTTGAATCGAGGAAGACTCGGCCCAGGCTGGCACTTTACATTCAATAAAAATATTAACAGTTGTCTTGAGCCTTATGAATTTAGGAAACTTGCTTTAATAATTTGATTTTTAGCAAGGGAGAGTTTTAGACAATCTAGTCTTAGATTTTTTTTTTTTTAAGTGAAAGTGCAGAGACAAATCTTATTTGTTTTTGAGAGTCAAATACATTATTGAGAACAAAGATGCCTCTGAATGCCAGTGGGTTTACTTTCCTTCTTGGGCAATAGACTAATCCCTCAACTCCACTAACTATTTGCTATAGAAAAACTAATTTCACTTCTGCCAATAAAGTTCTTGGACAAGTTTGATTTCCTCTTGATGAAAATTAATATTCTCTCTGTTTGCCCCCGCTCTTCTCTTTGCTAAGATACAGTAGAGGCTTATATTCTCTCACCCAGCTCATGATCAGGCCACATTTGTCCACAAAGAAGCTGGCAACTGCAGGTGGGCTGACCTTTCCGTGGTATCATGCCATGGATGGCTTTAAACTATGTATTTTGAATGCCTTATATTTAGTAGGTGAGATGTTTTGAAGATGGGGTTTTATAGACACGTAAAGATGCATTGAACAACAAAATACCAACCTTTGCTTCATTTTTTTTCTCCCTAGTCTTTGCACTAGAATTTTTTTTTGCCCTTGGCATAGGGAAAATATATTTTAACAGACTCCTAAAAAAAAGGAGGGGGACCCCTCAAGAGGCTGAGGTTTACATTGTATTCACATTTTTGTTTTCTTTTTTACAAGAATGGAAATTGATGTTGCCTCTACTTAGTGGAGTCTGGGGCTCCAAAATTTCAGGGGATCGTTATTCCAGCTCATTTAGGGGCTGAGGTTTTTGGTTTTGTTTTTGAAAGTCATCATACTTGAAGAAGCTTTAAATTCATGCACAAACAAAATCCAATCACATTGAACAATTACTGGTAAATAGATTTTACTTGACTCCCAGTAGGCTACCCGTTGTTTACCAAAGGCTTACCAAAGGCTGACCCGTTAGGATATTTGGGGGTTGTTGGCAGAGTAACACAGGGCAGAAGTGTCAGATAGGACGTGCTTTCTAGGGAAGCAGTACCTCACAGGGGAGCAGTACGATGGGAGGATAGACCCGAGTTCAGTCCGAGCTTGGGCACTTGCTGGCTGAATGATCTTGACATATTTTCTATTGTCTCTCACCTGCTATCCCCTCCTTCTCTGCTTTAATTTTCTTCTTAGCACTTATCACCGTCTGCTATACTGCACATTCATTTTTAAATACGTGTTGTCTGTCTCCCCCACGTATCCTGAATTAGTTCCACAAGAGCAGGGACTTTGCCTGTTTTGATTTTTGCAGTATTTCCAGGAACTATGAGAGTGCCGAGCATACATAGCACATGCTCAATAAACATTTGTTGAATGAATGAATGTCAGTTGGCAATAATAATACTGCGTTGCTGGGGTGGTGGGATTCAACGTGGTGTACATACAGCAATTACCTAAGTGGCCGGTACACAGAAATATTCATGAAATATTTGTGTCCTTTACCATTTCTCTCAAGTCTTACCCCCTCCAGATCCCCTTGTTTTGAAAATCCCTAACTTTTAAGTATCCAGCATTCAGGTGACCCTTTCAAATCCCTTTCTCAGGAAAGCATTTGATAAGAGATTGGACACCTAGGGTGAATTTAAACCAAAGGATTACCTCTCCCAGGTATATATACTTTTTAAGCCTTATTTCTAAGTGGGGAATAAAGCGAACCAATCCGTGTTTAAAGAACCCTGGGTATTAGCTATACAGATAGCAGAGGACGGGTGGAAATGCTAGGTGTCCCTGAAATCATACAGCATCAGTGGCCTCCTCTTCTGCCTGTGAGCAAGGATGGCCCAGAGGGATTCTGCGACTTTTTGGCTGGTCTCAGCATCCACGATGAGATCAGAGGAGCATGCCTTGTGCTGAGATGGAATCAGCACCCGTGGGAAAAGCTCTTGCCTCTGAATCAGGAGACTTGAATTCTAGTCTTAAGTCTTCCATGAATTAGCCTGGAAACATACACATATTTCAACTGGCAAAACGTGTGTCCATAAGTGAAAAAGCAGTGATAATCCTCAAGGCCTTTAGCCAAGACATGACACCACGACTGCGTGCTTTACCTACTTCTGTTGGGTTATGGGGTTTAGTCATGACTTGACCCAAATCTAGACGGTGACTTGCTGCAGATCAACTGGTAGTTTTTAATGACCTTTTGGTGTGATGATAACAGTAAGACCTGTTTATTAGAGGAACTTTGGAACATAAAGAAAAGTGTAGAGAAGACAATAAAAATCACTTGTAATCCCACCATCAAGATATAACCATCATGAGCATCTCCATGCCTTTCATTCCACTCTTTTCCCTTCTATCTCTATCTCTAATCTGTGTCTCTATCTGTACCTATATTTGTGTAGATCATAAACAGCCATATGTTCTCCCCTCCACTTAACATATTATGAACATTTTCTTATATAATAATTGTTCTTCAAAATCATGATTTTCATGGAGGGCATAATTTATGTTTATACCATTATTTATTGAACCATCACAATTGCTGCCTATTTAGTTGGTTTCTGATTTTTACGGTTAGAAATAATGGTAATATGGAATCCTTGATTTCCCACCAAATTGAGACTTCCCTATCTTAGCACATGGTATCATTATTTATTCAGCAGCCCAAAGCAGACATCCTTTCCCTTCTTTAAACTCCACTTCCTACCCATCACCCGTTATCACTAGTTCCAGCTCCAAGATACATCATCAGCCTGTCCCTCCTCCCTGTCTCCAGAGACCCAACCCTGAGCTTGCACCTGCTGTACTGTACCAATTGCTTAATGGCTCTCTTGACGGCTCCCCATGTCCCCTCTTGTCCCCGTTTTCCATGTGACCTTTTAAACACATACATTAGGTCATGCTACTTCCCTGCTTTGGAACCTTCGGTGGCTTCCTACTGCACTTGCATAAAATTCAAAGTCCTCCAAGACTCTAGGCCCTACATGACCTGACTCCTGACGCCCTTGCCAATCTGATGGCATGCCGTTCTGTTTCTTTTGACTGTTTCCTAGCCACAACGGTCTTTTGTCATTTCCCAGGCACACCACGCACTGCTCTTCATTCTTCAAGGGTGTTGCACTTGCTTCTCCCCTCCCGGGAAGGCCCTCAGGCTGGCTCTTTCCTTGACTGGCTGCCTCCTGCTTATATGTCATGTTTTGACTCCACTGTCATTTCCTACGGTGGAACTCTTCTAACTCACACTGTCTACAGCGCTAACAGTTCATCACAGCATGATGCTGCTTTCCTTCATCGACCTTTTTGCAAATGATATTTACTTATTTTTCATCATTGGAATCTTCAACAGAATTAATAAACTATACAATCACAGGGACCGTATCTGTTTTATACACTTTTATGGCCCTAGGACATCGCATGATGGCTGAGGAACGATAGACTTTCAGATACTTACAAATGCAAAACCTCATTAATAATTCCCCAAACTGGAAATTGAAATGTATTTTTTGCCAAAATATCGGAACAGGTGATGACGGACACTCCCAGTGTTGATAAGGGTGTGGAAAAAAATGCACATTTTAATAAATCGGTATGGAGTGAAAATCGTTACATTTCCGGAAGGTAATCTTGCAATATGTACCAAAATTTTTAAAATTCACAATTACATGCATGAGGATAGTTACTACAGTATTACTTCTGGTAATGAAGACAGGGAAATGATTGACAGCTCCAAAAAAAGAATAAATCCATATGATGTATCCATGTAAGACAACCCTATACTGTGCTTCAAAATAATGATGTAAATCTGTCCTCACCAACATTGCAAGATCTCCCTATCATATTGTTAAGGGGGAGAAGTAGGGGACTAAACAGGAGTTTAATTCCATTTAGGCACCAGGTGAATGTGCATTATAGATAGACGCAGCTAGTCTTCTAAATATTAACAGTGGACATACATGGCTGGTGAGCTTCCTAGCAGTTCTGATTTTTTTCTTTAAACTTTTCTTCTTCTTTTTTTTTAAACTATGAGAATGTATGGGAATAACATATGAATACAATAAGAAAAATATTAAGCTATTTTTGTTCGGGGGGAAAAGAGAAAAAGAAAAAGAAATATTCACTGCAAATCTCCATTTCCAGGCCTGAACTATGTGCTAAGGATACAGAGGCAAGAAAGCCATCATTCTGGCTTCCTGTGAGCCCAGTCTTGAGACAGTAGAGAAATAAGGATCATGCAACAGGGCGGGGGAATGATGGAGACCAAGGGGTCTCTGTGGCACCTGGAGGGTGCTGCCCCCTTGCCCACCTGGCCACTGTCATGGAGGGCTGTGGGACTTTGGGCCCACGGCTTCTTCTTTAGGTTGCCATTTTCCTGGCTGAGAAATATGAGTAGACCTCTGCATGATCTCTAAGTGGCTTCAGGCTTTAAAATTCTTCCATCATTTTAAGCTTTAAATTTGCAGAGCAGCTACAAATTTTCAAAGCTTGTGTTCTCCCGCTCCCAGCAAACTTCCAGGCCGCCCTGAATCCATTGTTCTGTTCACTTGAAACTAAAACCATAGACACCACTTCTAGCCAGTCTTCCTCCCCACCATGGCGGGGCGGGAGAGCTGATAAAATAAGATCTACCTGACAAAAATGAAAAATCCTGGGGAGAACCAACCACGTGGCAGTGTTTGCTGCTCAGGTGCTCATCTGAAGCAGTTAGAGGGCGTTTAGGTGTGCGAGTTCAGTGGCTGAGACCAGCCTGGGGAGGTAAAGTTTTCACTAACATGGTTTTAGGAAATGTATGAGATAATTGCAAGACTCAGGATGTTTCGAACCTAATGGGACGTCAGTGCAATTGAACTCCCAAACAGCTGTCATTCATTTTGGGGTAAAACTTGTGAATTAATCCCTTGATGTCTTTTTCTTCACTCAGTTTCCTTTTGGACTGGAGGAAGCGTGCCTCAGCTAAAGGTTAAACTTTTATAACTGTTCAGGAGGCAAGTCCTTTCAACGCTTTGCGTGGAGAATATTCTTTTAATTCAAATTTGGTGAGAGTTGCCAGGGTAGCAAATTAAAGATTTATTGTCTGGGAATTTTTGGATCACAACCTAACATGGGTCTGGTTGTTTTATTCTATAATGTTTGGAGGTTTTCCAGCCTCTGAGCTTTCTACTTGGGCCAGGTATTGGAAACGTAGCCAATGTATTGATTGATTAATCAAAGCAATGCATGCCATGAATTCTGTTTCTGTGGCAGACATTCATAAAAAGAAGACGTAGATGTAGCTGTTTAATGATTTTTCTTGCCAGATCATTGCATGTTGGCAATAATTTTGTATCGCGATAACCCCACACAGGCACCTGCGAGTTAGGCAGATAAAGCCTTGGAATATCAATACAGCTTTTCAAGAGTATGAACTCATCAAGCATTGGCACATCCAGATCACAAACCAAAACAAAAATGCAGCTGTGGGTGACTGTGGCATGTAGCTACTGAACGCAGATCAAATGCAATAAAGTGAAAAGAAAGGTATTTTAACCTTCAGAAACTTCAGGAGAAATGGAATGTTACTGATCTGAACTCCCACAAGGCACCCAAATGGATGCACTTTTACTCTGTTTTGAAATTAATTCCAAGTCCAGGGAGCAGAATACATAATGTCTGTAATAATTTCAGAGTGAATCCCAGGGAAATTAAACATTAAATCTGGCTGAGATTTCACATTATAGGAATTATCGAATGTGTGCCATTAGCAAACATCATTCAGCAACTTACTGTATCTGAAGCTGCGAGGTTTAAACAAATACTCCAGTGTAACATTTCACTTATTAGGAGGCGTGACCAAACAATCAAATTGCCACGAATAAAATGGGAGTTCTAAACAGCCTGCTGGTGTAAATAAAACTCCTCTCTGCTCTGTGTTGGGTGTTGCTCTCTTTTGGGTACCTTTCAATCCAAAAGCCAGGGGAACGTGTAAAAAAATAAGTTTAACATTCTCTTTCAGTAGAAATAAAGATTTCTTTGTAAAACTCTATCTTCCTCCTTTTCTCCTATTGCCACTATCCCGTTCTGCTTCCAAGGGCTCGGTCTCTCTCTCTCTTTCCCCTCTTTCTCTCTCTCTTGCTCCTTACAAATAGTTTATCTTCCTTGAAAACCTTATTCTAGAACAGAAAAGCCTGGTAATTTGTAGCTTGCTGGCTGAGATGGTTACTTACTTGTAAGTTGGCTTTATGAACTTAGATCACTGACAGATGGCCAGTTCTTTGTTTAAACTCCGACTGAATTAATTTCGCTCAGCTCCCCTCATTTTAACAGCACTGTGTCTCCACACGGTGGTCAAGGACCTGCTTTGTGCACACGATCCCCTTGTCTGTGACCTCTCTAACAAACCTCCGAGGCTGAGCGATACCTAAAGGCTGCCTGCAGTCCACACTGAGCATCAGCTCTGACTTGTCATACACTGGTGGTCAATGAGTGGTTTCTAGCTTCTATGGTGGCTTCTGGGGGGGTCGATGATCTCTGGCCTTCCACAGAGCTTCTTGGCCCCCCCTCCCCAGCTAGCATAAGGCTGAGAATAATCAAAACAGGTGGTGAGCCCATGACCAGCTTTAGGGCTTTGGTCTGGGGTCGGACAGCACCCATCTCTGTAGCAGCTGCCGGACACGCCTGCCGTTGGCTTCATGGGGAACTGGCGCACTGAGGATGGACCCTGGTAGTCCGTCACCGTTCCTGAAAAAGAACACAGAGCAGCTCAAAGTTTGCAGGCACCTAATACTAAAGATGACGAATATGTCTTTGGAATGCACCCCAAATCAGTCCATGCCGTTGGATGAAAACCTTCTTAGTTGTGTTTTTAATAAATGGCCTTTTTTTTTTTTTTTTTTTTGGAGAGGAATGTAGTGACAGGCAATTGGAACGGTTGCCAAAATCTGGAATGTGTGGTTGATGTAGGTAAGAAGGCAGTGGTTGTTTCCAGCTCTTCTCTCCTGGGCTGTAGCTCTCTTTGCACGGCGTATGAAGGGATCCTTTTCCTTTTTAAAGCCCCTGAGTCTTTAATGCACACAGGTATATTGTAACTTGCAGTCAGACAGCAAAATAAAAGTCAAGATGTACGGTGCACTGCCTCAGTATATTTTTTCCATGTATGACAATGTGGAGATGGAAACCCTTTTAAACTAAGCAGAGAGCACCCAGGAGCTAAATCCAAAGCACATAAAACAAAAATCCCAATTTAACAAGTGGAAGGAAATATCACATTCCAGCTACACAATACATAGCATTAAGAATTTTATTTTCTGCTTTTCGGAGAAAACCTCCCTGAACTTTAACCCTCTGTGACTCGCGGAACCACGAACCCGGGCTTTGCCCCCAACCCCGGGCCCCTTTCCCGGATGCAGCCTGAGCCCCGCACCTCGTGTGACGACCTGCCGGCCTTACCCGCTCAGTAATCACCAGCGCCTCTGTCCCTTTCCCTGGGATGGAATGTTTTTTCAGCTGCTGTCATTCCTCTCCGGGGTCTAGCAAGAGGAGGGCTTCAGGAAAACAAACTATCTGGGTTGCCTGAAGGAGTAAGTTAGTTGGAAATAATGACACCACTTGGAGATAAAATTCAACAGCATCTTTTCCTTTTCATTTAACACATCGCTGGGTTACCCAGAGTCTGACTTCAGTGCATTGCAGATTAATCTTTTCCCCCTGTTGTACTTCACCTTTAAGGAAGTGTCCACATCTGGACGCACTGACTGCTTTGCTGACACTCCTCTAGGGCAGAGCTCTTGATGCATAGAGCAGCCTAATTAGCAGAAGGGGTGAGGGGCAGAACTTCCAAGATGCTTTCTAAGAGCGTCTAGCCAGATGGAAAAGATCAGCATTTGCTTAAATGCAAATATCCCTTATATATCACTGCACTTTTCCTAGGAGAGTGGCTCGCTCAGAAACTCTCTATTTGTGACCGTTCTTGTGGGACATAAAGAGTTTGAATGGCTAACATTTTGCATCTGCCTCCCAGGACACTATAATGAGTCTTATTTCAGCTCGCCCTCTTTTCAGGTTTGGTTAATATTCATCCAATTTTTCCATAATAAGGATCAAGAGCCAGAGCTCTTCAGGACGCTTCCACCTTACATCCAGATCAGAATATTCCCCTTAAGGGCAAGTGAAGGCAAAGGCTTTGTTTGGATTCAAAGCAAAGTGTAAGCTTTGGCCATTCTTCTTGTTACTCTGTTTCTAGCCTGGCCTAGTCCAAGTCCCTAGAGCTATAATTAACTTGGCCCCTTGCCATTTATATATTTAATTGGGCCAAGTGACATTAGGGCTTGAGAAGCTCTTTTGTGGAAACGAGTAAAAGCAAGTACCTTTTCTTTATAGCTACCCTGAACCAATAACTAATGATCCCTTTTTTATGTGCAGGATGCATTCTTTGCAAGAGCTTCCAAGCTCAGGTATGGAACAATGTAAAATGCACAGCCTTAGCTACAGCAGTTATTCCAGAGTTCTGAAGAGCAGCCAACAGAAATTGGTCAAGGCACATTTGGACACTTGACCACTTTTTGAAGCATTACTTAGACTACTAGTTTCCAAACGAATCTGGTCCCCAAGACATTTTGTGGGTGGAGGAATGGACGGTGTAACAAGCATAGAGTCTCCTTCCTCTCTGCCCCCAAATGACCCCACCAAAACTTAAATCTCTTGGGAATTAATGAGGAAACCAGTAGCATAGATGGTCTATCAAAATAATATTGATGTCCCTCCTTTGATAATGTGGAGTTGTCACTGCCCGGCTTTTCTTGCATCCACAAGTGGCTGTGTGACTTGTTTTCTCCAATAAAACATGAGGCTGAGACTTTCAAGTAGATAGGGTTTTCGCAATTATCTTTTCTTCCTCCCCTGGCTGGAAGCAGGGACCTCCAAAGGCCTAGGGGATGGTGGCAAGACAGATGGAAGGACCTAGATCCCTTAAACACCACGTGGAAGAAAACCCCTGAATGACCAAGAAAATGCTCATCAGGGGATGGGAAATAAATTCTACTGTGTCAAGCCACTAAAATTTGGGGGCTTATTTATCACGATGGCCAGATGCCCCTAATACACTAATAAGATGGTGTCCGAGTTTTATATATATATTTTTTTTTTTTTAAGTTGGCTCCACATCCAGCATGGAGCCCAACATGGGGCTTGAATTCACGACCCTGAGATCAAGACCTGAGCTGAGATCAAGAGCCTGATGCCCAAAAGACTGAGCCACCCCGGGGCCCCTGATTTTTATGTCTTAAATGAATTCATCATTCGTCCAGAAAAAAAGCATAGATATTTTTGCTGTGAACATTCATAGCGCAAGATGGTGGAGAGTCTCCTAGCCATTAAGACCACTAGACCATGAATCAAGGACCTGTGGTCAGTCATTTTCATTTTTATACTGATTCACCTTTGCCTCATCTTGCCATAAAAATGGCATATTAAAAATTGGCAAATGGAGCCCCTCTTTGTGATATGAATCTGTGCTTTCCAATCTGAGAGCACCAGTTCATTTTCTCTGATGTTTGTCTTGTTGTAGAGATTATAGAGGTAGATGTTATGAGTCTATGTGCTGCATGTTCATCTAGAGTAAGTGGAGTGCCAGTCTAAACTTTATGAACTGAGGCATTTGCTTTTGTCCAATGAAGGACTGCTACAAATTCCAGTTAATTTGGATCTTTTATACTTTTCCAGATTTCGCCAGGACCTATGGAAGTCCTACTTAGAGGCCTGATATCCATCATGGGAATTTGCTTTTGTGAGGAAAATCCTAACCTGGGTCTAAGACAGTAAAAATAATAGTTAAAATAAGTTACATGGGTTACTAATAGAAACCCATGCGTGGTCACTGATGTGGTTTCCACAATAACTCTAATTTTCAGGAGCACAGATGTTAAACTGCTTTGCCTCTCCAGATGTGCTCACACAGGGGTCCGTCAAAATGGAGCAATATATAGTCTCAAACACGCTGCCCTCTCAGAGAACAGAAAGGTACTTACTTATTCCGGTTGTCCAACATCTTTGTGTTTCCTCCAACAAAGATCAAAACAGAGCTCTTAATAGGTGTTTGGTTTAAATTTAGAGACATACAGTATTTACTCCCATCGGCACTTGCTCTCACCTGTGGGGATAAACTGTGTTATTCCACTACCAGCCCACATGGTTTCCATCTGCGTCTTGCCTGCCTTGGTGTAATATCTGTTTACTGTGTGATGGTCACCAAGTCCTGGGAACACTTCATGCAGAGTGGTACTAGACTGAATTTTATATTTGCTCTTTTTTGTTCAGCTTGTGTTAACACCATCTGAGAATAAACACAAATCCATCAAAAAATATTCTTGACCAGACTGAGCCTTAAATATTGTCAAACCAGCTGAGACAGGAAAGTTTCATGAAACTCTGTAATTGCTTAGAATATCTATTTTTCCACGCTTAATTTTTTTTTCGTTATAAACTCTAATATAAAAAATGTATTTTTTCAGGGGGCACCATTCTGACTTTCATACAAAATATATTTTGAGTGGTTTTTTTTTTTTTTTTTTTTTTTTTGGTTTATGAGGGGTAATTTCTTGGGATGGAGATTTTTATGGGATAATGGGCTCAGAGCTCAGATTTCCTTTTATGAAAGAAAAGGAGGAAAAGTCAACATTCATTCATTGACTTAATTCAATTAATAAGGGCTTATAGGGCACACTGAAAGTGCCAAACATAGTGTGAAGAGGCCCAGTCCCTCCATGAGTAGATAAAACAGACATGGTATGTGTTATAATAGGACTTAACAGGTAGTAAGAACAAATCATTGTTAATGTGATGAGTGTTGTAAAAGAGGTAGTACAGAACTCTAGGGGCTCATAGGGTATCTGTTGCTTCTTCATTTGGAGATGTATTCCTCAGATTAGGAGAACCCAGGAATATTACAAAATTAACATGCCATTAGAGTAGAGTATTTTTAAAGTGCCCTGAATTATAAACCAAATACAATATGTAGACTAAGTTGGCTTTAAGACATTAAAGAATCTCAAATTGAGATCAGGAGGAAGTTTCTTTCTGACTTGGCAAATGAGGGTGAAATGCAGAACAAAAGCAGTACAACACCACAACAAATTTATGATAATGCTGAAGTAATGATAATGAGAATGCTCTGCAAGAAAAAGCTTGCTAGGGGTTAAATGCATCTTACTTTTTATCGGGTGTCTGTCTTCTCTCCCTGACTCTTTTTGTAGAAAACAACAGTACTTATGAAAGGGAATAGTAAGTTTAATTATGCTCCCACCACTTAACACAAAACAAAATAAAATGAAGAAAGACAAAATGAAGGGGGAAATAACTTGCACTTGCTTTCTACGATTGTTTTAAACTGGACAACACAGATGGTGATTATTTGAGTGTGAAAATTGGGTTGTAAAATGAATATCTTCAAAAATGTCAAGAGTAAATGCCCTTTTGCAGGCAAACATGGTACTGAATGAATTCCAACAGCACATTGCCCAGGGCGCTTCATTCCATGTAAATCGAGCTTAAAGGAAAATTTGTCTCTAAGAGAGAGTTTCTGATAGTGCCAAGGTACACTTCACTGAAAAGAAAAGGAGCTCACGGGTTCTTGAGTATTTTATGGCTTATGATTGAGGAAAATGTACCAGGTTCTGGGTTTTGAGGTGTAAAGAATCTGCCAAAACACAGTTAATGGGATTGCGTATATCAACAGCCAAACTGATCTCATTCATCTTCTCCTTCTGAATGAGACCGGGAGAAGGTAGAAAACTTGGATTCATCTCTAACAACACAACGATCTCCGTTTAAAATATAGCCATATGATCTGGTTATGAGGTAAAAGTTTTACAAATAAATCCTTGAGAGCTACGCAGTTCATTTAGATATACGAGAGATGCAGGGAATGCGAGGGATGCAATTTTATAATGAAACGTGGTGCAGATTCCACACGAAGCTTTTACTTTCTCGTGTGTGCTGCCGCGGAGGGAGCTCTGTAGAGGCAAATGAGCACGTGATGGGAAAGGACTCAGAAAAAAAACTTTCAGTCAAAATGTAGAAGAAAAAAAGTCAGTTTCTTCCTTGCCCTGATGGCCTTTTCTTCTTGGGAATTGACAGAGAAAACTGGATAAGGAAGCAAGGGCTAAATAATACTCTTTTCTTTTCAATGACCCCCGCATTAAGCTGTCTTCTTTGCCCTTGCGGTTTCTAAACAGATTTCTCCCCCTGAAATGGTGCAACATTTCCCCCTCTCGGCCATGTAGAAGTGGATGAGTCTGGAATTGCTGGAACCAGTGCAGACAATAAGCCAGGGGAAATTTCCAGGGAGCCAATCCCAACTTTCTTCCCAGGGAAGGACTGACTGTCCCTCATCCTGGATCCCAATGGGTTAAACATACTTAAGTCTTGGCAGATGTGCATAAAAATCCAAGGTCAGGGAGAGGGTATAATGGGAAAAGAAAGACTTCTGGGAGATGGCAGTTTTTACCATCTGATGGGAGCTCATCTAGGTCACGCAAGAGTAAACCAGAGATAATGTGCAAGAATCAAGTGAAGACCAGCTCTAGGCCGAGCCCGGTGAGAGGGCCACGTTTCAGCCTCTTAGCTGTGCTGCAGTGATAGACTGTAGTTCCTCCCTGAGACCTGGAGGAAAAACCAGACACCAGAAACCAGGGAAAACGGCTAGTTAGGGCATACACAGGAGATATGCAGGGAGTCCCTGGCCAGAGGCTCCCAGAAGTGCTTGGTTGCCTAAATCCATCTCCAAGGTACACTAGACAATGAGCCCAGAGCTACAGACAGCTACACTTCATTTACTGTGAGGAAGACCCCGATACACCACCAGAACTGGCTCCTCTAATCAGGGGGGGGCCAAGGTGAGCTCTGTCTGCAGGTGATAGATGCCATTGAAAGTGTGTGTGCGTGTGTGTGTGTGTGTGTGTGTGGTGGGGGGTGGATGGTAGAATTCTGGGCAGACCCTGAATTAATAACTGCTTAAGAAGCATTGGAATTTCAAAGAAAGACTTTTTCTAAGCCATACTATCTGAAACACTACTGCTGTTCATTCCACCAAAGAAAGGTTACAAGACTCATTTTATAGGTAGGGAAAATAAGAGGAAAAAGCTAGAGCTGATCCCTTCTGTTGTAGTGAAACTTGTTTTCAAATTTGGTGTCCCAAATTTGCCTTTCTGTATGACCTCTGTTTATTATGCATCAAAATATTTTATTTACTTTATTCCTACATCTACAGATCTTTTAAGAGTCTGTTATTGTGGAAAAATATTTTAAAAGCTTTGTGTTTCTGAGAAATGCTTTGGTGTATAGTCTTTTCCAGAATTTCTCATTACTAGTAGTTCATCACCAGATTAATGCTTCATACAGCTTGAGATTAATTGGGTAATAGCCTTTTTACTCTCAATAATCAGTTACTCATTCATTTCTGTTAGGCATAGGGAAGGATTGTGAAAAGAAGTAGGTTATAGGGTTGACTCCTATGTTGCAATTGACATTGTTTCTCTTCTGATTTGTTCAACCCATTAAAGTTTATTTCAGGGAGTTCTGTCGAAAACAAACAAAACACTAATACCGGGCCAAAAAACAAAACAAAACAAAACAAAACCCCCAAAAACCAAGCTAAGAAGGCAAAGGCTCAGGGAGATAAAGACAGCCTCACTAATGAGTCCCCAACTGATTAAAAGTAAATACATTTCTATTCCTAGAAAAGTATAAGTAACATTTGTTGCCACAAACTGTTTAACTTTAGCAAAAATAAAGAGTTGCCCTCAAATTTGTTACAAGAGGACAGCAACACTGTAGCTAATTATTTCCCAGGTGCCTCTGGTCTGAATTTAGAAATGAGCTACTGATGGCAACATGTGGGATGGGCCCATCTTGACAGATAACTCATATTACTGTTATCTTTAAGGGGACACTGTATCACTATTGAGCATTGACTCTGCCCATGGTACTGACTAGATTCATGGGAGTTCCACAATATAACATGGGGTTAAGCACTTGGGCTCTAAAGACCTCGGTTTGGTTTTTAGTCCTGCCTGTGTGACTTTGGGCAAACTGCTTGTGTCAGTTAGCTTTTACTGTGTAACAAACTATCCAAATTTAGTGGCTTAAAAAATCATCATGTATTTGCTCATGATTTGATGGGTTGACAATTCAGCTGGGTTCAGCTGGGATGACTTATTTTTGTTCTTCATGGTATCGGCGAGGCTCGCACATATGTCTGGGGCCTTAGGTGGGATGCTCCCCCATGTTATTTCTTTTCATCTAACCAACTATCCTGAGTTTCTTTATATGGTGACTGAAAGTTCCCAGCCGCAAGAGAGGGTAAGATCCGACAAGCAAGCATCTTTCAAGCCTTGACTTGTATCACATTTGATATTGTCTCATTGACTAAAGCAAGTCATCTGACCAAGCCCAGATTTAAGATTTAGAGTTATAGACTTTACTTCTTGAACAGGCAGGCATATAGGGAGTTGTGACCAAATTTGGGACCATAATAACAATTCGTCATACCACTTCCAGTTTCTCACTGGTAACATGAGGATAGCATAGTATCTACACACAGAATTCTTGAGACTAAATGAAATAATTCATGTAAAGTGCCCAGCACAAGGTTCAGTAAATGTTAGCTGTAATTATATTATTATCAATTAAGAAAGGAAGACAGAGAAATCAGGGAGAAGGAATAGAACAGAAGAAAGGGATGGGAGTGGATCTTGAAGGCTGAGGTAGGAGAGGGCTCTATGGAGGGCATGTTGATAATACTAAGAGGAACTAATACTTAGTTGGGTCTTGGTTACCTGTTATCACTGACCTTTGAGGTTTTATTAGCTCTTCAACAATTTATTTTTTAAAAAGATTTTATTTATTTATTTGTCAGTGAGAGAGAGAGAGTGAGAGAGCGAGAGCGCAGGCAGAGGGGGAAGCAGGCTCCTTGCTGAGCAGGGAGCCCGATGCGGGACTCGATCCCAGGACCCTGGGATCATGACCTGAGCCAAAGGCAGATGCTTAACTGAACCACCCAGGCGCCCCATGGTTTTTTCTTTTTAGTAACAGTGATTGTGTTAGGATGCTGGGATCATGGGTAGGTTTTCTTTACTGTTTTGTATATTTTCTATAATGGCGTTAGGTAGCTTTTACAATAAAAAGAAAGCATTAAAATACCTTAGTTTCAGAACAAAAGTTGTTTTTAAACAAATTCTGGAATTCTAAACAATTTTGCATTTGTTTATAAAGTTGACAACTTTTGAAATTTCCTTTGTTACCTTAGAGGCATCAGTCAGTTTTTTCAATATAGCCTGAAAACTCCCTTGACATGTGCAAGCTATCTGCCCATCTGCTTTTTTGAGAGATTAGAACTTCCTAATTCCAAAATTCCTAAAGGTTCCATTTGGAACAAGGATTTGTTTATGCAGTGGTACAAGTTAAAACTCCATTTAGCTTTCTAGTCTTTTGGAAGTTGGGTTCTATGACTTTAAAATTATCTTTACAAGTCTGGAGTTGGAATATTAACAGTATAAATTTAGAGAAGAATGTTAAATGAGAAATCACACACATTCTAGGCTAAATTAATTAAACTAGCTTAGAAGTTTAAATTCCTCCCCCCCCCCCCCCCCCCCGCCAAATTTGTTAGAAAGTACAGAAAAGTCACAGTTGCAGTTATGGGATTTAGACCAGATTTTTATTTGAGGAACTTTGGAAGAGCTCCAGGATATGCTTCTATCTTTGTACATCTGAATGGCCAGGTCATTCCGCATTTCTCAAAGTGTGGTCCGTGGACTAGCTTGTGCACAGTCACCAGAGGGCCTTTTTACAAGTCAGATTGTCCTTTGGGGGCCCTGTACCTATCCCTACATTCAGGCCTGGGGCTCCCAGGCACCAGAACACGTGCTCTCCCTGCAGAGGCCCCTGCCCTGTCATCCCTGAAGCCCCTACTCCTCCCAGCTCAGAACCCCATACCTGCCGCCTCTTATTCTGGGTTCCTATTCAGTGTGGGCTGATTATGTATCTATGTCAGTGGTCCGAAAACGTTTTCTGAAAAGGGTCAAAGAGTAGATATTTTAGGCTTTGCAGGCCTCTGGGTCTCTGTCACAGGTCTTCAACTTTGCTGGTGTAGCTTGAAAGTCAACCTTAGACAGTATGTAATGAGTGGGCGTGGCTGTACTCCAATAAAACTTTATTTACAGAAATAGGTCGCCAGCTGGATTTGGCCAACCCCTGATCTAGATGGACTGTTGTCTCAAACCTTTTAGTTTTGTCCATCCCCAAGCCCAGGGCAAATTAAAAAAACAAAACAAAACAACCGTGTTCTGTTCATTTCCTCAGAGGACCTAGATTTATACACAACGAGGTCAGAGTATACCTTGGCAACCCTGGAGCCTTTACAGAAGAACCAAGGGGCTCAGCTTAGGTCGTTCTGATTATCTAGCCAGGGGCATGGGTGAGGCAGCAGGTTGGGACCACAGTGGTTGAAATGACAATGCTTTTCTAGGTGGAATAGGATGGAAGGACAGCAGGTTGAGAGAATTGCATAAGGTCATCAGTTGAGTGGGTGGCTGGATTAGCTGCTGACTGTGAAGATCCTTCCATATTCTACAGAGCAATGGATTCTGACTTGAGCTGGCTTCAGAATCACCTGGAGGCTCCTTAAACACGGATTGCTGGGCCATCTGGCCAGAGTTTCAGGATCAGGAGGTCTCGGTGGGGGCCAGTGATTCTGCATTTCTAACACATCCGTGGGTGATGTGGCTGCTGCTGGCCTGACCACACCTTGAGAACCACCACCCAGGTAAGCCCCTCTTACCACCCGTGGCAGCATGAGCATGCTGGTGTTATGAAGCTTTCCAGCAGCTTCTGTTTCTCATTCTGAGACATTCAAAGTGCTTTCCAGATTCAAGACTATAGAATCGTTATTTTTCCTAACGGGTAGCAAGCCTTAGCTCATCTCAAACTGGCAATCCACATTGGCATTATTCATTTTTGACACGAAATGAGTCCAAACAGGGTAAATACACCAGTAATTGGTAAGGTAAACAACCGGACAGTAGTGAGGCTCTGGCCCCAATGCTTTTGCTTCCGAGAATGAATACCCGGAATGGAAAATATCCATTTTCTGGAGTGAGTTCCATTTTAATGGCTGAAACGGCTTTGAAGCTTCCCCCAACGGAGCCAATTTTCACCCTCCGCGCAGGGCAGCTCCCGTCCCTCAGCACGGAGTCTACTTCGGTGGTAAGTTTTCACATGGGTCCAGAACTCAAATGTATCTTGACTGTTGTCCTGATGGCGGCGCTTTCATGCTGGCGCCAGAAGGAGATTGTCCCGGAGCTTTCCTGATGAGACAGGCTCTCCAAAGTAACCGAGGCCGGCGGCAGGTTTTGTCCGCGAGATGAGGTGTTGCCCACAGCTAGTCAGTCTGCTGGAATTTTTGGTGCTAATGGCAGAGAGACGTGTTTAGGAGAGTCACAGCTAATATGATTCTTGATCCTCCCAGGAAAATGGTGAGCTTATAAATCACGGGGCACTGATACAAAAGCAGTGGTTTTACACTAGCCCCAAAGTCCTGACTAAGATTCCGTAGTGAATTCTTTGGGGCAGGGGGAAGTAAAAGCCAGCCAACCAAACCATTCAACTGAAGTATCAAAAGCTTGAAAAAAATCTTTAAAAGTCCTTAAACGTATTACATTTATCTCCGGGATTCTGAACAATACTGACATCAGTTTAAGTGCGTCTGTTGATTGTAATCCAGCAGAAATATCATACCTCTTGGCTTTGCCCCGGGCAAACTTTTCACTGAAGTCATTCGTTGTGCTTTTTGTTATGGTTACCTAATCTCAGTCAGAATGCAGCAGGCGACCAGAAAAGGCGAGGTAGAGACTTGTCCAGTACCCAAGACTTCCCTGCTTTGGAAATAGGATGGATTCCACCGACTTCTTCTGAATTCGGTCATTTTATTTTAAAAAGCTATAAGACGGGCATGATTAGACAAGGGAGGGTACTCGAATGTCAGCTTGAGAGAGGACAGCCAGTCTCACGACACACACACAGGCCTGGGATTACTGACTTGGCTGGCTGCCTGGAAATATTTGCACCACTGTCTCCATCTCCTATTTTCTCAGAGGAAAGCCTGAGGACAGCACATCTCAGCAACAGCGCCTGTCCCCAACTGGAAACGCTTCAAGTCTTCCACTTCCAGAATCAGAATATTATGTCGTTTTAAACTTTACAGGGTCCCCTTTAATCATGTGGCTCTTTTAGATGTTTTCCACTTTAATAAATTTGGTCCAGGAATCATCCTTTACTGAGAGCTCCTTTACCATAAGTAGTTTCATCCTTAACTAGTAACTCAGGACCATGATAAGGACACGTGAGAAAGTCAATCCTCTTTGTTTTTGTTTTGTTTTATTTTGTTTTGTTTTGTTTTGTTTTCATGGGCAAATCCTTCTATAACCCTTGTTGGTGAACTCATTCATTCATTCACATATCAGATATGTACTGTGTGTGTATAAGAACCTAGCACGGTGCTGGGAGGTGAGAAGTCACTGATGAGAAAGATGTTCTTCTTGGCTTCTGAATTGGAGTTAGATGTACAGGCAAACAATTGTAAAGGGGGATAATACATGGACAGTAGATATTTATATTAAAATTTATGGGAGCGTAGGGGAGGGGAGATACTATCTGAGGAAGTGAGGAAGGTGACATTTGATCAGAGTCTGGAAGATGACAAGGTGTTTACTAGGAAAAGAAGTAGACAGGTAAGAGAAGAAGTAGAAAGAGAAGCAAAGGGCCTAGTATACGTGGCAGAGATTTTGTACTCACTATCGTTCATGTGCACCCCTCTATTTCTCAGTTTTCTTGCAGTTGGTTTGGATCTATGTGCCTGAATCTTAGTGGATGGGATTGTGAGCAGAAATATCATTACTTAGTGTCCTAGTCACTTAAGTGTTGGTGTGCCTTGCCCATTTCGCTCTTCTCCTGCTGCCGCATACAGACAATGGCTCATTTTATTGCATCTGCTTTACCGCACTTGGCTTCATTGCACTTTGCAGATACTGCGTTTTTTTTACAGATTGAAGGTCTGTGGCAGCCCTGCGTCGAACGAGTCTGTTGGCACCATTTTTCTAACAGCATCTGCTCACTACGTGTTTCTGTGTCACATTTTGGTAATTCTTGCACTATTTCAAGATCTTCATTATTATTATATTTGGTATGGTGATCAGTGATTTTTTAAAAAAATAATTGAATTATCACATTTATTGAAGTTCCCACAACTCTTGGGTATCTCACCCAAAGCAGTACAAATCATCCCATTATTACTAAGGAGATTTCTTAATCAATTGATTAGAGTAATTATCACAAGTATCTTGTAGAAAATTAGAAAATATAGATCATAAGAATGATAAAAACACAAGACATTTACACTAAGCATTGTATATATATATATATATATATATATTTTTTTTTTTTTTTTTAAGATTTTTTGTTTTATTTTTTAACAGTGAGAGAGGGAACACAAGCAGGGAGAATGGGAGAGGGAGAAGCAGGCTTCCTGCCAAGCAGGGAGCCCGATGTGGGACTCGATCCCAGGACCCTGGGATCATGACCTGAGCCAAAGGCAGACGCTTAACGACTGAGTCACCCAGGCGCCCAAGCATTGTATATTTTTACAGATCTTTTTATGCATATTATATTTATATGCATGTACCTATACATACATATATGTGTGTGTTAAAATGCGCATTTTTAATTTAAAATCAGATCGTATTACACATGCTGTTTTGTAATCTTTTTCATTTACCAATCTCTGCCTTTTCATACCAGCAAAATGTTTATCTAATTCCTAATCTAGTTTTAGTTTGCCCAATTGCACCAAAATATATATGTATGTTTGTGTTATGTATGTATATGTATGTATATATGTGTTATGTATATATGTGTGTTATGTATGTATATGTATGCATGTATTTATTATTGAAGTGTAGTTGACGTATAACATTCTATTAGTTTCAGGTGTATAACACAGTGATTTGAAAAGTCCATACATTACTCAGTGCTGACCATGATAAGTGTAGTAACCATCTGATCAATGATCTTTGAGTTAATATTGTAGTTATTTTAGGTACCATGAACCATGCCCTTATAAGATGGCAGACTTATATTGTGTGTGTCCCGACTGCCCCACTGACCAACTGGCCATTCCCCATATCTCTCCCTCTCCTCAGGTCTCCCTATTCTCTGAGACACAATGATATTGAAATTAGGTCAATTAATGATCTACAATGGCCTCGAAGTATTCAAGTGAAAGGAAGAGTTACACATCTCTCATTTTAAATCAAAAGCTAGTAATGATTAAGCTTAGTGAGAAAAGCTTGTCAAAGACCCAGATAAGCTGAAACTGAGGCCTCTTGCACCAGTTAGCCAAGCTGTGAATGCAAAGGAAAAATACTTGAAGGAAATTAAAAGTGCTATTCCAGTGAACACACCAATGATAAGAAAGCAAAACAACCTTATTGCTGAGATGGAGAAAGTTTGAGTGGTCTGGATAGAAGATCAAACCAGCTCTTAAGTCAAAGCCTAATCCAGGGCAAGGCCCTGACTCTCTTCAATTCTGTGAAGGCTGAGAGAGGTGAGGAAGCTGCAGGAGAAAAGTCTGAAGCTGGGAGAGGGTGGTTCATGAGGTTCAAGGAAAGAAGTCGCCTCCATGACATCAAAGTGCAAGGTGAAGCAGCAAGTGCTGATGGAGAAGCTGCAACAAATTATCCAGAAGATCTAGAAGATAATTAATGAAGGTGGCTATGCTAAACAGATTTCGTTGTAGACAAAACAGCCTTCTTTTGGAAGAAGACACCATCTAAGACTTTCACAGATAGGAGAACTCAGTACCTGGTTTCAAAGCTTCAGAGGACAGGCAGACTCTCCTGTTAGGGACTAATGCAGCTGGTGACTTTAAGTTGAAACCAGTACTCATTTACTATCCTCCAAATTCTAAGGTCCTAAAATTTTGCTGCGTCTACACGGCCTGTGCTCTATTGATGGAACAATGGGCCTTGATGACAGCACATCTGTCTACAACATGGTTTACTGAATATTTTAAGCCCACTGTTGAGAACTACTGCTCCGAAAAAAAGACTCCTTTCAAAATATTACTGCTCATTGACAATGCACCTGGTTACCCAAGAACTCTGATGTGCAATGAGATGAATGTGGTTTTCGTGTCTGCCCACACAACATCCTTTCTGCAGCCCATGAATCAAGTCAAAATCAATTTTGACTTTCAACACTTATTATTTAAATAATTAAATATTAACTATTGAATAACAAGTAATTGAATTATATTATTAATAATGAGATTTTAAAATCTTATTATTTCAAGTCTTACTATTTTGTAAGGCTGTAGTTGCCGTAAGTGGTGATTCCTCTCATGGATCAGGGCAAAGTCAGTGGAAAACCTGGAAAGGATTCACCATTCTAGATGCCATTAAGAACATTCATGATTCATGGGAAGAGGTCAAAATATCAACGTTAACAGGAATTTGGAAGAAGTTGATTCCAGCCCTCATGGGTGACTTTGAGGCATTTAAGACTTCAGTGGAGGCAGTCACTGCAGATGTGGTGGGCATAGCATGAGAACTAGAATTAGAAGTGGAGCCTGAAGATGTTTCTGAATTGCAACCTCCTGAGAAAACTTGAATGGATGAGGAGTTGCTTCTTGAGGATGAGCAAAGAAAATAGTTTCTTGAGATGGAAGCTACTCCTGGTGAAGATACTGTGAAGACTATTGAAACGACAGTAAAGGATTTAGGGTATTCCATAAATGTGGTTGATAAAACAGAGGCAAAGTTTGAGAAGATTGACTCCTGTATTGAAAGAAGTTCTACTGTGCGTGAAATGCTATCCAATAGCATTGCATGCTACAGAAAAATTGTTCGTGAAAGGATGAGTCAATCAGTGCAGCAGACCTCATCATTATCTTATTTTAAGAAATTGCCACAGCCACCCCAACCTTTAGCAACCACCACCTTGATCAGTCAGCAACCATCAACATGGAGGCAAGACCCTCCACCAGTCCAAAGATTATGACTCGCTGAAAGCTCAGATGATGGTTAGCAATTTTTGGCAGTAAAGTCTTTTAAATTATGGTATTTGCATTTTTTAGACATAATGCTATTGTACACTTACTACACGATAGTATAGTATAAACATAACTTTTGTATGCACTGGGAAACCATAAATTCATTTGACTCTCTTTATTGCGATATTTGCCTTATTGTGGTGGTCTGGAACCGAACCTGCATTATGTCCACGGTATGCCTGTACTTGGTAGTAATATTTTGAAATGGATGAGTCACAAGATGGAGGGAACCTGGATCTCTAAGTCACTGGATGGAAGAAAGGCCCTCTGACCAGCATCATATTTCACGTGAAAGAGAAATAGACTTTTATTGTGTTAAGCTTGTCTGTTTTGGCAGTTGGCGTTAATAACTCTGACTAATATAGTATGTGAAAAGATTTGAAGACATAGAAGAGTATAGCCTATTTGGAAAATATTCGACACTTCAGTCGAGTTGGAAGGCTGGTATATGAAGGAATGACTTTATGAGTAGTTTGGAACCAGACAGGGATTGTTTTGTAAGCCATGATGAAGAGATTAGATTCCATTCTCGATACAACTAGGAGACATGGAAAGTTTTTATGTAGGGTAGTTAGGGAATCAAGATTGAATTTTGGAGGTACAAATATGGTGGAGTGCAAGAGATGAATCAGTGGGAAGAAACTGCTGCCAGAAATCAGTTAGAAGTCGCCACGATGGTCTGGGTAAATGATGGTGAAGTCCTAGGCCATGGAAATATTTCTTGCATTTTGCACCAAATTACTTAGATAAAGAAGCGGCATTGTCCCGTTTAACAGGTTAGACTTTGGGTCAGCAAATTATGGTCATCTGCTTTTGTAAATAAAAAGTTTGATTGGAGTGGAGCCACACTCATTCACTTATGTATTGTCTATGGCTGCTTTCTTCCTGCAACAAGAGAGTTGATTAGTTGCGACAAGGACTGTATGGCCCCCAAAGCCTAAAATATTTGTTATCTGGCCCTTTAAGAAGTTTGCTGATCCCCGAGTTAGGCTGTATGGATAGGCATCAGTTGAAGTACTTTGCTTGACCAGAGATACCTGTAACCTGGCTACTTGTATTAAGGACCAGTTTGTACCAACTAAGTTCAAATCTGTTGTTATACATCTGCTTAGCTCCCCTATGTGGGAGCAGAGTATTATTGGAGAGTAACTTTCTCTCCTCTCCACCCCTCTAACTGGTGGGTTGCAATGGAAATGGGAGAAATATGTGAATGGTGAGGTAGCAAGAATGTGATATTCACTATTTCCCTAGTGGAAGGGGTTAATAGCTTATAGGTGGCTACCTGTGTATGGTTTTTAATTAGTACTCTGTGCCCAACAGGGGATGAGTTGTGCCATAATCTTTTAAAGTGACTGCCTAGTTAGTTATTTACCCCGTTTTTCCAAATTTCCCATGTGCAGAGTCTAAAGTCCAGACTTGATGGGATGATGTAAAAAGGCTGCTCTGGTCTCTGGTCATGTATACATACATACATACATGCATGCATAAAGATAACATATACCACAGACAGTTACGCATGCAGCTTTTTAAAATTTAACTCTGTATCTTAGAGTTTGTTCCTTTTCAGTGAATATTGAGCTGTCTCATTCTTTGCATTGGTAATAAAATCAGTGTTTTGATCTTTGAGTCTTAAATTGATTCAGAATTCAGAATGGAGAGGATGTGCAATTTAGTAGCCTTCTCAAACTCCTATGTATAATATAAAGTCTGGAAACCTCAGGACTGGACACTGGACATCCATTTGGGGACCTAAACATTATGCAAGGAAATTAAGGCTACTGGTGGTGTGGTTTGGAAGAGGGTTTTGGAAAGGGTTGGTCACTCAGATTTTCCTTCATAATTTGTGACATCTTTATTGCTTTATTGCTGGCAGTCACATGTGCATGTCCATTTTTATCGGGCGCAGGTTATGGGAGCTGGGTTGCTGTTTTTGACCTTAGCAGGTGTACTAGATATAAAATAAAAGCATCTTTTGGTTGTACAGGTTTTTTGGCATTGATAAGTGAAAACATCTTTGTTTTCTTTGCATGTTTCTCTGCAGGCCAGGACTTAGAAACACTGATGTATAGGGTTCCAGCCTTTAAATTATAAAGAGATTGGTAGCAGTCACTGATTGGCTGCCTCAAATTCTGTTCTTTAACTTGTTTTGACTTGTAACCAGTTCTGTGGTCAAAGCAGGGACAGTGGCAATACCATCCTCCTGGTGTCATGTGGTTTGCTCGTGTGCTATTGAAGTGAGTGTCCTTCCTTACCCACCACGGTCTCAAGTTGACTTTCCCCTGTTAATTATGCAACTTCCTATCATGATTGTGGATTACTAGGAACAAATCTGGAGTTCAGACACAGGCAGAATTTTGTTAATGAATTTGTAAAGAAGAATGGGTCCTTACAATACAGAAATGTCATCCTCTTAAGTTAGGTGGAAGAAAAACTCAATGGAATTATTGCACTCTCATCTTTTTAATAAAAGAAAATTAAAAAGCCTGTGTAGGTCTCTGGGAATCAGGATTGCTGAGACTCTCCAGGAGGAACTGGGTAGATTTAAAAGCAGGCTTTCATCGAGAAAGTAGGAACAGGAGCAGTGGGAGATTGAAAGAAAAATGAAGTCATTTTTATTAGACTGAAGGAAGAGAAGAATTTTCTTAAGAAAAAATTGAGATTGAATAGCCTAAGCTAGACAGATAGGAAGGAAAATGTGATCCATTAGATTGTAAGGAAAGATTGGGTCTTGGAGGGTGGATAAGAGGGATCTGAAAGGAGGACATAGGCTGAGATCCTAGAGTCCAGGTGTTCTAGAAGGCTCTTGGCCAAATTCTCCTCTGCAGGCCTGATGCCACGTTGAATCCCACTGTATATTTGATGATTCAGTCATGCCTTCTCTCCAGAGAAAGAAGGAAGTAATACGTTGGGACAGTTATTGTTCTTAAGTTAAGTCACATTTAAAATTTGAATGTACTTTTCCCAGAAGATAAATTTTATATCATTACAACATATGGCTAATACAATGCTTACCAAGTATTCAGAAATTGTGGTAGCTTGATCTTTGAGGTGAGTTTATAAAACTTACCTCCCATGATTGGATATCTCCAATCATTTCTAACTAATCATTTCTAGCGCAGGAAATTTTATAGAGAGGACCAGGGCACATCCACCTGCTGCCCCCCTTGGCAGCAGTGGTATGGTTGTGGACCAGACCTCCATGCCTGCTGTCCTCAAGGCACAGGGCATCCAGGGTGCGTGGGTATTTGAAAGCACACATCTCACAAGCAGAAGCCTAAAGCCTGTGAATAATATCTAAATGTTTAGTAGTCTTTGTCGAGTCCAGGACAAAGTGGTGGTGACAAACGATGTACTTGAGTGACCTTGGAGTCAGTCAGTGGTTCAGGCCTGCAAAGACTGGTCTGTGGCCTCTAAATCTCTTCGTGTCCTGGAATGTCTGCCTCCTGGACTATTTTAGAAGAAGCACAGTTCGGTCTTGTTCCAAAGATGTTGGCAAGCCCTCTACTACCATGCTAGACTGGTGGGAAAGGGAAAGGAAATACAGCCAGGCATTTTGCTTGTCACAAGGGGACTAAGAGAGCTCTTAAATCTGGGGAGTGCCTAGGATACAAAGAGATTCAACAGAGAAGGACTGTAAGATCTCAGAGGGTCACCAGGGAGTCAAGAAGCCCCTATCGTGAGCGTCTTCTAGTGCTGTGGATGAGAAGTAGAAATAAAAGCTTGTGGATGGGCATGCCGATGTTAGACTTTTTAAACAGATTTGAGAAAGGAAAACTAAAGAGATGAGCCTTGAAAAACAAAATCAGAATTAGATGAGTTTTGGGGCAGCACAGGGATTGGAGGTGGGAATATAGCTGTTGTTTATCTCCCCCCCACCGCCTGCCCCGGGAAAGCTCCTGGGAAATTTATGGAAGGAAAGGAGATAAGAGAGAGGGAGGGGAGATGGGCACACCAGTTGGGAATAGGGAGAGAAACAACGGATTGTGTATAGTCCCGGGTTAATTGTTGTCTGGTGGGGAGGTATTTCCTGATGCAGGATTATCCAATTTAGGGAATAGAGGGTGCATGAGAGTAGTTTGAGCAATGGATGCCTTTTTCAGACCCACCAAGAAATCCTTGACTTTCTTTCTTTCATTATGGGGGGCTCCAAGAGAATATGCACAAATCAGTAAGAAAGATAAATATCTGGGCTGGAAAGAAAAGGGGAAGCAAAAGGAAGGCAGGCTCTGGGATTTAGCCTTACACATGAGAGAGGAGGAATGCGCTCAGCTTAAAAAGGAGGTTAAGATTGGAAAGACTCAGCTCCAATACCAACTGCATTGAATAGCAGAGCAACAGAGGGAAATGGAACATTTTAGGGGCCTATCGAACTATGGCTAATGGAAGGAGGAGAAAGGTCTGTTTCTGTGTTCCTGAAGTAGTAGGTATTATTCTTCCTTTGTGGATTTCAAGGTGTCAGTTGGCTTGGAGCCAGGAGGAGTAGAAAGCCCACTGCGACCTCAAATCAAGCAGGCTTCTCCCATCGTTTCACCATTTGCAAAACTGAGGTTTGGATCCATTTGGAGGTCCAAGTCTTTTTCTCAGTTTGCTCAGAACTCAGTGTAGAGAGTGATCAATTAGACTTTCTATGTGAGAGACTCTGTCCTAAGTTCCCTACATGCATATTTTTATTTAAATTTCCCCAAAGCCCTGTGCTGTGGATGAAAGTACTCTTAGTGCATTATATTAAGGGATACGTGGGATCAGCATGACTTATTACTAGTGATGTTGACCTTGACCACTTGGTTAAGGTGGAGTCTGTCAGATGACTCCACTGCAATGTTACTGTTTTTCCCTTTTCATACTCCATTCATTATGTACTGAATGTTTGTGTCTCCCACAAATTCCTGTGTTGAAATCCTAACCCCCACGGTGATGTTACTAAGAAGTGGGACCTTTGGGAGGTGATTGGATCATGAGGGCAGAGCCTTCATGGTTGGGATTAGCACCGTCGTGAAAAAGACCCCGGAGAGCTAGCTGTGTGAGGATACAGTAAGAAGTCAGCAGCCTGCAGCCCAGAAGAGGGCCCTCCTCAGAACTTCCATGTGCCGGCACCTGACCTGGAACTGTGAGAAGTCAGCTTCTGGTCTGTAGAAGCCACCCAATCTCTGGTACTTGGCAAACCTGATGTGTATTAACCATAAGGGACTTTATATATGTATATATTTTAAAAGCCTCTCCATTCTCTATTTCCAAAAATGTACTTGTTCATTGTGATTTTTTTTCATATTAGTCTACTTTTTATAAATTCCTTCAAAGATAAATACAAGATTCTTACTCATTTTCACCATTTACAAAGCTGCGTGACTTTGGGTGAGTGAGCGCCCACGCTGTGCATCAAGTAGGGATAATACTAATGCATACGAAATCTCTTAGCACAAGGGCTTGGTACAAAATAAGTTTCCAATAAATGTTAGCTGCTGTGGTTATTATTACTGCCACTGTTATTATCATTCTTATCTTTTATCCTTAGAATCTAGCACAGTGGTGCACAAAAGATGCTTAGAACCAGTTGCATGACCAGCTGATTGACTGACTGACTGAGTGGCTGGCTGCCTTCTGTGGTAGGCGGCTTGGTCTCCTGAGCTGCTGTCCCAGTCATCATTCTCCCGTTGCCAGGAAATATGGAGGTCTTGCTCACATTATTTCATTGCTATATTCTGGACCTTACAAGTCTCAATGGCAACTACCAAGCACAGCCTAACAAAAGAGAATAAGCAATGGGAAGTTCGATTTTTTTTTTTTTTGGTCTCTTGTTTTCCACCCTCATGAGCCTGTGAATTTGAAGGGAACAACCATGCCAAGTAGCTCCTGATGATTATTTTCAAGAAAGCCCATGCGGAGATGGAGGTTAGGGGCAGAGGGAGCACGTATGAGCAGCACTATCTATGGCTCCTCCCCAAAACCACTAGGAGAAGAAAAGAAAACAATAGAGAGCTGGGTATCTATATAGAAGGTCTCATCTCAGAATAGATCCCTGAGTTCAAGCTAATAACACCTCAGCAAAGTGATTTAATGGAGGCAGGAAGAGTACAAACTCTGGTGTTAGACCATGTTCATTGTAATTCCAACTCCAATACTTACCCTGCGGATAAATTACTGAAGCTCCATGAGACTCGCGTTCTTCATCTGTCAAATGGGGCTTTGTGAACGGTGAAAACGGATAAGAAGCTTATTTATCCTTGAGGAATTCCTAAAGGATAGATTAATGTGAAAAAAAATCCAATGAACAAGTATATTGGAAATAAAGAGAATGGAAAGACTTTTTAAAAAATAACAAGCCCTTTATGCTTACTATCCATCAGGTTTGCCAAGAGTCAGCCTGCCTGGGCTTCTTGCTTGGACTCTGCATGATAAACATTTCTACCTCCATACCCCCCCCCCCCCATTTCTTCTGGGAATTTCTAGTGTCACAGGTGATGTGGTGGCTTGAATTGCCCACTGAGCTCCAGGCTCCCAGCAGACTGTCTTACCTAGCCTGAGGAAGGGCCCCAGCCCAGCACACCCTGGTAATCTGGAGCAGGTCGCCTGGCTGCATGAAGGCAAGGGATGGAGCGGCCGTTCGCTGGGTCCTCTGTGCCAGGAACATCCTCTACTGCATCTGCCTGCGCAGCCAGAGACGCCACAGCTGCCGAGGGGACTGCAGATGGCTCTCAGTGTAACCTCTCCTCCTTGGCACCAAAGCATTTTGCTGGTTCTTTCCAGGTGTGCCTGGCCTGATGGGGTCAAGGCACAAGCAGCATCCTTCCTGCTGAATCCCTTTTAATTAATTGCTTCCTAGCCACCGTTCTTTTTCTCGTCACCGTGCTGCCTTCAGGAGCCTTGATCCCTGTAAAGCAGCACATACTGAGCTCAGCCTCAGTGGTAGGCGTACCCCGATATGCTTCCGGGTCCCGGGAGGGGGCAGACCAGCCTCCTTTTTGCCCCCGCTGGGCAGCTGTACATGCACACCGACTGCTAAGTACTTATTTGCCCGCAGTGGGTCTCTGAAATTGCAAACATGGAGGTGGGGTGGTGTGGGCCGCCTGTGACAAGGGCCCCCATTGTGTCTGCTTTCCAATGTGCAGTCCTGGAGCTCATGACACCTCTCAATTAAATTGCAGTTTTGCTCTCCATCGCTCTGCCCTATTGTCCGGGCCACTTGACCTGTCAAGCGGGGGGGGGGGGGGGGTGAGAAAGGAACATCCCCTCCCTCCCTGCTCCCCGGGAAAGCAGCCTGTCGGCTTTCTGAGGGACCCTCAACTTTTCCGAGCTGGCTCGGCCTATCTGTAGACGTAATCGGATGCAAATAAAACAGAGCCTCGGAGCTGCGGCAGGGCGGTGCTCTCTGTCTGCGCCGCGAGTCCTTGTGCCCATGGTAATGGCTCGCCTCGGAAGCCGCTATCAAGTGTGTGCGTGTTTTTCTTTTTGAGAGATGACAGTTCCCAAGTGAAAGGACACTTCAGCTCTGATAAAACTTTCCTTCTATTGTCTGAGTTTTGTGTTTGTTTTCTGGCAAAGCCCACTGCCGCCTGAGCATTGTGTGCTGTGGAACATTTTCCATTTTTGTACAGCGAGGCCAGCCGGGGTCTTTGGGGGGTTCTTACTAGTATTGCCTGAAGCGAATACCACAGCTCAATAGCAATTTAATATTGTAATCAGGGAGCAAACTGTGCAGTTTTGGCACATTGTGGTAATTATTAACTACATCTATTAGTGTTACGGTTCTAGTAACTAATATTTACAAAAGGTTCCCTGTGTAGGGGAGACCTTGCCCAGACACAAATGTCTGAGTTATTCCTAAGCGATTGTCAGGGCCCTTTGAGCCCATGTGCATGTTTATGGTTTAAAGAGAAAGCATCAATCCTGAGAAACCAGACTTCAAAGGCCTGCTTCATGAATAACAAATTCTCAGGGTGTAAACCTACACTGAGGTTTGGAACAGTTTTTGAGTTTTTGAGAAAGTTTTCCTGGGGAAAAAAATCCAAGAGACGAGTTAAGAGAGAGAAAGAGAGAGGAGACGGAATCAGAAGATAAGATAAAAAAGGAAATTCTATTTAATTGGTGTCACCCAGGAAAAGTTAAAGCATGTTTCCCCTTTCTATGGCAGTAGAGTGGTTTTGGATTATTAGCGTTTTGATTCTCCTGGCGCGTTAACCTCGAGGTGGGCGTCAGCAGGTGGCTGTTGAGGGCTGTTGAGGGTGGGATGCTCTGCTTGCTGCCACCTGCCCTTTAGCACAGAGCTTCGACCAAATCAATTACTCGGGGCCCATGAAACTGACCAAAGGCGGAGCCTTCTCTAAGCCTCGTAAGTCTGCCATTGTGATGGCAGACATTGTGATGTTCCCAGACAACATCCGTGCCTTGTATCTGTCGGTGACAAAATAGCATCACGTTTTTCCCCCTCAGTCTTCTCCGGTAGATGTATCTAGTGAATAGACTATTTTGCTAAGTAGTGTTCTGGGTGAAAAACTGAACGATTTTATGAACTTAAGAGAACTGTTCATTCACAAATGTGTTCACTTTTTAATCATTCATTTATTGTGCATCTACTATGGCATTGTTCTGGGTGCTGGGGAGACAACCATGGAAACGTAACCATACCCTGTTCCCATAAAGCTTGCATTGCTTGGAGAGAAGACTAAATCAGTACAGTTGATTCTTGAACAACACGTGTTTGAACTGCTCACGTCCATTTATATGCAGATTGTTTTGATCAATACAGTATGGTACTGTAAATGTATTTCTTTTATGATTTTTTTAATAACATTTTATTGTCTCTGGCTGACTTTATTGTGAGAATACAGTATACAATATATATAACAGACAAAATATGTACTAATCGACTATTGTATAGTAAGGCTTCTAGTCAGCAGTAAGCTATTTGGGAGTTAAGTTTTTAGAGAGTCAAAAGTCATATGCAGATTTTCGACTATGTGGTGGTGGGATGAGGGGCAGTTTTGGCCCCCCCCAACCTCCGCATTGTTCAAGGGTCAACTGTGATTGAATGAATAAATACATATATAATAATTACAGAGTGATAACTACTGTAAAGGAATAAAGCAGCACAGGAGAGTGACAAATTGGTCATGGAAGTCCTCTGTGAGCAGATGACATTTGACCAGAAACCTGAAATGAGAATGAGAAGAGCCATGCCCCTCATTAAAAAATGCTTCTTGAAAATCATCCATTTGTCATTGCCATGGCCTTGAGTTTTTAATCTGCTGTCTGTGGAACTCTTGGGCAATGTTTCTCAAAGTGTTTTAAAAACGATCTGCAGGGGCACCTGGGTGGCTCAGTCAGTTAAGCGTCTGCCTTTGGCTCAGGTCATGGTCCTAGGGCCCTGGGATCAAACCCCACGTTGTCAGGCTCCCTGCTCAGTGGGGAGTCTGCTTCTCCCTCTCCCTCCACCCCTCTCCCCCCACTCTGTTCTCTCTCGCATGCTCTGCTCGCTCTCTCTCAAATAGATAAATTAAAAAATCTTAAAAAAAACCACCCCGATTTGCATTAGAATAACCCTGGGTTTTTGCTTAAAATGCAAATTCCTGGACTCTATTTCAGACCTACTTAGGATTTCTAGGATGAGGCCTTGGAATCTGCATTTTAAAGTGCTGCAAGGGACTTGAGCCCTCTAACCATATGCAAAGTGTTGTGTGTGTATGCCTGTATATCAGATCTCAGAGGATTCTGTCTTCTCTCCCATCCTTACCAAAAAAAAAAAAAAAGTTAAGGAGCAAAAGAGCTGCTCAGAGCTCCTGTGTCTCATTCCATTTCCAGGGAGAAGGAATTCAGATATGAGTCAGGGGCAACATAGATTCTCCAAGAAAACATGGTGATTTGCTACAGTAGGAGTTTAATTTTTATGGGAAGAGGGAAGTTGTTCACAATTTCAGTGTCATGTAGAGTTGGAACAGGAGGAGCCAGACAGGTAAGTTTGAAGGTTGTGTTCAGGTCAGAAGTAATGGGTTCAGGGCCAATCTTAGGTCTGGACCTTAGGAGAGAAGAACACTATCTTCTGTTCCTAGTGGTTGAATGGTAAGAGAAATCTTGGGATGCCTTCTGCTGAGGAGGTAACTTCTCCTCCCCTGGTAAGGACGAGCAAGACCAAGTGAGGTCTAGAAGTGGAAAAGCACAGAACGAATGGCTGGGGTTGACTTAGTCTTGACTAGAGATGGAAAATACATGGAGGATATGTCATCATTTCTCCTTCAAATCCTTTGGCAGCCGTTGGTCATCAATCATAGCAGTTTTCTGCCTCATAACCAATCTAAATGTAATGAAGGATACTTGGAAGAAAGGCAGGCAGGGACATGGGGCCCCCTGCCCTAAGAGGAAATCACCCTTAAAAGGATTTTACATCACCCTGGAAGGAGCCCTCCACCCTTTCCCACATGATAGGTAGATGACAAAAACCTGATTGTGTGACAGGCGCATGAAGGGTTAATCAGATTAAAACAGCCCGCCAACAAGCCCATAAAAACCCCTAGATCTAAATGCCAAATTGGCAACCCTCTGGGGTCCCCTCCCTCTTCGGGAGCTTTATACTCTCAATAAGCTTTGCTTTACTATCAGTCAATAAACTTTACACTGTTGCCTGCCACTCTTGGTCTGGTCTACCTCTTCATTCTTCAAAGCGGAGTGACCAAGAACCGTGGGGACTAAAGGAAATGAAATCCTGTAACAAATGGATGATCAGGGCATCATTACAAATAGATTAACATGAAACTCATTGCTGTCTCTGGCTTTCAAAGGGAAAGGCAACAGGAGTCTTTGAGGCTTAGTCATAAGCCAGTTCTGGTCTTCATTCATTCGTTCAGCAAGTATTTATTGGGATTTACTATGTGCCAGGCATTGTATTAGGTGCTGGGGATACAGTGGTGAATAAAATCGACAACATCTCTGCTGTCTTGCTGTTCTTGTCCTAGTAGAGTGTGAGAGACAATAAACAAAGAAGGAAATATATATGTATAATGGTAGCTAGTGGTGACGCTATGGAGAAAAACAGAACAGAGCAGGCAGGGTTTTTTTGTTTGTTTGTTTGTTTGGTTTTTTTTTTTGAGACAACTTCTTCATGGAAGTGACATTTAAGCGGAGACCTAAACAAAATGAGGCAGTGAGTCATGTGGCTATCTTCATGGCAGGAGAGCAGAAAGGGTTTCTATTTGAAATGCTAACCAGTAATAACAGTGTGAAATTGCCGGGAGAGACATCTGGACCATACATTTCTTAGAAACCAAGCATCAAAGAGGTAGGCAGCTGAATGCAGGGCAGCTTAATGGGGATACAGAGCTCCAAGATGATGATCAGGCATGAGCAGATCATGGGAGTAGTGAGATAAGCTTCCAGACTGTAGATGCTGTGTGATTAAATGAATATGAACTAGTCCTGGGTTATTTTAAATTATTTAATAATGGCTACTATTCCAGGGTTTGCTATGTGTCTGGCATTATGCTGAGCGCTTACCATGTGTTGACTTTATTTAATTACCATAACAATACTTGAGGTCGATCATTATCAGCTCCACTTTACAGATAAGGGAAGAGTGGCACAGAAAGGTTGAGTAACTTGCTCAGAATTCAATGAATGGCAGAATTGGGATTTTAAATCCAGGTAGTCTGACTCCAGAACTCTGTGTTTTCTTGCCTCTCAGCTTTACTGTGTAGGTGTGATCATACCTTTGAGTTTTAATCTTTATGTTTTTACTTCTACATTTTATGATTTTGACTCATCCTCTGCTTTGTCCCCTTGAGGAGATTGGGGATTGTGATAGAAGAAGACAGACTTAATAGTCAGTCTGTTTGACTTTCGGTATGGGCTTTCTTAAGAATCACTAGAGGCGGAAAGCTGAGGACAGATTTTATAGCATCACAATAGATTGGATAAAGGGTACAGGGAAAACCAGTTCACCTTGGAGGGATTGTGGGGGGCAGGGCAGTGACACCAATTAAATAGTATTTCCTTTTTATTTTATCTTCTGATTCTTTCTCTCTTGTTCTCTCTCTCTCTCATATCTTGGATTTTTTTCCCCCAAGAAAACTTTCCCCAAACCTCACAGAATGTTCCAAACCTCAGCATAGGTTTACACCCTGAAGGGAGGGAGGGCAGGAAATGTGGGGAAGCCCCTGGTGAGTTTATTGAGATACTGTTGAGCATCATCTGTGGTATTACCAGAGAAGCCCCTGGAGTTGAACCAATCCTACAAGAAGTTTCCTTGGATGTAAGAGTGTAGCCAGTGGCCTGAGTAGGGCAACTGGGAAGAATGAGATTTGCAATCCTTGGGTCTATCAGGTGAGGGTCATCTACTGCCAGCACACATTGCCTATGGATCATCCCATAAAAGGAGATGTACCTTTGTTGAATTGCACTTGAGTGGCTCTGAGGGGACAGTCTCCCTGTCCCTTACTCTTCAGTGAGCCAGAGGCAATCGTGATGTAGAAGAGAAAGCCCAAGTACCAGTGGTGGTGAGGTACGGACTGGTGTGGGTATGTGAGGGCTGTACTGGTGAACAGCAGTGTGTTGCAGTTATATAAACCAGTATTATCTATGAGAGAGTGGCGGTTCAATTTCCTGGAGTGACATCACATAGCAGAAAGAAGCAAATGTGGATATTCGTGTTTGGAAAATTCTGAGGAAGTGTTGGAATTCCAAGAACTACTGAATTTGTGCAATCAGAGAAAATGGATTCTCAATAAATATAAAAGAGATCTCATTTCACTTTTTGTTTGTTTGCTTTTTATTTTTTTTATGGAGTGCCATTACATCGTCTGACGGGTCAAGAGCTGCAGGCATTGCCTGTCTTATTCTCACCGGAGTCATCCCGTTGTTAAGCACAGCGCCTAGGACCCAGTAGATGTTAAATAATATTTGTTGAATGAATGAAGACTGAGCCCCGTATTAGCAAATGAAAATACCGTAAAATACTTGAAACTGTTTAAGTTTTCCTCACTAGATGTTTTTCTGGGTTGTTTGTTGAAAAGCCTATTTCCTTTTGGAGAATTATTAACTGCACAAAAATCAATAGAATTTCTGAATACCAGCAACAGTATTTCTACTTTTCAATTAGAAAATATAATAGTACAAGATTATATTTTGTACACTTACCTGATCAACAAAACTATAAAATATCTTAGAATTCATATGAATAATATAAGCAACACCTTTTGGAAGAAATCTTAAAAAGTACTGAAGGACACAAATGAAGACTGAACAGAATGGAATACAAACTTAAACAGTAAGATATAGAAGAACTGACAGAAATCAGACTGTCTTAACAGCACCAGGTTTGGATGAAGGAATGGTGAAATAGGGGTTTGCATACACAGCTTATGGGAAAATAAAGTGGTCTAATCACTTTGGGGAGCAACTGGTGGTATAGTAGTAGAGATAAATTGGAAATAACCAAAATGTCCATTTATGAATAGGGAAATGGATAGATAAACTCTGGCTGTATTTATGCGATGGATTAAAACAGCATAGCAATTACAGATGAATAAACTAGATCTATATGTGCCACATGGATATCCCAACATATCATGTTAAGTGAAAAAAATTAAGTTATGTAGAGATACATACAATGCCATTCATGTAAACTAAAACATACAATATATTCTTTGTGATATATATATCATGTAGTTAAAATATAAAAGGGTAGACTGGCTCTCTCTGAGGTGAGTAAAGGAAATGAGAGCAGAGTGGAAAACGGAGGGGCCTGAACCATCAGGTTTGTTTCTTGTATATATCAAGAAATGTGAGCATTAAAAAATACTGGGTGATAAATACACAGGTATTTGTTATATTATTATTTCTATTGAACAGTGTTACAGAACCTTTTCAAATTAGAACACGCACATATCTAACCCATTGTAATTCTATAGAACTTAAAAATTTTGATCTTGTCATTTTCTTCTTTGTGCAGCCCCTGATGGATGAAGGTCCTTTGGCAAGGTCTCCTCAAGTGAATTAACAATGTACATAAATATATAAAATAGTATGACTGATTAGCAAGGTTAAAATAAAAAAATATATACTTAGGAAAGATAATAGAAAATTAGAAAAGATATTCTTTAAATATTTCAGTAGTCCAAAAGGGACACTCAGATAAAATTTTATTGTTTAAATGCAAAGAAACGTCCCCTGTATGATCTCAAAAGGCAAAACTCAGGTCAGTGTGAGAAGACTGTAAGGAAGGAGATTTTGCATAATCTCATGTGCGCACGCACACACACACGCACACGCACACACAACTTCCTAGTAGTTAATGGTTTCACAGCACCACAGTGCATCTCTTCTTTGTGTCAGTTACCCAACACAACTCTCCCAGGCAGCACTACTGAGTGGTCATTCAGGTGTCCAATCTTTGCTTTTGTGTTGCTATGTCATTAGTATGCCATGCCCACGGCTGTCAGCAAAGGGGAAGAGAAAGCATAGAGAGTCATGCGGACAGTTTTGTGTTCAGGCCAGAAAATGGCAGCCATCATTCCTTCCATCATTAGATTGGCCCAATCCCAATCCTGTGACCCCAATTTAACTGCAGAGGAGGCTGGGAAATGCAGTCTTCCAGTATGGCCAAGAAGAGCAAAAGGAAATGGGATTCAGACACGTGGCACTGTCTCTGCCCGACATGCTAAAGCAGAAGAGAGTGTGAAAAGGTAGAGCTTTTTAAGTTATTTATTTTATTTTTTATAATGTCCTCTTCACTCCACTCGTCCAGGGGAAAGATAATATCAGCTGTAAATTGCTCCCTAGGATAAGCCCCAGTTGTAATAGGAGGATAGAAAACCAAAGGGATGACATAGTTAGAGAACTTAGAAAAACCTAATATGCTCGAGTCAGCAGGACCTGATGGCTTGCCCTGTAGGATACTGAATGAATTTTCAACTTTCATCTTAGGACTATTAGCCAGTGTTCCCCCCCAGATCACAGAGGATTGGAAAAGCCCCTCAGGATAGCAAAAGGGTAAATGAGGTGCCCATCTCTGAGAGAAAGACAGGATGACCCTGGAAATTTCAGACCTGTGAGCTCAACATCAATACCTGGGATGATCTTGGAATAAATCATCAAATAATCAATTGGATAGCACCTGAAAGAACATAAAATACTAAGTAGCAATCAGTAAAGCTTTCTAAAGAGCAAATAGTACCAGGCCAATTTAATTTCCTTCCATGATTGTGAAAGGCTACATACACCAGGGGAATCGATAGATGGGATCTATCTCAATTTTAGTAAAGATTTTGGTTTTTTAAATTAGGCATTGTCTTGGGCATGTTAGAAAAGTGTGTTCCTGTCTTCACTTCTGCTAGAGGCTGGAGGGCTTCAGCCCAGGGGGGAGTTATCAACAGCCTGGTATCAATCTGGGGGGACATATTGAGTGCTGTCCCAGAGGTATTGGGGTGAGGATCTATCCTACTCAATAACTATATTGATGGCCTGGATGAAGGAATTAAGACTATGCTCATTAAATCTGCAGCTGGCACTAAATTAGGTGGGGTTGTTATTGCTCTGCAAGACAGAAATAAAATTCAAAATGGCCTCGACTCATTGAGAAAATGGCTCCTCAAAACTGGGATAAATTTCAGCAGGGACAAGTGTAAAGTGGCATGGGTGCTCCCACAGCCCCAGAACAGTGCCTTGAGCATACTTGGCGCTCAGCAAATATCTCCAGTACCTTCCTTGTGGGGTTGTTGTAAGGATCAAAGTGGGATAATGATGCGGAAGTGCTCTGTAAACTACAAAGTGCCCTATAAATGGAAAGGTCTGCACCAATGCAAGGAAAGTTATTATTAAAGGCAAGGAAATATGTCCTGTGAGGCAATGTTAAAGGAACTGGAGCTGTTTAATCAAGAGAAGAGAAGAATAAGGGATGATTTCATGAGTGTAAGTGTTTTGTGAAGATTTTCACAAAAGACATGATTATTGCTTCTCTATGTCAAGGAAAAATGGGCTTGGATGATACAAGATATCATTCCTCAGATATGAGGAAGAACTTGTTGTCTAGGTTGGGTCTACCTATGGGAGGTGCCCACACTTCTCTTGCCTCACAGACATTACATTTGTTCAATGTCAGCCTTTCTAGTTCACTGTGACTCCCTAAGAGTAGGGTCTTTGCAGGTCCCTGTTGTATCCCTGGTAGGACTTGACATACGGTATATGCACAATAAATATTTGTTGAATGAGTGAATGTCATTGGCTCATAGAATATTGGCTCAGAACTTGGGGAGTCATCATTCTTAGAGCCTATAAAATAGTGGTGATTTATTTCTAGAAGATAAAATAATCTCCCAACACTGATTTCATGATTCTATGTATGTAAAAAAGAAGTGGTGATATTTATGATATATTTTCACCCCAGTCTTAGCTTTGGTTCTGTAACTACTGATGTGTGGGATTATTGGTGGGAAGGGAAAGGAGGCAAAATCCCATCGATCTTGGTCCTATCCTCACCTCTTCCCTAGCCATAAAACCCCTACAAAGAAAAAGAGAAGAGGAAAGGAAGTGCTGCTCTTCAAGATGGCTTCTTTGCAGCATCTGATGTTACCATGAGTGCCTTGGAGCCCTGGGTGTCCTCTTCCCTTCTCAGCTGCTGGATCAGCAAGATGAACTGAGCATGTATTGAATCATGAGGGCAGGGGTTCTTAATCTAGGGCCCATGCATTGGCCTCTGGTGGGTCAGTGAACCTCCTGTGGCTAAAATATATTTTCCTATATATATGAACATGTGCTTTTTTTCCTAGGGAGAGGATCCATTAGTTAAGAAAGACTATCCTCGGGTTTTAGGAAAAAGTCAAGTAGCAAGAGGGTTGGACTGTCCTTACCAAGATGGAAGTGATGGCAGAGAAAGTGCTTTAGTATAATTTGTGGTATAGGGAGCAGCTACTGTAAGTGGCTGTTCAAACGGAGTCAGATGGGTAGTCATTTGTCATCTGAGAGGTCTGTCCATTGACAGCAGAATGCTTGCCAGCTGGTGGAAATGTAGGCCAGTCCCAGGAGAATGGATGCTGGCAAAAGGGTGTGTGTCTCAGGGGAGGGGGACTGGGGGGGTCAGGAAGGACCTCAGTCCCACACTTAGAGGTGTGGGTAAAATTATTTTCTAAAATGATGTAATTCTATTAGACCTACCATCCCACTGGGCTAGTAGGAAATAATCTCAATTATTTCAGAGTTACCCCCCTCTCTAGAGCCATGACAAGATTCTAGGCATAGAGAGACCCCACGGAGGTTGGTCATAAGTCTCCATAAGTTATTGATAAGTTCATTGTCCAGTCTAGTCTGGCAACTAGGCAAGATAACTGGTTAGAATCATGGGGCTTATGGATTGTAGCCATGTGAGGTAGGTCCGGGGGCATGATGGGAGAGCCACAACTCAGACAGATCTGACTTTAAGGCGTTTTGGGGAATCTAGGGACTGGGGTTTGACTAATGAATAACAAAGGAGTTTAGGGAGAATGTGTGAACCCAGCCGTCATTGATGGTCTATGGCTAATCCAGGGTGATGCTAGAACAGCAGGATGTGCTAAGACAATTGATACACTTTTAGCTTTAGGAAGAACTGGCTTAGGAAATGGGTGGAAATGAGGAACATTATTAGCCTTCCTGGGAAGGGCTGGGGAGGCCGAGTACAGAGACATGATGCACACTAGGAAGAAGTCCTACAGGCCTGACAGGTTTGGTCATCCATCAAATGATGAGCCTACCTTGAACTGTGATGCCTCTATTTAAGATGAAAACCATGTGGCAACCTGCCTCAAACATCCCTTCTCTCTTTCCTCCAACTATTGGATAGAAACATTTCACTTTGCAACCCTTTAAAATATCAACTGCAAGGGTATGTCTAAAGTAGGGAGGCTTTTTGACAGTAAATACATTAGGGCCAGCTTGGCACAACCAATGGTGGCAAAATGTGGAGCCAAAGTAGCAAAAACATTGAGAGTAATGATGGTGTTTGTAGTGCACCTTGAGCTCCTTGGACAGGGCATTAGTGCTGATTCTCACTGCCTTCATCATTATTATATTAAAATGAAAACCAGCTGAATGAACATGATGCCTTTACTCAAGTCACCTATCACTTAAAGAACCTAGGGGATCAGACATTAGGGAAGTCTCATGATATCTAGAGTAAGCTAAGTCATGGAAATATTAAGCAATTTGTTTCAAGTCAAATTGTGGCTTAGTTGTGAAGACACTAAGGTCAGTGTTCCCAATTCCCAACTTCTTCCTTGCATTAAGTATTTAGATGCCACAATTCCTCCCTTCCCACAATCTAATAATGTGTAATGGTTTCTAAATATGCGTACTCTTTTTTCTTTATTCGCTCTTTTTCCCTTGTTCCTTTTCTCTCAAATACAATTCCTATTAGAGTAATACTTATATTTTTAGCTTAACTTTGCAGTTGGGAAAATGGTGACTGAGAGCTTTGGCAATGCCCTTGTCTGAGGCAAGATAAGGGGCAAATGTTCCTAGGATTTATTTTCATCCTTAGATGCCCCAATTATATAATATTCAGAGCAGCAATGTCCTTTGGAAAGTGTCTCCCTTGGAGGCTTCTGCATTTAAAGCGATGTTTCTCTACTTAAAAAATGGTTTTACAATCCCCTTCCAACCAGTAAGTATCCCAAATGAAATTTCATTTCCATTTAAATAAACTAGGGTTGGAAATTTTAGGGTGGATCTGTTAGGAGGCCTGGACCCATGAGGGTAGCTAGGGGGATATTAGTAGGAGGGCAGGGGGAGAGGAAAGCGGACCTTCGTACCCTGACAGTAAATATGACTTACCATTAAATGGTAAAAATGACTTACAGTAATATATTCCAGTTCCGAGTTTATCTCCCTATTCTCACCAGAGCAATTTCTGAGGGATTTGTTTTTATCCCTACTGCATTTAGTCTTGGTTTCTCTGTAACAACAACAGCACCAGGGCAGCATCTCAACTTGTTCCTGTTTTCTGGGTGCCAGGCACTATTCTCCATGTTTTGCATATTTTAGCTCATTTGATACTGCAACAACCTTATGAAGTAGATATTATTATTGTCCTCATTTCACAGATGATGCAACTAAAGCACAGAAAAGCTACGTAATTTCCCTAAAGTCACACAGCCAGTGTGAGAGATAGAAGGGAAAGTTGACTCCAGAGTATTTAATCTTCTCTTTAGATTGTGTGGCTATTCTCTTGGTTCTTTTGGGAGCCATCTTCTCTCCTCTTTTTCTCCACACCTTACCGATGCTTAAGTCCTGTTGATTTTTCCTTCACACCATTTTCTCACATACCCCTTCCTTTCTATTCAGACGATTAAGGTAAAATCTCTACTACTTTCTTCTGCTCTCCAAGTTCTTCTCCTCTAATCCGGGCAGCATATTTCTGCTTTCTAAGATATTGCTCCCAACATGTGCCTCCTTTGAACACAGATCATAAGTGGTTTCCATTCCCACATTTACAGAGGAAAATATCTTTCTTGATATTGCAGACCTTCACCATATGCCATCAACCTGACTCTCCAGTCACATCTCCCATTGCCCCTACATGCAGGCTCTGCTTCAGTGAGTCTAGAAATGAACTGAAGCCACCATATGCATTCCTGCCTGTAACTTTGCTCTGCCTGCTCAGAATATCTGTTCTCCTTCTCATCACCATTTTAGTCTACTTGTTTTTCAAAGCTAAACTGAAGTCTCAACTTCTCTTTAAACTTCCCTTCTCTCAGCTTCTACAGCACTTTTTTATCAACGTGTGGAGTTTTTTCTTAAAATTCTCTTTGTACTATTGAAACTTGGGGGCTGAGATGAAAAGGAATGCTTGTATGTGAATAGCCCTCTTTTTGGATGTGCTTTGTCCCTTTGGAAAAGACAACTTTTAGATGTTAGATGTCATAATATTGAAGATTTAGACTAACTGTGTGTTGGTTCAAAAGATTTTGTAAGTCAAAAGATAATTTCGTAATGGTGAACAAGATTAACCCAACTGGGTGGGCCCAGTTGGAAGATTGTTATGATTTATTAAACTTTTCCCTTCTAAGTTAGATAAAGTAGTTGAACAAATAGTAACTAGTCACCCTCTCCTCTACCTACATTCTAAGGAGAGAATTAGCTAATATGAGAAAAGTTCCCTGTTTCTGACACAGTGGGAAAGAACTAGAATGTAAAGCCAGTTCTTTGCTGGCTAGACTGGGCCTGGGGGACATGTTTTAAGTTCTGAGCCTTGGTCACAGGCAGGGACTCTTGCAGTCAGTGTTTCCCCCATTTTGTCAAGATGATGCCCTGGGACCTGACTTTACTGTCTAGCGTCCCCGGAGAAGGGGGAGATGGGGATCTTTGAAGTTGAACTTTATGCATTTTTTTTTTTGGTAGTGTTAGCCATCTTTTTAAAGGGATATGGGTGGTCTCTGTCTCTAGATCTCTCTTGAAGAGAGATAGAAACAATGTTAAACCTTTGTACATATACTACAATTTTAGCACAATGCTTTGCATGTTTGCATTTGGGGCTTAATAGTTAAATTTATTGATTATAGTTATATCAGTGAATCTTATCTTTTCTCCAGTCCCACCAATACTTAACCATCTTCTTGCTCAAAGAACCCTTGCTTAACTTTAGGCACTATCCAGCTTCTATTATGGCTTTTTTTTCTCTAGGCAGTGTGTGAACTAAAGCACAGAAAGCCATGTCATCAACATTCAAATGAGAGTGTAAATTCCAATAATTAATAAAGATGTGTTGTTGTGTAGTTACTGAAATAGTCACACTGCCAGAAGGAAGACCCAATTCATGAAGATGCCCAGGTTGATAGCAGTGCACTAAAACTTCACATGAGAAGTTTGGTGAAAGAGGCCATGGAAAAGGAGTTTGACTCTGCAAGCACGTTAGGAAGCCATTTGGTTGACTTGGGAAAGTTTTGAAAGGTATATAACTTCAAGGTACAGATTTGACTGAAATAAAGGCTCTGCTTTTATTTTATTTTGTTATTATTATTATTATTTTTTAAAGGCTCTGCATTTAAAGGAAGCCCAAGGTGGCTCTGTTTTAATTGAGCCGACTGAGTAACTGGAAATGAGGAATGTCCAGAGGTGAGCTCTGGGGCCTGGGCCCTCTATGAGGTGGGCTTGTTTGTGGCAGGCCTTGGCTCTCCACCAGGACGTCTGCTGACCTCAAGATGTACTTTGAGGGGGCGCCTGGGTGGCTTAGTTGGTGTTTGCCTTTGGCTTGGGTCATGATCTCAGGGTCCGGCTTCAGGCTCCCTGCTCAGTGGGGGGTCTGCTTCTCCTTCTCCCTCTGCCCCTCCTCTTCACTCGTTCTCTCTCTCTCAAATAAATAAATAAAATCTTAAAAAAAAAAGATGTACTTTGAGAATGGATGTATGTATTCTTTTTTCTTTTTCTTTTTTTTTTTAGAGATTTTATTTATTTGAGAGAGAGACAGAGAGGGAGACAGAGCATGTGCACGGGGCGGGGGTGGGGGAGAGGCACAGGGAGAGGGAGAAGCAGACTCCCTGCTTAGCAGGGAGCCTGACATGGGGCTCGATCCCAGGACCCCAGGATCACTACCTGAGCCGAAGGCAGATGCTTAACTAACTGAGCCACCCAGGCATCCCGGATGTATGTATTCCTAGAAAACATTTTGAAATTTGGAGTGAAAATTTTGTTCAAACTTGTCTGCAAAGTGGAGATGAATTTACACTTCTATCATTTCTAGCCAAAAGATTTCTAGTGTGAGTTTGTTCATTACTCCTTAATTAATTTATTTTTTTCATTCATTAATTCATCTAATATGTATAAAGCATATGCTAAACTCCAAGGCTATAAAAGATGAATAAGATCAGGCTTCTCTCAAGAATTTTTTACCTAGGAGAGGAAGACACAGTCATTTAAGGAAATGCACGAGAATATTGTAGTTGCTGATAAATGTAGGTATGGGATTCCTGGTGTCCATGAAAGACAAAAAGAGGGAGGGAGAGAAAGATTGGCTACTGGGTTGAGGGGATAGTCAGAAGAAAAGTCCAATGAGGAAGAAATTCTTGGGCTGAACTTTAAAACAAGGTAATTATCAGGTGGCTCAGTCGTTTAAGCGTCTGCCTTTGGCTTGGGTCGTGATCCTGGGGTCTTGGGATTGAACCCCACATCAGGCTCCTTGCTTAGTGGGGAGTCTGCTTCTCCCTCTCGCTCTGCTCCTCCCCACACTCATGCTCTCTCTCACCTCTCTGTCAAATAAATAAATAAATAAATAAAATCTTTAAAAAAATAAAATAAAAATTAAAAAAATTAAAAAGGTAATTATTAGATAAATGGATGAAGAGTTGTGTGGAGCAGAGGGGAGAATGCATTCCAGGCAGAGGGTGAAATAAGAGAAAAGGAGAGAAGGTATGATAGCTTAGCTTCCTCAGGGGCTTCCCTCAGTTTGGTGTGGAGTGGTAGAGAGCAGAAGGGGAGGTGGCAAGAGAGGGCAAAGGGGCATCTGAGTTACATCTTGTCCCAGCTCAGCAGTTTGTATGCTGTTTAGATACTGCAAGGTGTCTTGTTTGTTTTTTAGAACTAAATCACAGATTTTATTCACATTTTACCACTTGCTCCACTAATATCCTTTTTCTGTACTAGGATTGAGTTCAGGACCCCACATGACATTTAGTTGTCACATCTTCATACTTCCCTTCAACTGTGAGAGTTTCTCAGTCTTTCCTTGTGCTTTATGACCTTGACACTCTTGAAGAGTGTAGCCTAGATATTTGCAGAATATCCTCAATTTGGGTTCATCTGGTATTTTCTCATGATTAGACCCAGATTATGGATTTTGGGGAAGAATACCATAGAGGTGAAGTGCTCTCTTTGTGCATCACATCAAGAGATACATGAGATCAGCATGACATGACTGGTGATGTTGATCTTGACCACTATCTGTTAGATGACTCCATAGAAATGTTACTATTTTTCCCTTTTCATTTGTTATGGAATGAATGTTTGTGTCCCCCAGAATTGATTATGTTGAACTCCTAACCCCCAGTGTGGTGGTACTAGGAGATGGGGCCTTTGGGAGGTGATTAGGTCAAGAGGATAGAGACTCCATGACTCAAACTGTGTCCTTAAAAAAGAGACCCCAGCAAGCTCTCTTGCCCATTCTGTCGTGTGAGGACATAGTGAGAACACAGCCATCTATGGACCAGGAAGTGGGCTCTCACCAGGCACTGAAACTGCTTGATACTTGGCTCTTAGACTTCCAGCCTCTAGAATTGTGAGAAGTAAGACCCTCTTGTTTATAATCCACCTAATCTATGATATTCTGTTATAATAGCCCAAACTGACTAATACACCATTCTTTAGAAGTGACTAAGTCCAGCCCACACTCACAGGGAAGGGAACTAAACTGTACTTCCTGGAGAGAGGAGTATCAAAGAATTTATGGACATATGTTAAAACCACCACAGTAATTAATAAGTATTATAGGGAAGATAATTTGAGGTTACACAGAATCTTGTTTCTCCTTAATGTTTCACCTTCTAATTTTAATATTCATCGGAGGATCTTGCCTGCAGCAACAATTACTGTAGTATTCTAATGGTGATTTTCTATTTCTCTCATTTCTTTTACATTTATTACTTGGAAATTCTTCTGTAAGGAAGATTTATTTGCCCTTCTCCCCCATTTACTTATTTATTCAGCCATATATTGATATTGATATTTATTATTTCAGTAATTTTTCAGTCATATCCAATACTAGTGTTATTTATTTTTTTCTTTAATTATTCTAGCTTTGGCCCTTGGGAATGCTTTCAGGTCGTCTCCTCTGTTGTTTTGACATGTCCCAATCATTGTGAGAGTGTGTCTCTTTGTGTGTTTCCATACGTTCTGGTTTACAGGATGCTGCAGACTCTACTGTATCTTACCTTATATTGTATCCTGTCTCAGCTCTAGAATCAGCCATTTCTCCAAAGAAGCTTGGCTTCTTTTATTGAAGAATGGTATTTAGAAACCAATGTCTGGGCACTGGGTGTGCTTGCTGGTGCCATATCACTGCTTCTAAGTTTATAAGCAGAGAAATGCCGCAAGTATAATTACAATGTGCCCTGATAGGCAATTGGCAGTGAGTAGCACAGGAGCAAGGAAGATGCGTGAGGACGTTGTGCCAGTTTCCTAGTGAGAAATGACGAGGTGCTGAACCTCAGCAGTGGTGGCGTTGACAGAAAGGAGGGTGAAGAATTTTGTGGATTATCTAGACATTGGTCTCCAGCAGACCTAGCCTGAGTTCTGCTCTGCTACTTGCTGGCTTTGTAACTTTGTACAAGCCATTTAACATCTCTTGGCCTTGTTTCCTCATCTAGACAAAGAGGCTAACAACACCTGTTGAGGAACCAATTGAAACAAAATGTGAACATCCCTAGTGATGCCAAACCGCTGTCCCAATGTGAGAATTGAAGTTTATTGATAAATACTTTTCAGCTTTTCCCTTTGTTATTTTGGCCGTGAAGGACCCAGCCCTGTAAAGAGGCAAGGAAGCGTGGGATCAGCCATGGATGGGCAGGAGAAGGAGCTTTAGAGAAAGGCTGGTAGACACACAGCCAGTCTGAGTGCCAGGGACTGGATGTTTGTGTCCTCCCCAAATTCATATGTTGGCTTACCCAAGGTGACTATATCTGAGGAGGTACTTAAAGTTACTTAGGTCATAAGAGTGGGGCCCTGATATGATAGAATTATGGTTTTATAAGAAGAGGAGGAGAGAGAGAGAACTCTTTGACACGTGAGGACACAGTAAGAAGGCACTGTCTACAAGCTGGAGGGTCCTCACCAGGAACTGAATTGGCTGGCACCCTGATCTGGAACTTCCAGCCTCCACAGCCGTGAGAAAATAAGTTTCTGTTATTTAAACTACCCAGCCTATGATATTTTGTTATGGATGCGTGAGCTGACTGATAGACTGCTTATAAATCAGAAATCTGTGGGCTGTGCGGGAGCTGAGCAAAGTCACAGAGCATACTTAAGACCAGTGACCGGCAGAGGCCAACAGCTGAGGGGCCTACTCCGCAACTTCTCCATTGTTCCTGTGGGCAGGGTTTCCCCAAGCAGGGCTGGCCGGAGGCTGGGAAATGACTGAGAACACCTGGCTGGAATGGAAGCAAGAAGACATCTCCTGATGGTACTGCTGGCTTTAGCAAGACACCACGAGGCTATAGGAGAATGTTTATCAGGAATGTCTGATTCCTTTGGGGCAAATAAAGTCAGTTAGTATATTTCCCATTTCCTCTCCAAATTTTGATTTGTAGTCTGAAAATGACTTTTTTTTTTTTTTAAATTTGTGCTTTACACTCTGTAGAAAACATAACAGCGTGCCCCAGCCATCCCCACGTGGAGGGCATAGACAGTATTACCTTTGTTGCAAATGGTCTTGCTGTTAGCCAGCCAAGCACCCACTCCCAAGACCTGAGAGGTCTCCTATTTGGGTTTTTTCATAATATATTCCAAATTATTTTGAAGCCCTCAAGAGGAGCTAGAGAGTTGGGTGGCTTTTCTGCTCTGTTCCACTGCCTTTGTTTCCAACTGTGTGCCTCACTGGGCTGGGCCCTGGTCCAGCACTCTGGTCGTAGGCAGAGGAAATTCTTTCTCATTGGACCCCCTCTCCTCCGTCATCCCTCCCAGGACCCTCTCTTGCCCCTCAGCTCCTCCTTGGTTTGCCACCTCCAGAGTCTCAATTCTTCCTGTGCTGGCGGGTCAGTCCTTCTGCACTCTCTGGCTCCTTGCTCCCTCTCAGGAGGCCGAGGGTGGCGTGTGAGGAGAGGGGAGGGTGAAAAGCGCCTTTGTAGAGTTAGGTTGAAGTATCTGCAAAATAATGAAATCCTCTCTGGACCTAGGCTAACAACCCAGTGGGGAACTAGGCTGAAAAGGGTCTCTCTCTCTCCTTTAGTCATTTTAGTTCAGGATGTACAAGCCCTCGAAGGAGGTAAGAGGAAGGAAAAAATACATGATTTTTCAAGAATAATGTAATATTTAATATTTGAGTATGTTCAATGGTCTAAGCATTTTCCACGCATTGAATAGTCTCAGGAATCCCATTATGTAGGCACCATTATTATCCCCATCTTACCAGTGGGGAAACTGAGGCTAAGAGCGGTGAAATCACTTATTCATGTTCTCACAGCTAGTAAGTGGCAGAGCAGGATTTCAAATTCAGGTCAGTCTGACTCCAGAGCCCAACTTCTAACTATTACAAGATACTTCCATATGAAGTTACAGAATTAAACCACCTAGTAAGTACCTTTACTAAAATGGGTATGTGCCTCTGATATTGGAAATGTCTGAGAAAATTGGGGATGGGTGGGGATAAAAGAACACATATGCACCGGAGTGAGAGGTAAGTGACAATAGGTGACAGACCCAAGTCTTGGCTGGACAGGGAGCTCTGCGGTGGCGTGGAGGCCCATGACCCCATCTCCTGCGTAGCTGGCCGTGGTTCCTAAGCTTAATGCCTTTCCTTAAACCACCTAAAACCACCTAGCAACTATTTTCCCACAGCAGCTCATTCAGTTCAACTCTCCCATATCATCTAGTCTTCCAAATAATCAAGGAACTTCTTTGATGTTGCATGATTTGCTGGGTTTATAATCTGAAAGGTATCTGGGGGAAATTTCTTGTAAGTGGGCCGCCATGGACACTTGGAGACTAAGGTCTAATGATTCCATCCTCACCTAGTGCAGGTTTACCACAAGTCTAAGTCAGTTTGGACCACTTGGTTCTTTAACCCAAATATCTAGTTGTCCCATTTTCTTTGCTGTACTAGAAATAGCTCACAGATGTCATAAGTTCTTTTGATATATGGTAGAATGTCATTCTCCCACTTTTTCTTCCTATGACTTGGTATAGGAATGATGTGTTTTGACGTTTTGGTCATATGGAGGATATATCAGACTTTGCATTTGTTACCAGCAGAAAATGTCGTTTGTATATGAAAGAACCAAAAGGTTTGCAATATTTATATTGTACAAACCTAGTTTTTCAGTTACCTATTGCTACACAGCAAAACAACCCAAAACTTGTAGGCTTAAAAATAATTTCATGTCATCTTTCCAAGTTCTGTGGGTTGACTACGCTCAGCTGAAGGCTCTTGCCTGGGGTGTCTCCTGTGATTGAAGACAGGTACAGTTGAAGCTGGGGTGATGGGAGGCTTGACTGGACCAGATACCCAAATAACTTCTTCTCTCCTATGTTTAACACCTCAGTGAAAAGGGCTGGCCGGGCATCTTTCTTTCCATGGGACCTCTCCTTAGCATGACAGGCTCAGGGTTCCACAGTGGATGGCTTCTCCCAGAGCAAAAGCCACAAGGTTTCTCATGACATAATAACTTTGGGAGTCACACCAAATGACTTCTGCCATATTTTGTATTGATCACACATTCACTGGGGAAAGGGACTGTGCAAGGTCAGGAGGTATGATTCACTGGGGAGGAGGCATCTGTAAAGAGCAGTTACCTTAATCTGCACGCTACCTCCAATAGTTAATATAATTTCACATGCAGAATACACTCACTCTTCACTGCAAGACACTCTCCCTTCCCCCTGCCCCCACCGTGCCTGCAAAATCTTGTTTCACTTTGGCATCACGCTCAGTGTTCTGGTTATCTAGCGTAACAAAGCACTTTAAAACTTCTGGCTTAAAATAACTGACATATTATTATTATAATTCTGGGCTCTTCTGGGAGGTTCTTCTGCTCCTGGGAGGTTCTCCTACTGCCATGAAGTTGGCTCAGGCTGTATTCATCCATGGCTTGGCTGGGCTGGAAGGTCCATGATGGCTTCCTGTGCGGCTGGCAGCTGATACTTGCAGTCCAGGCTGTTAGCATGGAAAGATAAACATCTGCAGACTTGGACCACTCCTGGAGCAGTTCACAACTGGTTCAGACCTCTACCTAGACCAGGGTCAGGCTAATCTCAGCCAGTGGAACATGGGACCCCCATGAGGTTTCCTCTGAGCTGACCTGAGTTTAGGACCACAGGGCTCCCAGGTAACTGAAAGGATGAGTACTTCCAGGAGCCACCTCACACATCCCAGGAGATCGGTAGAGACCAGTGCTTTTCATGTCAGGCTCCTGCCTCACCCATTACTCCAACTCTCACTAGCTTCTTTAGTATCCACTATTGTGTATATTTTCTCTCTTTCTAGCATATGCTCCCTGTCCTCCATTCCTGATGGCAGTAAACAGATGTGAAGGACTCTGTGCGCCATAAAGTAATGTCACAAATGCCAAGCCTTTGTCCTCCTTGACAGTCTCTCTTGCCAGAGCTGCCCAGATCCATTCAACATCTCTATTTGTATCTTGTTGACCCTCTTATTCCAGTCCCGGACGCACATGTGGAGTTACCCTGGAGGGAACCATGTTGTGGTGAGAACACAAAACCAAACTGGAAATCCCCCTGCACCCTAAGGAGCTGATTGTCACATAAGGGAGAAGAGACGACTTTACAAAGCACCAGACTATATTGTGGAAACTACGTCAGGCTGTAAGAAAGGTGCAAACTGGAGGAGGTCAGAGGACAGAGAACTTCTACTACTTCTGTTTTCTGTCTTTGATTCTCCTCCCGGCTCTGGACTAATGGTTCCATTTCACACTCCGATTTCCCGTAAGTCTAATGAGGAAAACATACCTCTTTGACATGTCTTACTGGGAGCAATGAGAGTCAGTGACAAGGTAGCTGTAAAGGCGTTGGAATTTTTATTTTCCAAGAGTCCAAACACATCTTTAACCTCACAGCGCATGGAATGTGGGGGCGCGGGTGGAGTGGTTTAGATCTGCCTGTGCGTGCGTGCACGCGTGTGTGTGTGTGTGCATGCGCCTATGTGTGACTGACATGCTCCAAATGAGGCCTCGGGGTAATAAGCAGAAGGCCTGCTGGGACCACCAATTTCTTTTTCCCATCTGTGATGGCTGGGGCCCCATGCTTCACACTGGGAAGGGTATCAGCAAACTCTCCTCTGTCTTGTGGTGCGGCGGCCTTTAATTCATATTTGCATGTGTTGTGAGACTAGCCAGGCAGCTGAACGACTGCCCAGGAGTGGAGCTTGTGATGATGTAGAGAAATGAAATCACTGTTTAATGAGAATCGGTGAGATAAGGTCCACAGATGGACCATTCGGAGGACTGTGTTTGAACCACAGTATTCCATTCATTTTATAATATACCTTACTGTGGGCTTAAATTGCATTCTTGGAAAATTTAGCCCAGCATGACTAGTTGTTTTTAGAATAGCATCACTAATGTAATGTTGTGTTCAATAAGCCTGTTGCATAAAAGGTTATCATGTAATTTTTATTATTATAAGTCTCCAGTGCTTCTAGAACTTACCTTCAAAAATATTGCAACATGATATTTTTGATGCACTTGTGTTTCTAAGAGAGTTCTGAAAAGCTGTGGCTACAAATCCTATGCCTCAGTTTACTTTTTGGAACATTGCTTCCTGACTTTTACAGAAGTTCCTTTTATAAATCAACTTTCTAAAGGAATATGCTTGTGGTATTTTTCCTATAGTGTTTAATCTTTGACTAATTTTTTTTTTAAAGATTTTATTTATTTATTTGATGGAGAGAGAAAGCGAGAGAGGGAACACAAGCAGGGGGAGAGGGAGAAGCAGGCTTCCCACTGAGCAGGGAGCCCGATGCAGGACTCGATCCGAGGACCCTGGGACCATGACCTGAGCCGAAGGCAGACGCTTAATGACTGAGCCACCCAGGCGCCCCTAGAATTGTGTTCAATTATGATTGTTTCCAAACAGTTTCTTGCCATGGAAATAATAATTAACTGACATTTGGGGCACCTGGGTGGCTCAGTCGTTAAGCGTCTGCCTTCAGCTCAGGTCATGATCCCAGAGTCCTGGGATGGAGCCCCACGTCTGGCTCCCTGCTCAGCAGGAAGCCTGCTTCTTCCTCTCCCACTCCCCCTGCTTGTGTTCCTTCTCTCACTGTCTCTGTCTCTGTCAAAAAATAAATAAAATCTTTAAAAAAAAAAATTAACTGACATTTTTATTTTTTTAAGATTTTATTTATTTGACAGAGACATAGCGAGAGAGGGAACACAAGCAGGGGGAGTGGGAGAGGGAGAAGCAGGCTTCCCGTTGAGCAGGGAGCCCAATGCGGGGCTCGATCCCAGGACCCTGGGATCATGACCTGAGCTGAAGGCAGACGCTTAATGACTGAGCCACCCAGGCGCCCCTGACTAATGTTTTAATTGTGGGTTTTTCCCCCTATTTTTATTTTTGTAGTATGTTGGACTAAGCATAGCATTTGGAGATAGACAAACTAGAGTCTGAATTCCAACTCTCGCCAATACTAGCCACGAGCGTGGGTAAGTTAACATAATGTTTTGAATCGAAGATATTTTAGGGAGTTGAATGGATTTGAGATGAGGCAGATACAAAACACTTAGCATATAGCCTATCACAGGGAAAAAAAAACTCAGTGTCAATTCTAGCCATTATTATTGTCAACGTAAGAGCGGTAAAATCTCTGGTTTAGACCCTCTGGCCTAACTATGACTAGATTTTTCTTTGACAATTTCACCTGACCTTGTTTTGTCTCTATCTATAAAGTTACTGTTCTGTTCAGAAGGCTCATTATGCACAACTAATTTCCGGTCCGTGAGTTCCTGGGCAGTGGGAAACTAATAAATGAATTAAACCTATGTTTCACAAGAGATTTTTATATTTACGTGTTTACATAAATGTAATTTTCAACAATGAAAAGTAGCTTGTCATGAGTAGTTCATTTCATGAGATAAAAAGATAGGAAAACAATAAATGGCACTTAAAAGTGCACTTCTGTGTAACACAAATCCTCATTAAATTACACAAGATCTTGCGGTTGTCTGTGTTGCTCTCAAGAAGAACACTGGAGAACAAAATCGCTGGCCACGATGTGGGATACACTGTGGGAGCAAATCGTTAGAAAGGAAAGGAAAAGCTTTCTAGGAATTCTGAATCACAGAGAAGTTAGGCTAAAGGAACTTGCCATGCTGTTTTCTCTGCCTAGGCTTACAATTTGATATTGGACTGAAAAATTGGTTGAGGGAGGGAGTGGCTCCTCAGAATGTAGCTTCTTCAGGCTCCCTCTTGCTTTGTTTTTGCCTGGGGCATTGTTTTCTGTTTGCCAAGACCAGCCGCTTCCTTGCTGGCCAGGTTCCGCTCAGAGGCCCAGGGCTGCTTCTCTGATGTGGGGGAATTCGCCCCTCTGAGGGGGGATGGGGGAGCTGTGTGTCCCCAGGCCGGGCGAGGAGGATGAGCTGCCTCGAGGCCTGGCTGGCTGTGTCCTCGCTGTTGTCCGTACACCGTGATCTCTTCTCGGATCTTCAACAAATGTGACCTCAGAGCTCCGCTGCCTCTGGGAGCCAGGCCTGGGGACAAAGGGGCTGGCTCAGCGTTAGACGCCAGCTATTTTGTTCCGCATGGGCTCTGGGAACAGTTACTAATCTTAGCAGACTCTGGAACAATTTAAGCCTTTCCTATCTGCTAAGCATGAGCTCTGTTGCTGGCGCACAAACAAATCCCAAACTACGTCCACACAACAACACCCACGTTTAAGTTTTAGCCTACAATGTACCATTAATCAGCCATCAACAAGGATTCATTCATATGGTAAGTGCTTGTGCTAGGTGATGTGGGGGAGACAGCCCTGGACACAAAGAGTTGGTCAGATCCTTACAGGGAAATCTTGTCCCCCCACCCACCTGAATGGACCCCTTTTGTCACAGAAATATTGTTATGGGGTGACCTGTGCTACCCCAGATTCAGATGTTGAAGTTCCAGTGACCATTCTAACACCTCAGAATGTGACCTTATTTGGAAATAGAGTCCTTGCACATGTGACTAGTTAAGATGAGGTTATGTGGGAACAAGGTGGGCCCCTAATCCAATATGACTGGCATCCTTATGAAAGGGGAAATTTAGAGACAGACACACACTCAGGGAAGATGTCATGTGAAAATTGGAGTTATATTGCCACAGGCCAAGAAACTGCCAGAAGCTGGGAGAGAGGCCAGGAACTGCTCCTTCCACAGAACCTCAGAGGGAGCCGTGACACTTCTGACACCTTGATTTCAGACTCCTGGCCTCAGAATTGTGAGACGATAAATTTCTGTTGTTTAAGCCACCCAGTCTGTGGTCCTTTATTATGGCAGCCCTAGCAAACCAATATAAACATGAAACACGCATCCACCCATCTTTATTCGGGAAAACTGTCAGCTCACCATTGACTTGAATGCAGTCTTGGCCGACTCTTCCCCATTCTGCCGACACAGCTTAGACGTCACCCACTCGGGACTGCCTTATCGAAAGAGGCCCCTGGGCCCTCTGTCCCGGTACCCTGTTTTATTCCTATGTAGACTTGTCACTGCTTGACATGACTTTGCTTATTTTTGTTGATTTTTTATTATTTATTTCCCACACCAGAACTTAAGCTCCTGGAGGTCAGTGTTCCTTTTTGTTTTGTTCAGTGCTTGGCACATAGTAGGTGTTTGAAAAATATTTGTTGTGAGAAGAAATAAATGAGAAAGTAATATTTAATTTGGGAATGCAAGTGTTCGTGTGTAGTCTGAGCTGTGCTTCTGGACAATGTTGATTTTCTTTCTTTTTTTTTTTTTCCCTTCCCTCCCCCCTTCTCTGTCTTATTCTTTTAGGCTTGAGAGAAAGAATCTGGACTCACTGCATGAGCATAGACAACATGGGTCTGAGATGTTCTTGTCCCGCTGTGGCTGAGCATGGTTTTCTTTGGTTTTGTATTCTGCTTTGTCTCTGAGCTGCAGACGACGGATGGTTAGTTCTCAGTCCTGTTTGGCCACCTCCCCTGGGAAGAAAGGCAGTTGGAGGGAGCTAGACTGGCACTTGAGACTGAGCTTGATGGCCTCCAACACTGGAGGGCTCCAGCTCCCTCATCAGGGTCCTCAGAGGAGGATGTCTTCTCCACCTCCACATTCAAGAGGAAGAGGCTGTGTAGGCCCAGGAGTGAGGGACCCATGTGTGGATATATCTAAGCCGTCCTGAGACATCAGAAAAAAGTAGGGGAAGTGGTACTTTGTGAAGGCTCTGCTTCCTGCCTTTGAACCCCAGTCAAACGTGAAAGAAACTCAGAAGCATGATTTGGTCATGGGATGATAATGTGGCTGTGTTTGTTCTCACCAGCTAGAGAAATACAGGAAGATTGGTCTGAGGTGATAGGCAGTGGGTGGAGGAGGCCACTGAGGAAATGCCTCAGATAAATATTTCAGGGATAAATTCCTCGACGGGGAGGGTGACGGGAAGTGAATAGAGAGGAAAGAATTGACATAATTGTTGACAGTGTATTTGGTGGCCGATTAAATGTTATATTTACTTATGTATGATTTATACTTCACCTGTGTCCAAAAAGGATTTGAGAGGGATGACTCATTGGAGGTGAAGAATGAATTAGGAATGATCCTAAATTCTCAAGCCTGAGTGATGAGGAAAAGAAGGTATCCCTAACTGTGGCAGGAAGGGCTGGGAGGAGAAAATACTTGTGAGCAGACAGTGATGTGTTCAGTGTTGGATTAGTCACTCTTGAGGTGATGAAGGGACCTTGAAACAGAAGAGTCCATTCGACTATTATAAACATATTACTCAGAGAATTCCTATCTTTGATAGGCAGGGTGTCTGAAAAAAAAAATCTATGTGATTAGTCCATAAATACGAACTCCTTAATTTGTAGCTGTAGCCATTGTTCATTTTTTACTGCTTTCAAGTGTAATACCTTTGCTGTACATGAGTTGTAATTTTGGTTATCACATGTGTACCCAGGCACGGGCACGCATACACACACATACACACGCACACCCCCCACCCCCCAAGAAGCCTGTTTTCTGCTGTTGCATCCCAGGATCTTGAAATTATACCAAATTGCCAGAAGCTTTGCTTTGCTGTGTCCTGGGAGAGCCCTTTGGTCTTCTGTCTTCGCTCCATGCGGTCACCCCAGTTCATTCCTGGATGGGAGTTTCCACATGTCCTCTCGTGATCTCTCCCTCCTTCCGTGAGCAGTGGGAAAGGGCTCTAGCAGTCTTGACTTCTTTGCTGTGACAGATTGCTACTCTAGAGAGCCCATTCAAGTAACTTTTCTTCTGCCTGCCTTCATGTCAAAGAAACTTTTAGTGATCTCCTCGGAAAACCGCGTGAAACGATGTGCAGTAGCTAGGGTTTCCACTCAGCAATGAACACCATGAACAGGACTTAGAAGCAAAATAAAGAGGTTACAGCCATGAGAAGTTTCCAAGGTTGCTGATGTGTGAAAATGTCTAATTGGAAAGCATACCCTCCTTAGAAGACTCAGAAAAGGAAGGGCATCTTTTGTTACTCCCTTCTGGAACTGATTCTTGCATAGACACCATGACAAAGTTTTATTTTTATTTTCTACATATATGTGTTAAAACTCAGAATTACTTCACCAATTCTTAAACTGTCTTAGCTTCAGCTGGGTCCAAGAGAAAGATATTTTTTTTGGTTTTTGTTTCTAAGTCTTTACAAACATTAGTAATTTAAAAAAATGCACACGTAAGACACTGAAACAAACTGGATATAGATGAATGAGTAAAATCTGTTATCTTCTCTCACCCTGAATCCCATTCCTCTCAGGAGGTAGCCAGTGAACAGTCCCAAATGTAGCTCTTTGTGCCTTTTTTTTGTATATTTAAATATATACCTGGAGTGCTCAGTCCCCAGGTGGTCACATGGCTGTCTCTTCTAGTTCAGATGCCATTTTCTCAGGGAGGTCTTTTCTGATGACAAAATTTAAACGAGCCCTGCCCCTCCCCGTGCCACCTTTTATATAACACCCTTTTGGTTTTCTTCATTGAATTTGTTGCCATTTGTAATAGGCAAAATAATGCCCCCTTTTCCTCCAAAGGTGTCCACGCCCTAATCCCTGGAACCTGTGAATATGTTACTTTCCATTGCAAAGAGGACTAAATGGGATGTGATTCAAGGTACAGATCTTGAGATAGGGAGATTATCCTGCATTATGTTTGGGGGCCAGTCTAATTCCATAAGGCCTTAAGAGTGAAGGCTGGGTGAGAGAGAAGGACAAGAGGTTCATAGCGTGATAGAGACTTGACTGTGTTTGTTGCCTTTGAAAATGGAGGAAGGGAGCCATCAGCCAAAGAATGAAAGTGGTTTCTAGAAGGTAGGAATGACCGTCAGATAACAGCGGGCAAGGAAATGGGGCCTTCAGACCTACAATCACAAGAACTGAATTCCGCCAACAACTTGAATGACCTAAGAAACAGATCCTTCCTTGGAATCTCCAGGAAGAAATGCAGCCCTTTCTGGGCAAGACTCGGATTGGGCTTCTAACCTAAAGAACTGTGAGACAATACATTTGTGTTAATGAAGCTTCTAAGTGTGTGGTATTTTGTTATGGCAAGGATAGAAAAGTAGCACACCATCAAAATTATTTTATTCTTCATTGGTATGCTTTTTTATTGTCTGCCTGCCCACCCAAACGTAAGCTTTAGGAAGGACTATCTATTTGGTCACCACTTTATCTCTACTGGTTAGAACAGTTATTGGCATGTAGCAGGTGCTAATTTTGTTGTTGTTGTTGTTGAGTGAATAAATGAATAGGTAATGTGTACATATTTGTATATGGTATCAGGTTATATATATCATTTGAGAACTTGCTTTTTTTACATAATGATATGTCTTAGAGGTCTTTCCATGTCAGTTCATACAAATATAATGCATCATTTTTTTTTTTCACTCTACTACATTCAATTGATGACTGGTTGTATAATCATCTTGTTAACCATTCCCTTACTGATGGACGTATAGGCTGTTTTCAGTTTTGCAGTTTGTGCATCTCTGGGCACATGTCCAAGTATTTCCATGGGATAGAAATGGAGTTGTTGGATCGAAGGGTTTTTCCTTTTAAGTTGGATGGGCACTGCTAAATGACCCTCTAAAAATGTTATGCCAAGGGACATCCCCAGTAACTGAGGATGAGAGTAATGGTTTCCCTACGCTCTTTACCATGTTGATCCTGTTAACCCATTTAATTATTTTTAAACTGGCTGGTAGATAAAAATATCTTTTGGGGCGCCTGGGTGGCTCAGTCGTTAGGCGTCTGCCTTCGGCTCAGGTCATGATCCCAGGGTCCTGGGATCGAGCCCCGCATCGGGCTCCCTGCTCCGCGGGAAGCCTGCTTCTCCCTCTCCCACTCCCCCTGCTTGTGTTCCCTCTCTCACTGTGTCTCTTTCTGTCAAATAAATAAATAAAATCTAAAAAAAAAAAAAAGATAAAAATATCTTTTTGTGTTTTTGTGTTGGCATTTCCCTGATACAAAAGTTGAAGAGCTTTTCTTCAGTTTATCTTCTATTTGTATTTTTTTTTTTCTGTGAATTAGGCTCTGGTGTCAGAATTTAAAAATTTGAACCCTGACTCCAGCAGTGGCTAACTGTAAAACTCAGGGCAAGTTCTTAAATTTCTCTGTATCTCAGTTTTCTTGCCTACAAAATAGAGATACTAATAGCATCTGATCAAAGGGTCATTACGCAAATTAGTTGAGTTTATCTATGTAAAGCACTTAGGTTATTGCTTGGCCGATATCCCCACAATCAATGTTAGCTTATCCTTGTCCACTTTTTTCCTCTTAGGTTGTTTTATTTTTGATTTGCAAAAGCTCTTTATATAAGATAGAAAGTCATCTGTTGTCTGAAACACATTTATTACAAATGTTGCAAATGTTTTCTCTTAGTTGCTTGCCTTTTAGCTTTCCTTGTAGTGTATTTCATCTTGAAGAATTTAAAAAATTTTTCTAATCTATCTTTTTTATAGAGCTTTATATAGAACATACACAGCATTATATTCTTTTTTTTTTTTTTTAAAGATTTTATTTATTTATTTGACAGAGAGAGACACAGCAAGAGAGGGAACACAAGCAGGGGGAGTGGGAGAGGGAGAAGCAGGCTTCCCGTGGAGCAGGGAGCCCGATGCAGGGCTTGATCCCAGGACTCTGGGATCATGACCTGAGCCGAAGGCAGCCGCTTAACAATTGAGCCACCCAGGCGCCCCCACAGCATTATATTCTTGCTTAGAAATATTCCTAATCCTAAGATTATAAAAGTCATCTTCCATATTTTCTTCCACTATATTAATTTGTGTATGTGTTTAGCTCTTGAGTTGCCTTGGAATTTATTTTTGTATATGGAATGATTGTAGAAATCTGAGTTTTCTTCCAAAGTACAGAAATGATATTCCTAGTGCTTTTTATTGCATATATTCTGCCTCTTTAAAAAAAAAATTGGTTTAAAACACCTGATCGATTTTATGTATTAGGTTCACTTATATATGAGACTTTTCTATTTATTCCTCCCTGTTTATTCTTCTCTGTTGCTCTGGAGGAACAAATACCACACCATTTTAATTTATATGACTACATAGTATATTTAATATTTGGTTGTGCAAGTTCACATTTTTATTTTTTTGCTAAATTTTCTTGAACATTTTTAATTTATTCTCTTTTTAAAAATATTTATTTATTTATTTTTAGAGAGAGAGAAAGAGAGAGCATGAGTAGGGGGATGGGCAGAGGGAGAGGAGAGAGAGAATCCCAAGCAGACTCCCTGTTGCACACAGAGCCCAATGTGTGCATCACAACCCTGAGATATCACAACCCTGAGACCATGACCTGAGCCAAAATCAAGAGTCAACTGACTGAGCCACCCAGGCATCCCTAATCTTTTCCCTTTTATATAAACTTTATAATCAGGTATGTCAAGTTCATTTAGATTATGTTTAATATATAGATTAATTTGGAGAGATTGTTACATATAAAATATTGAGGGTTTTTTTTTTAGCACATTTATTATTAGGCTTAATCTTAGTGTTTTGTTATTGTCATAATAAAATCTTTTGTTCATTACATTTTTTAAGTGAATATTGTTGAGAAATAAAGATGCTAGTGGTTCCTGTATGTTGATCTTCTATCTGGCGATCTTATTTATCTCTTACATTAGCTAAAACAATTTCCAGTTGATTCTTTTAGATTTCTGGGTAGATAATCACATTATACACAAATAATTAGTTTTCTCTTTCTCTCTTTCCATTTTCCCATCTCATTTCTTTTCCATACTTCTTGTACTGGCTGTGTCCACCAGTATTGTGGTCATAATTGATGACAGGATTTCTTGTCCTGTCTTTGATTTAAATGGAAAAGGTTTTATTTTGCTCCTTACTTAACTCGTTTTGGTTATGTATAAATAGATTTTTAGATTTTTTTATGGCTTAAAGAAACCCCCTTCCTTACTTGTAAAAGAAAGTATGTGTAGACGGTAGATTCTGTATTGATATGAAGAATGGAGAATAGGTCTGCAAAAAAAAAAAAGTGCTCCTTGGTACAGTGGTATGGGGAGAAAAAAGGGAGGCAGTATGAAGGGATAAAGTGTAAGAAAAATGGAATGAAAAAGAAGGAGAGAAGAGCTAGAAGAGGGGGAATATAAAAGCAAAACAAGGGGTGCTTTGGTGCAGTTGGTTAAGTGGCCGACTCTTGGTTTTGGCTCAGGTCATGATCTTAGGGTGGGCTCCGCGCTCTGTGCAGAGTTCTGCTTGGGATTCTCCCTCCCCTTCTGCTTCTTTCTTTCAAATAAATAAATAAATCTTAAAAAAAAAAATAAAAGAAAAACAAGGCAAAAACAGTAGAGGGTACATGTTCCCAGAACTCATTAGAAATGGAGGCTGGACAGCTTGCCTTTTGGGTGGAAGAAAGGACATGTTTGGCAGGAAGAAGGGGAGGTGGAGGGTAGACACTGGGTAAGGATGGTGATGATGGACATCTTCATGCATCAAGACTGAGGGGGAATGATAGACAAAGCCATAATAAGAAAGCTTTCCCAAGACAGTGCTGGCAACCCTGTGCGGGTCCAAGCAGTGACAGTGCCCTGCTAAAACATCAGTCCCACTCCAACAAATGTTATTGTTGGGGCGTGGATGTCTGGGTGTGGTGGGGTCAGCTTGTGTGCTTAAGACTGGGTGTGCAAATTGGCCACAGAATCAGCCCTGGAGTTATCAGCATATTTTCCTTTCTAGAGTCCATTTGGTCCACACCCTCCACCCGTCTACCACAGAAGCAGACTACTCAAAGGTGATGGAACACATTGCAGAAGGCTTTAAATGTTCTGCCAATTTTCAGCTCTCACCAAGCAGGTAAGTGCCTTGTAGAAAGACAAGGATTTTCCTGTATAAGTGAAATCAGAAGGACGGTAACTCAAGTTCCCCTCGGGATCTCAAGACTAAACGACCTCATACCTTATGTGCACCTGCCACTCTAAAAATACCAGCCTAGGACACCCGAATTTTTCCCTGTCCATATTATTTGTAGTGGTCTTTTCCCTCATAATCAGTGATTTCTTCCTTCCTCTAAACTACTTACTAGGAGTCAGGTTAAGTTAGTTTATTTTCTAAATGGCAGCTGTTTGTTCCTTTTTTCCTCTCTCTCTCAAATGTATCTCTAGCAGTATGGTCTTCTCCTCGGTGGTCACTCGGCTTTGTAGGGTCTTTGTCATGGCGCCTGTGCCGATGTTGGTGTCAGTCGTTCTCTTGGACGATACGGCCTCTAGAGGCCGACACTATCTTTTTGACTTTCCTTCTTTCATTCATAACATAGTGCCTGGCATATAGATGATGATCTGTACATTTGCTGAATAAATTGACACACGAAAGAGGTGAACAAGATGGCACATTTAAATGTATTTTCCTGGAGAATGGTCTCAAGCTGGTAGTTTGGAGTGGATTTATCAAGGCAAACATGAGGATGGAAGTAATCGTTTTGCCAAATATATTTTAGTAGTTTTGCCTGATAAAACACTTAGTTAGTTAGTTCTATGAATACTGGTTGCTATCTATTGATATTGCCATAGGGTGGTAATACACCAGGGCCACCGCCATCACCACTAGACTATCAGACGGCACTTTTCGAGGTGTAGGAGCTCATGTAATCTTTGAAGCCTAATTCATTATTTCCCTCATTATTTCTGTGAAGTGGTAGGTGCTGGGGCATAATTCCTTCTAGGTTCTGTGTCCAGAAAGCTCTTCTTCCCAGTGCAGAGCTGAGTGGATCCTCTTTCTGTTTACAATCCTTTGTCCAGCTAAAGAGTAGAGTCCTTGCCTAGAGGCCAACAGTCACCTGGCTGCTGACGGGAAGGGATCCCTTTGGGGAAGGGCACGGCGAAGCTCCGAGTGAGGGGAGCTCCTCGCCAGTCCTGCTCCGCCCGGCCAGTCTCCCTGTGGGGCCTCTGGGTCATCAGAGTAGAAAGTGCCGCACGCCCACGATTTTCTGCTTAAACCTTAACGTTCCTCCTCATTGTGTAGGGGAGCACTTGGATGGGAGCAGAGGAGAAAGAACTTCCTGTTTTCTTAGTGGGGAAAATGAGGCAGAGTCAGTACCAATGTAGCGTTTGTGAAGACAACCTAGTATCCTAAAAGGTAGATTTCGGCTTCATAAAACCTAGACTTAAAGAAAGGTACCTTACAAATAAATTGGTTTAATTTCTTTATTTTACAAAGGAGAAAATTGATACCTGGAGATCACCCGGTGGTAAAATCAGGACTAAGTATCTGAGCCTCCAGTCCAGGACTTACATGGTGATACAGTAATTTGAGTTAAATTATTCATAATTATTAAAATTATATGATTGTAAACTTTATTTGTAACTTTTGAATAAAGCAAGAAGTAGTTTTAGTTCTAAACCAGGAATAAAGTACTACATTTTCAAGATAATGGAATGTAGAATTTGTTATTTTAGTCACTTGATTATATATTAGTTGTGGTTTTTCAGAAGTACGGACACCCAGTCAGAGTATAAACCTGATTTATTATTTGAGTATGCAATTTTAGAAAAAAAAAGGGGGGCAGCACAGAGTTGAGAACAGGGATTCAGCAGCGGGTTCTAGTCCGAATCTGCCCCCAGCTTCTGTAGGGCCGTCAAGCTCCGCTCAGCTCTGGGAGCTCATCTGTGAAATGCTTTCTTTCCCCTGTAGGGTCATGAAGACGCACATGAGCAAAGAGATGTCAAGTGTTTTGAAAAACACTTTCTCTATAGAATGGAATTGCATTCCTGTATTTATGTTAAGATGCAGAGCTATTAACTTAAGTGGTATTCCTAAGGACTTTAACCCCCAAATGCCAAGTATTACCTTCTTTACAGACTTTCCCCAAAAGATAAGGGTTTGCAACTGTTGTTAATTTTAGAAAGAGAGTTGATAGGGAAAAGGGACTAATGCAGGGCAGCGGGTTTCTGCTCCTAGCCGGTCTGCTCCTTGTCACACGCCTGCCCTCTGGCTGGGGCCGTCCACGACACAGCAGAAGTGCAGAAGTGCCTCAGCTCCTTCACTTCAAAGCATCCTCTGCTAAGTAGCAGAAGTGTCTCAATTTACAATGTCAACAATGACTTAAAGTAGCTTAAAAAGAGTTCTGACTCTTTTGGTCTTTATTTCACTTCTGAAACTGTTGAGGGAAAGTTGACCTCATTTAAGCATCTCATATCTTTAAGGTGTTCTATGAACTTGAGCTCATGTCCTCTGAAACGTGTGATGGGGGCAGGGGAGCGGGGGTTGGGTTGAATAAAAGGCCAAAGGAGAAGAGAAAATGGTTGAGGAGAAGGGGAAAATTGCGCGAACCGAAGAATGCGGGACGGCTGTTGGGCAGCCCTGCCTGGTGGCTGAGTTTTGCGCCCACCGAGCCACTCGGTCCTAACTGGGAGAGGGAAGTACTGAGGCAACAGGTTGGTGGTCCTTGACACACACTCACAGTTTGTCATTATAAGCAGATAGCTCTTTCCACAGCTTCCCTGTCAACGTACAGGTCACCGTGCTTCGTTTCTGTGACACATGTCACCCCTTAGAGCTCCCGAGTCAGATGGCAGAGGGCAGGTAGATGGTCTTAGCTCCCCACAGAACTTTGCCCCGTTGTGCTCCCCTGCTCGGGGTTGTTTCTGCCTCTGACAGTTCAGACAGTCCCTCACGTAGATCAGCGGTAAAAGTCCCCCGTGTCCGCGGGCAAGGAAAGGCTTCGATCGGCTTCTGTGAAGTCGCTTATGTGGCTGTGTCACCGGTGCTTTATCGCTTCCTTTTAGCCCTTTCTTCGGCGAAGCCGGGATCTCTATATTAGGCAAAGGAAGGATGAACCGCACTCTTAATCCTCTTGCTAATACAGCTGGTACTCTTCCAAAAATCATACACTACCACTGACAAATCACTGTAATAATCACAAGCCTAAGCTTTCATTTCTTGGACCGTTTTTAGGAAGCGTTCATTTCTCAGCCATTAGGATGGACAAAATTGATTGTTTCGAAAACAATGGCTAGGGCCTGTAATGCTTTCTTACTTGCGCTTCTGCAATTTATCGTTAGGGAGCCTCAGTTCTACTGCTCACACTAATGCATGGCCCCAGGAAGATCTCTCTGTTGCCTCATGCCTCAGTTTCCCCATCTAATAACGTCTCTCATCCCCCATTTCTGGGACAGATCAAGTGACAGAGATGTAAGACCCGTCTAAGAAGGTACTTTAATGCCAAGTACCGTTGACACTCAGCTATCTACTTTTAAGTCGAGAACATGTACTCTTTTCTTTAGAGGACATCTTTGAGAATTTAAAAAAATTCAAAATTATAATCTAAAAAATTGAAACATGCAGAGAGTTGTCCCCACGGGATGTGCCCAAGAGAGCCACTTTGGCTCCAACATGAACTGGTTTTGTTTTTTTTTTTCCTTTAAGCAAATCCCTAAGAAAGAGAATGAATGTTACCCAGTAACCAAAAGCTAAAAGAAGAAACAAGGCTTATGATGAATAGAGACGGTATTATTCCTTGTTCTACACCTCTTAGTTATTCTCATCAAGCTGAATCTGTGAGGGAGACAAGTTTTGTTTCTGAAGATGCTCTACATGCCCTTTTTTTCTCTTTGTAACACGTCGTCTCTTCTCATGGACCTCCTGGCCACTGGGCAGGTCTCCGCTCCGCTAAGTGTCCTGCCTACGCCTATTATCCTGGGGAGTGCCTTGAACTCCGGGCTCGGTGAACCTTATTTCCCCAAAACGTTTCCCCTCCTTTTGCCATTTTCCTTCACGGCCTTATCAAATCATAGTAGCTACTGTAATGGTGGCTGTAAGTGTCTCCTTCGGATGAGGGAACATTCATGTCTTAATCTAAAAGAGGAACGAACATTGGGCATAAGCCATGCCGTGACGGAAGAGCTCTCTGGTATTAGATCATCGTTGCTCCAGCTCCCTAGTGTCATCCTCAACTGACATGAAAGTCTGGTCCATGAAAGGTCAGCTTCTAGGTCCCAGGAGGACACAGGACTCTAGTTTCATCTCAGCATCTCAAAACAGAAGAAAGTAACCAGGAGCTTGTGTAACTGATAAGCGATAGGCACCTACTTACTTTCCCATGTCTCAGAACAAAGAGGCCACGCCAGGGATGTGAGTTTCCAGGAAATGACTGACCCAGAAGCCACAAATGCTTTCAGAAGCCCTGGAATTAGAGATGGTAATGAACTCATAAATGGGTGAGGGGGAAGGATTAACATGTGAGCTGCCCATTTCCATGGATACAAGGCTCCTTTCATTTATTTTTACTGGGCTTTTACAGGGAGTCAGAGCTCCAAATCTGATAGGACATCTGTGCTTCATTAGCTGTGTTTCATTAGGTTTATAATGTGATTTAAACGGACCCCTCAAAGCTGCAACAAGGGAGGCTCCTGAGAGTCCCAAGTTCCAGGCGCTGCCTTGCAGGGGGCCCACGAAATGGCTGCATGAATGGGGATGAGTGTTCGGAGGTCACGGGGCCTCTGGATGATGGATCTCAGGCTGGGATGAGGTCAGAAACATCTTTTATTCAGCAATGAAGATCATAAAAAGGAGGCCTGCTCCATCCGAGAGCATCTCTGTAGGGAAAAAGAAGAATTTGGCTGTGAGGGCCTGGAAGGCTCTGCTAACTCTAGCAGTTTGGGTTCTGTCCCCTACCACCGTAGCCGTCCCCCCTTCTCGCTTTGGAAGGCAGCGCAATTAACACATGTTTTCTAGGTTCTGGGAGGAAATGTAAAACATGACGGCAGTTTGGTGGCCTGCAACAGGAAGCAGGAAGCAGCCACTTTTTGAGCGTTCCCTCCAGCAATGATTAAAGTAGAAGCAGGTAGTCAGTCATGTGACAGGGCTGAAATGTATAAACTGGGTATCACACTGCTCTGAGAATAGTTGCTATGGTAACCCAGACAGAGATGGAACAGCAGTAAAGGAGAGCTGCCCTGAAAGCAAATGTTATTGATTAAATGAGATTTTTTTTGGGGGGGGGGGCGGTTGTTGCTGGCAGTGGTAAGCATGGGTATAGGAGGCAGGGGAACCCACTGTAATGACTATACGGAGGGCGGTTTGGTTGGATATTGACAAATCCTGTCCGAAGTCCTCACAGACACCGGAAGTTAAATGATCATCTGCATGAGCTACTGTTTCCATGGCTGAACTTTTTGATTTCAGCATTACATAAGAAAGTCCTTGTTTCTTAAGAAAATCTAAGATGGCCGAGCCAGGTGGTATTGCTAGCCTTGAGTTCGAAATCCGATCATCTGGAGAAGGGTTATTTTCCTTCAGAGTTTATGGCTGTGTCCACTAAACACCTGATTATTCCTCATTGGGTCCTTAAATTCTGCCTTCAGTTGTTCCCATTACCATTCCAGAGGTAGCTATTTTGTTTAGGAGATGGGGTGGATCTCTAAATGTGTCCTTATTCCAACTTTGGAAAGCATACCCCCCGTGAACTCCTCGCCTGTAACCCATCTACACTACTTCTCCCTTAACTGTAAGATTGAGAAAAGAATCCTGTCCTACTTTTCAGGATAATTGTGAGAAATAACTTAATGATTATAAAGCAGCTTGAAAATACAAGCTCTTCACAAATGCAAGATGATAAAAGATTCATATGAGTAACAGTAATGACAATTGTATGCAGGCCACTGAGAAAGTAGTTGAGGTCCAAAGGGAGAGTAAGGACCTTTGAATAGAAAATCTCCCTTGATGTGTACCAAGTCAGATATGCGAACAGCCAGATACCCTGGACTTCCAGAGCTGTCATCTGTGTGTGCAACTCAGTGTCCTCTTTGGGGACAAAAATGAAGACTCGGCAATAGCTTTTTTTTTTTTTTTTAAAGAATTGTTGGTCTAATATTCATTGTCCTCAGCATGCCCTTTCCATGAGCTGGTTGGAAAGATGTTCTGGAGTAACCAATATTTCTCACTCCTGAGGCTGATGACCTTCCCTTTGTCCCTTTGCCTTCCCTTTATGCAGCAAAGCTGAACAATACAATACAGCCCTCTGCCAGCAGATCTGTTACTAAAGGAATTCATGCATCTTGCATCTTGAAGATGCATTATTAATGCCTGGACAAATCACATCAGGTGAAACGCAGCAAGTCCCTGGCACTGAAAAAAAGGAACAAAGGCTGGTTCTACAAGAGAGCAATGGATGAGACAAATTATAGCAGCTGGGAGTTTCTTGTAAGTAAGATGGCATAAAAACCAGAAATGCTAAAATTGTGTGCACAGACAGCAACTTCGCATTTTCGTGGTAAAACAGGTTACACGTGGTGCTGGAAGAAAGCCACTCTAATTGTGGCTTCGTTAAAGTCATGGTGATGCGACTCTTTGAATTTCTCAACAAAAGGGGCCAGCTTGCTGGTAACCAGATTACTTCCAAGTGCAACCCCAGGCTCTTGTACATGATTTCCGAGATGGTCTGGGAAGGATGGATTTTTCTAATGGAGCCAGTAATCAACTCTGGCTGCACAGGGGGGAAAAGATGAAATGTGGCTTGGGAGAGTCCAACCAGGGAACTCGGGGAAGGGAGTCCATCTGGGAGAGGGGGTGCGGAGTCCCTCTTGTCATATCTCCTGCCCAGATGGGGATGTCTGGATAGGTTGGGAGGAGACAGTGGTTTGCTTGTGTGTGATGCATCCTCCTGCATGAGGACGTACAGATCCTTTCAACGTCTAAACTGGGCAATTGGAGATAGATAAATATCGGGTTTATTTCAAATGGATTAGAAAAGGCCATGAGAGCACAATCGTTTAGCCGTGCAGACCCATGACTGTACCTACTCCCAGCTCTCACTAATGACACGTGGGCTGCTTGAGCACCCATGCGCCTCCTGCCTCGTTTTGTGTAGAGGCCATGGACGGGAGGATTTGTTTTAAATTGCAGGCAACAGCTAAAGTTTATGATGACATTAAAGGAAGGCATTTTTCAAATGCCTTCTAATGTAATTACCACTATGTAATCAGTTTATTAAATAAGATGGCTTTTGGCACCTCGAAAGAAGTGATATTCTTTTTAAATATAAGAGCTGCTGAGGTGTGGAAAAAAGCAAGCAGTGGTTTGTCCGTGTGCGCATGCGCGCACGTGCGTCTGTGCCTCATGCCTACAGTTCTCTTGTGGTTTCTGTGTAATATTACCCACATTTTCTATTTGGAGAATCACTTTCCCCTACATATACTCAGCAACAAACATGAAACCACCTAATTATATTTTCATAATCATGATTAAAAACCATCTAAATTATCCTGCTTGATGTACTCAAAGAGTTTGTTGATTGCTTTTTGATGTGTATTAGAGCTTTATGCAGAGCCACATCAAATGATTTGTTCACAATGAAATAAAGGGGGAAAAAAGCCTTTGGTATGCATACACCCTTACTTAAAATATACATATATAATTCATATTTGGCTAATTAGCCAGCATCAACGCAAAATCCATGACCATGAAATAATTGTAGAAAGGCTGATTACCTTCAAATAGTACATTAATTTTCACTTCATATGTATATATATATATATATATATTTTTTTTTTTTTTTCCACAGTATTGATTCTACCTTTTACAGAAACCATCATTCTTTTGGCCCATCAGCATTTCAGTGGGTTTTTCTACATTCTGGAGATTAAGATTTGAACTTTAGAATTAACTTTTATGACAGGAATCACATGTAAATATGTTTCTTTGAATGATAGAAGGATTATGAGCCAGTTCACATGCTGGAACAGAAATGACCAGCCAGGCTCCAGTGTGAGCTGTTCTTGCTGATTCCCCACAAAGTGAGCAAGTGTCCCTTGCCTTCCTCCTGGGGAATAACAGTGCAAAGGCTTCTTGTGGTTTTTTGTTTGTTTGTTTGTTTGTTTTTGTTTTTCACACATTAATTCATCCCAGGGTAGGAAGAACTTACTTTTAGGCCTTTGTCTTGAGGCATTTTTTTGTATTTGTGGTAACGTTGTATGATGTGTCAAATTAGTCACCTTCATTTTCATACTCCAATCTCATCAGTTGTTTAAAACACATACAGTGACTCTTTATTAGGGTGTTTCCCTCGGTTCGTGAGTCTAAAGCACTGGAGGCTTGTCAGTTGCTTTTGGAGATAGCAGTTTGGGATAAATGAGTAGCTGACAGGTGGGATGTGCCTGCCACAGGTGTACGTCAAAGGGGAGAGATGAGATGTGGTTTCCACATTCAGACATATGGTGATGATAGGTCTAAATAAAAAGTCAAACTAATGAAGGTTTTAAATTTTAATGAGGAAATAGTGGCTCATATATTCATTCAAGAAACATTGAGGACCTGTTGCTCTCCAGGTACTGGCTAATTCTGAAGGGTAATGGTAAATCAAAGAAAACTGAGATGTGATTACTCCCACGGGTGAGGAACTTACATAGAAAAAGATTCAATACAATGTGCAAATTGATGTAGTAGAGATATGTGCAAAGGACTATGGGAAAATGGAGGAACAAGGTCCTGAACAAGTTGGGAAAGGCTTCACTGAAGAGCACCTTGAAAGGTGAGCTGGAGGTTGCTACACGAAAAGGCATTCTAGGCAGAGGAAATACTAAGCATGCACAAAGGTCAGAAGTGGAGGGTGCATGGTGCGGGAGGGTATGTTGAGTACTTACGTGTTACTGCATTTTAAATCGTGAGGAAGGAGGAGGTGGGGGATTCAGTTGGAAAGGCAAGAAGCTGGAATGTAAATTGTTGATGTGTTGTGCTAAGAAATTGGACTTTATCTCATAGGCAAAGACGAAGCTGGAGAACAACATGATCGGCTTTGTGTTTTGGAAAACTAACTCTCTTGAAGTGTGGGGGATGAATGGAAAAGTGGAAAGGAAGGTTGGCAGGAGGGAGAGCCGTTAGAAAGGAATTATAATATCTCCAGAGAGAGGCAAGGACAGCCTGGAACAAGGCAATGGCAGTAGGGTAAAGGGGTGAGAGAAGTCCTAGACATCTGTCCCTGTCTCTACACAATGACCAGAGCTGTTAAAGCCCTTCCTTTACATGGGCCACAAACTTCAGCCCCACCAGACCCTTCTCAGCAACTGCCTTTACAAGTGCTGTTGGAAAACTGCTGACCCCTTGTCCAAGCAGCTAATTTCTATTTTCTTTCAAGGGACACCTCCAGCATTAGCTCTTCTGGCAGGCCCTGTTTCCCTCAGGCTGAGCCAGGTGTCCCTGTGGCCACTCGCACAGAACCTGACAGAAGTCTAAGGAAGTGACTACCCCGCTAGTACCTGGTACTTGCTTACAGTCTCCTTGAGGGTGGAAGTTAGACCCTGCAACATATATAATCATGGTGGCGACCACACCACGGGCACTCTGGGAATGTCCTTTGAGTGGGCAAATGCAGCGTTTAACTCTCAACTCATCAAGTAGTTCAACAAAAGAAAACAAAATGCCTGTCATCCTAGGACACAATGCTGAATAAATCTTTTCTGTTGATTCTGGACTTGTGGACTGTAGCTACAGAGTGTAAAGTCACAGGAGGATTTGGCAATTCTGGGATGATTTAGATCAATACAGACCACTGGTAGAAAAAAGAAAGGCCCCCAAAACTGATTGCCAACTTGGATAATATATACATACATACAAATGTATATATATGTATATATATAACATTTTATGAATGAATATATACTTACATACAAATATATATATTGAATATATATATTATGAATGAATATATATAAAATGAATATATATATAATGAATGCAGAGAGAAGTAGACTAGAACATCCCCCTTATTGCCACCTACATTGGTATTCGTATTGACCAAGTAATGGTTTCTTGTCCATTTTTCTTTTCTGTTGTGGAATCACGGACACTGAGTTAGCTCAGATCTTTCCATGCACATAGGGCTACGTTCTTGGGTTACATCCTGCCACAGAACCTTTAAATATGACATTATTATCACTATTATTATTATTTTGTCTTCCCATATTGTACTTTAGGAAATGCCACGATAGATGCTCAGTGACTGAGGTGAAAGGTGATTTACTTTGAACTACCTCTGGCTGTGTGTTGTTTCTTCTGACCCCGTCCAACCTCTCTTGGGGTTATTACAGTGATGACTTGACCCCTTGGTTTTTGACTATAAAGATGCTTCCCGTGTTTCAAAATGGCCTGGTTGTCCTGTGATCCAGGGTTTCTTTTCTTCAGTTGTTTCTGGAAAGAGCTCCAAGACAACTCAGAGAGATGGAAATAGCAGTAAACTGGTTCAAATCTTGGCTTTACCTCAAACAGCCTTGTGACTTTTGAGAAGTCACCAAAACCATTAAGCTGCACTTCCCTTTTGTGAAATGTGGTCAGACTGAATATCTGAAACATTCTTTTCACTTGAGGAACAATCTATACTTACTGTAACCATATATTTATCAAGAATTTATTAATGCAGTTTGGGCACAGACCTGCTCTAGGACAGATAGGAGACACTGATGGAATAAAATCAGCCCACAGGAGCTCATGTTTTGCACATCTATTTTACCTCTGGAATTTTTGGGTTGTGGGTTTTGATTTTTCTTGAGGACTGACCCTATGTTATAAAAAAAAGTGATATGGCTTTGAGTCTAGAGTTAGAAGGGAGTGTAGAATCATCTAATTGAACTTCCATTCTGCTATGCAAAATACCATTTGGATAACTTTTTTTAGATTATTCTTGGATACTTTCACAAGAACGGATTTATGATTTTTGAAGAAATGTTAAAGATTCCTAAGTGTAAGAAAGTTCTTCCTTAAACTGAGATGAAAATGACATCTCTGTGACATACAAATACTTTTTATTCATTTATTTACTCCATTTATTCCAGTAGCAAGTATTTATAGAGCACCCACCCTTTATCAGGTGCAGTGCTAGACTCAAGAGATAAAGCAATAAAAAAGGCAAACTTGGTTCTTGCCTTTATCGATCTCATGATCCACTGGAGAGGTAGGCAATTAAGTGAACAGTCGTAATATATTCTCACAAGTATTATGATGGTGGAAATAGAGATGTGTAATAACAATGAATAGGAGGCTGTCACATCTGAATCTGAGTGATCAGAGAGCTCCCTCAAGAGCCATCTAAGCTGAGGGTTGAAGAATGCAGCTGTGATTTGACCCCGTGTGGTAGGTAGTCTTTGAAACCCATGAAGATGGTGTTCCCCTCGAGCCCTTTCCTTTAAGCTAAATATAAAATAATTCTTTCATTTCTCATTTCCAGACCTCATAAGTATGCCTGAGGTTTCTTCTAATTTACCAATTCAGTAACTTTGTGAGAAAATAAATGAAATTTGTTTGGCTCGACATCTTCTTAGTGAACCCATTTTGGCTCCTAGTGTTGATCGTTTTCCTCCCAAATTGCTTACAAGACACCTATTCAGTTATCCATTAGAGAATTTAGTTGGGTGTCAGTATCAAGATTGATTCTGAAGTGTTTACATTTAAAAATTAAAAATTTTGCCTACTTGTAGTTTATTTATTTTTTTTCCACCTCTCTGGTTCTAAAGGATTTTTCAAAAATTACTAATGGTGGTTCTCCAGTTGTATTTGCAGACTCTTACTCCTGGGAGTAATTATCTGAGTCAGGATACAATTTTCCTATCATCTCCACAGTCCTACTCTTTGATTGTGTCTTAATTATGTTTATTCTTCACTTTTCTGTTTGATGATCCTCCTCCTTAGTGAGGGTGATTACAAAGTAAAAGTGGTTGGTTTTTGTTTTTCATATCACCTGATAATATTGCGTCATCTTTTCCAAACAAGAACACCATCCTTTTTCTTTTTCATTTCTTTGTACAAAAAAGTACAATAAATGCTTTTTTGTCTTTGTACTTTTCGACAGACCAAGTCAAATTCTGGCCTGTGGACTTGGTGACATTTTTCGAATGGTTCCATTGTCTTCCCTTCCTCTTCTTTCTCTGAATCACTGATTGTATAACTCTTATTTCTTTCTTATTCACATGCTTTATAGAGAAATGAACTTACTGGAGGATCCTCTGAGCAGCTACCTTGATTCCTCAGGTTGTTTCCCTTTCTTTAACATTATTCGTAATTATATAATGAGACTTTCATTTTTACTGCCTCCAATACTTCTTTGTCCACATTATGTTTTAGTGTTTTACTTTTCCTGATTAAAAAAAATTCTCTTCTGAAAATCTAGGATGCACTAATTTTATGGCATAAAGAAAGGAGAAGAGAATTAGTATTTATTGAGTACTTACTATCTTCCTTCCCAAAATTATGTACCTTATTCATTTTCTCAACACTGTTTGGGGTTAGTGTGATTTTTTTCAACTTTTCAGATGAAGATATGGAAACTCGGCATATTGTCCATCCTAGTAAAGAGCAAAACTGGCATTTGAGCTTGAATCTGTCTGACTCCAAAGCTCTTTCTAAAATACCGTAGGCTAATTTGCTGTCACATCTGTATGTTCTTTTATTGTCCCATGGATTATGGATTATTATCATTTCTTTAGAAGGTCAAAATGCATCCTCTTTGGAGGGTAAGTGGGGATCCATGAGTACCAGAGCTGTAGTTTCTTCTATGTATCACATTGTTCTCTTCAGTGATATTTTGACATATATTTTGGTTCTCTGTGAGTTCTTTGTAATCTTCTTTACTTTGTGTAGAACTTGTAATTGGTGATCACATGGTAAAAAGGAGGAGCCCTGAGGAATAAAAGAGCCTAGTCAAAGCCCTTGAGATCTGTATCAGTTATCCGTTGCTGCATAACAATATTGCCACAAACGTAGCCTCTTATAATAACACAGATTTATTATGTCACAGTTCCAATAGGGGCACAATTTAGCTGGGTCCTCTGCTTCAGGGTCTCATAAAGCTGCTTTCAAGGTGTCAGCCGGGGCTGTAGACTCATCTGTGGCTTGACTGGGGGAAGGATTGACTACCCACATTGAGTGCCTTGCAGACTGCTGGCCCGTGGGCCTAGGGTTCTTGCTGCCTGTCACTGGAGGTTGCCCTCAGTTCCTTGCCACATTGGCCTTCCCAGCATGGTTTCCCTGAAGCCAGCAAGGGGGAGACTATCTTCTCAAGACAGGCATGCCAGTCTTATGTAACATAATTGCACACACATGGAGCCATGGACATCCCATCACCTTTGCCAGATTCTGTTTGTTACTAGCAAGTCACAGTCCTATGTGCACACAGTAGGATGCCACAGGGCAGGAATGCCAGGAGGTGGAACAGTGGAGACCCTTTTAGAGTCTGACACAACATCCATTCTTTTGGATATCTCTATGAGCTTTACAGTTCTCTGAGGATTTTCCTTGTCAACAACCCCTACAACTACCATGAAAATACCTGCTGGCTGTGTCTAATTAAAGCTTTTTTGGGTCCATCTTTTTCTAGTTTTAAATCTGCTATCCTTCTGTGAACTTTCAGCATATAATGAGTTCTTTTCGTTATGATTCTTTCATATCACTACTTTAGCACAGGTGCACACACACACACACACACACACACACAGTGCATATAACACCTTATAGCATCTCCTCACGGCCCTTTCCAAAGACTAGTCACCTGTCTGGTCCCCATGGTCACATGCAACATTCTGCTCCTGACCTATTGCTAAATGCTTATAAGTCACTTCTTAGATTTGAATTCTTTTCTTCCCATAAATATTAAAGGAAGGAAATTTGCTTCTTTCACCATGACCTATCTAGTCTTCAAGGCTTGTTTATGTGTTTTAAAGAATTCATGTCAACATTATATCTCTTGCAGGAACTTTGGCCAATTCCTTCATTATACCCTACAAGAAATAGCCTGTGGTCAACTTAATTCAAAGGAGAATGCATGAAGTCTGCTGTGCTGGCAGGCGGGCATGACAGTATTGACCCAAGTCTCTGTTGCTATCGGCCAAGTAGACCACTTATGTCGTAAAGAAAATCAGCATGGCTGGAACCTCAGCTGTTAGGGCTGGAGTTGGTATTTGTCTCTTTGGACTCCTGTTTCCCACCCAATACATTTTATTTTATTACAGGAAAAATAATTTAGGGCTTTGGCAAAAACAATTAAATAATTCAGAGACTAGTGATTTTTTTTTCAAATTTGTAGCTGGATCAAATATTCATAAGGTGTAGATCGGTAGGTGCATTTCTTAGATGGGCAGTGCATGGGACCACCAATGCTTCATCACAGTGTGGCTGACAGAGCTCAAAGGCAGGCAGCCCTGGCTTGGTATTCATGTAAAAAAAACCCACAAAACAATACTGCACCATTGCCTTCAAATCCATTCTTCCATATCTGGAACCCTGGTGCTTGTCACTTGATGTGGCATCATTGATGACTGGAGCTTCAAACATACCTTTTGTCCTCTATGGTGTTTCCAGTATTCCTTTCAGTAAATTTTTAATGACCCTTTCAATTATGGGCCAAACAACATTTGACAGAATGCACCCTTGTCTAATACTAGCACTTAGACTGGAGTGGTGTTTTTAGATAGCAATTAGTATCCACAATGCTGTCATGATATTTGTGAACATACTTAAGGGTTGATCTTAATGATCCCATTATAATATTCTCTGCTTTTTTCACAAATGTGATGGTCTTGCTTTTATGGTATTGTGCAGAAGCTCTGGATTTGGGTTTTGATTGGAAAGGACTAAGCTGGTATGTTTTTCTCCTCTGGGCCTGTGACCTACTGGAACCAGATCTGCTGACGGTCACTGGGGGTCCCCAGTGTGGCCCTGCAACACAGTGTGGGAGAGCTGTAGCCATTACACATGAAATTTGCTTGGAGACAGAGCTGCTATAGTAGTGCCCTTATGAACCATTAGGTGCAACAAAAGATCTCGTGGAAGTTTCCAAAATCTGTAGGGCAAGACACAATGCTTCAAACAATGTTTCTTTTTTCCATGAAACAATTTTGAATTCTCTCAACTGTGTGTAAACTCCTAAATGTATAACTGCTACCACCTTTGGCTTGAATGAGTGAAATATACATAGGCAAGTTGATACTTGAGCCAAAATTCAGAAGACATTTACCCAAATACTCTTGGAAGCAAGGAATGAGCATGTTGCTGTTATTCCTAATTATTCCAGTCAGCATTGTACAATTCTTATCTTGGGGTTTGGTTTTTATGGGTGTAAAGTGGCTGTAGGTAATAACTTACATATGGGCATAGCCAGGCCCCATTAGAAGTTAGGTCTTGATAACAGAGAGGAATCACCAGGAGGCTAAAGGACCCAGAATGAATGCATAACCTCCATTGAGTCCTAATAGGAACATACAATTGATCTTTTTTATTCCTGAACCTTCAGTGCTCTGAGGACATTTTGCAGTTAAACGCTTATGAAAATAAAGACATATTCTTCTGTAGTGTGTTTATATTGCCATCTAGCTATGACCTTGAAGTTTATCTCAAAGATTGATTTCTGACTTTCTGTTAGGAACATGACTTTGCAGAGCTAAGGGAAATTCAGTGGCATTCAATAAAGTTATTCTTGTATTAATCTGTTCTGTTTCCAAACTGTAGTTATGGTTTTCCTGTGTTTTGTTTTTGTTTTTGTTTCCACCAACTGGGGTTTGGCTTCCTAAATAATGGGCCTAAAACTTCAGATAGTATGGATCTTACATTTCTACATTATGATCGTATTTACTTAATATTTACCCAAAGAAAATACTCTTTATTCCAACTTAATAATGTAGATATTTGCACACATTTCTGATTGTCTCCCTGACTTTCTTTCATATCCTGGAGTAGTCTGTCATCCTTTCTGCCTCAGGCCCTTTGTACCTGCTATTCCTTCTACCTGGAATGCTCTTTTCTTCATTTTGCCTAGTTAATTCACCTTTAAAACTTAGCTCAAGGTAGTTTTTCAGAGAATCTTACATGAGACGCTCTTCTTTGCCTTGAACTAGGTCTATTTTCCCAGTTAAAAATTATGCGTCTCTTCTTGGTTGCCCAAATCTCAAATATAGTTAAATAATGTATTGTGATTTTGCCGAGAACACATGAAAAATGAAGTCTACCTGGAATAGTTCGTCACAGTGCTGGAGCAAGTATTGGGTGATGAGATATTCACTTATGTTAGAGTTGATGGCACCATCTTGGATTTATTCCTAATCCCCAGATTGGTCATGTTGGACTTGGATTTTTGAATGCCAAAATGTTTTTTAATAAAAGAAAGATTTTCTCTCAGAGGTTTATGGCAGAAGTCCTGTATGGTGAACTGCTTATCCCTCAGTGCTAAGTGAGCTGCTCCTCTTCCTCAAGTACTCAACCCATGACATGGCATATGAGGCCTTCAGTAAATGAAAGAAAGAAACCACAGCACTTTTCAGTGCCCAGGTATTGCTGTGGTGAGGCGGTATTATAAACATGCAGTTACAGGGATTCACACTTTGGTCTAGCAGTGTTAATGTAAGCCTTCCTTTCCTTTGTGTTCATTTGTTTTTGCTTTGCCTTGAGGATGAAATGATGCAAGCACTCAGAGTTGCAAACTTCAAAGGGAGATAGCATTTTTGTCCCATTTGAGAAGTGGTCAAGGATGAATGAGCCCTGCCCTCAACCTCAGATGCTGAATTTCTGGAGTTTCAAACAATCAGTGCTGGTGCAAGGGGCTCATATTCAAGTCTGAAGACTTTTTTAGAGTAAGAAAAATGAGTTTTTTCTATTATGAAAACATTATATGATTAGGTAGAAAATGGTAAGACGAATGTTGTGCATTATTTTCTAATAACATTTAATGATTATGTGATGACTTTTTGATTTTGTGCCATCGCTCCTATGAAAGTGAGATATTTTTAAGGCAGGATCTTTATCTTAATCATTTCTATATGCATAGGCTTAGTGCCTTTATATCACATCCATAATGTGATTATGGACTAAATGGTAAATTTATTGCACCCATCATATCAAGTCTACACTTACGCGGCCAGTAACAGCACATGATCACACAAGAGGTTTGGGATTATTCTGTAAAATCAGCATAGTTCTTTAGACCAACTTTGATTAAGAGAAGACAGAGTTGGGCGCCTGGGTGGCTTAGTTGGTTAAGCATCTGCCTTCGGTTCAGGTCATGATCTCAGGGTCCTGGGATCGAGCCCCACATTGGGCTCTCTGCTCAGCGGGAGTCTGCTTTTCTCTCTCACTCTCCCTTTCCCTCTCTCTCTCTCTCTCTCTCAAATAAATAAATAAAATCTTTAAAAAAAAGAGAAGACAGAGTTTTTTTCCTTCTAGAATCAGTGCAAGTGAATATGCAGCTATAAGTTTTCTGCTTTGGTTTTAGCTAGATAATTTATTCACACACAAAAAAGTAAAATAAAATAAAACCAAGAAATTCAGCATGTTTTCTGGAAAGGCTAAAAGGATATGGCCCTTACCTGACCTCATATTTTAGAGCAAGTTGTTAAAAAACTGGAGAATGGTAGTTCACCCATAAATGTTATACTGAGCTTCTTGATTGTTTTTGCCAGCATTACCTAAATGCCATAATTGATATCAAATTGCAAGGCAGGAGGTCCGGCCATAGAACCTTGCAACTCATCTCTCTTTAGATAGCATATGGGGAAGGCAGATGACAGCTGAGTCCTGGAAAACCATTGCATAGTGATCTAAACAGCTGAAAGACTGAGCAATGTAATTTCTATTAATATATAGTGAAGAATTTTAAACTATGAACCCAGGCCTAGGCTTCTGGGAAATGGTGAATAACAAACTGGATGCATAGCAATAAGATTAAAAATCAGCTCATTTTATGGATTAAAGACCAGAACATAAGACCTGAAATTATAAAACTCCTAGAAGAGAACATAGGGAGTAATCTTCTTGACATCAATCTTGGCAGTGATTTTTTTTTTTTTGATTTGACACCAAAAGCAAAGGCAATAAAAGCCAAAATAAGTAAGTGGGACTACATTAGACTAAAAAGCTTTTGCACAACAAAGAAAACCATCAGCAAAATGAAAAGGCAACCTATGGAATGGGAGAAATATGTGCCAACCACATATCCTATAAGGGGTTCATATCCAAAATATGTAAAGAATTCATAGAACTCAAGCACAAAAAAAACAAATAACCCAATTAAAAAATGGGCAAAAAACCCCCCATAGACATTTTTCCAAAGAAGATATTTAAATGGCCAACAGGTACATGAAAAGGTGTTCAGCATCACTAATCATCAAGGAAATGCAAATCAAAACCACAATGAGATATCACCTCATACCTGTTAGAATAGCTATCATCAAAAAAAAAAAAAAAAAAGAGATAACAGATGTTGCCAAGGATGTGGAGAAAACAGAACCCCTGTGCACTTTTGATGGGAATGTGAATTGGTGCATCCACTATGGAAAACAGTATGGAGGTTTCTCAAAAAATTAAAAATAGAACTACTCTATGATCCGGCAATCCCACTTCTCAGTATATATCTAAAGGAAATGAAAACAGGATATTGAAGAGATATCTGCATGCCCATGTTCATTTCACAATAGCCAAGATAAGGAAACAATCTAAGTGTCCATCAGTGAATGAATGAATAAAGAAAATGTGGCGCATATATACAGTGGAATCTTCAGCCAAGAGAAAGAATGAAATCCTGCTATTTGTGATAATATGGATGGACCTTGAAGGCATTATCACTATGCTAAGTGAAATAAGCCAGACAGAGTAAGACAAATACTACATGGAATATGTGGAATCTAAAATAGAATAAAACAAAAAAAGTCCAACTCTTAGAAACAGAAGAGTAGAAAAGTGGTTGCCAGGGGCTGGTGGGTAGGAGAAACAGGGAGAGTTTGGTAAAAGGAATCTAGTGCAAAACACGGGAAGTATAATAGATGATACTGTATTGTATAGTGGAAATTTGCTAAGGAGGAGAAATTAAATGTTCTCACCAAAAAAAAGATAATTACATGAGGTGATGGATGTGTTAATTCACCAGATGGGGCGAATCCTTTCACAGTGAAAAAAAAAATCAACTCACTTGGAGCAAAAGTTTGAGGCAGAGAGGGAACTCAGAATAAGACTCACACAGAACGGGTTGAATGTGGGGCAACTTCCTGCAGATATAGCAAGAGGAAGACAATGGGACTTGTCTATGGTGTGACAGTCCCACTTAACAATAAGAAGGTCAATCTATGTATAGTAACTCTAAATTCTCAAAGAGATTCTTTTGCAGGTCTCAGTTTACAAGTGAATTGAAGAGTGTTATTTCTAGATCCTCATCCTTGGAACTCATAAAAACTGAACTTTGTGTATAGGTTACTTAACCTTTTTGTGCCTCACTTTTCCCATCTGTAAAATGGGGGAAGTAATTGTATTTACCTCACAGGGTTGTTTAGAGGATAACACGAGATAACACCTGTTATGGGCTTAGAAGTGTGCCCACATAGAAACCATTCAACAAAGGTCAGCCATTAGTATTTCCAGAAGCTGACTAATGGGAAGAGCCCTTTCCGAATTGAAAGAATAATGTCTTCATGTCATAGTGCTTAGAGAAAGAAGAATTGAGATATTTCTCTATTAGTGTCAACAAGCATGCACAAATATTATTTTACAAAATTGATCCCTACACACTACAAACATTTACTGGTAAATTTCTAGGTGCAAGATGCTGCTGGGTGCTAATGGCATTATACAGTTGAATCAGCCTTCTACCCAGTGGAAGGAGAAGTCTTATGCCTATTTACCTGGCCTTTTTTTCCTCTTTTTCTTTCATCTAATTCTCATATACATAAAATTCCCTCATTTTCCTTTCTGATGGGGCAGCATGGAATGTCAGACTTGGACAGATAGCATCGTGTTGTTATTCACGGATGGTTAGGCAAGGACTGGATTTCACATTTGCCTGGGATTACTTGAGACCTATTATGGTATAGCTTGTATATTGACATATTAGAATTTTTCTAGAACTTCACCACATTACAGCCCTAGAGCCCAGTCCCTGAGTGCTTTAGTAGCATCTAGTAGGTTCATGGTAGGTACTTAGCAAATCTTGGTTGAACAAATAGGAAGCCTTGTTAATGGCTATTAACATGTGTGGCCACACAATTCTTTGTATCACCTGAGCTCATGGGGGGGGGGGGGCAGTTCTTCCCTTCATTCCGAGAGGAAAAGTACTCTTTTCATGAAAGAGGGAGTCAATGTAGGTAATAATAATATCATCGAGCTGCTTTCTGAAGTGAGCACTTGGTGAAATAAATATGTTGTTTCTTACACAAAACACAGTCTGATAACCAGGACATGGGAGACTGACATCACGTGGGCAAAAATCCAAATTGTTGAAAATATTCTGTTGGTGAGACTGAGGGGAAATAGGCATTGTTACACATTGCTGGTAGGAAGGAAAAATGGTATAAACCCAATGGGTGGGATTGTGTAATAGCTAGCTAAATCACATAGACATTTCCATTGACTAGAAGTCCCCTTTCTAGGAATCTGCCCCCAAAATAAACTGGCAAAAATATGAAAGCATATATACACAAAGCTATTTATTGTAGCTCCTCTTGTAATTTCAAAAGATTAGAAATAACCTATATTGTCTATCAACAAAAGATGAAGAAACTATGGTACAGTTACACGGTGGAGTACCATGCACTTGTAAAAATAAATGTGGAATGTTTATGTATACACTGTTCTGGAGCGATCTCCTGGTTAAATGGAAATGCCAAAGTGCAGAACAATGTGTCTGATAAAGTATCTTATATCCAAGAAAGGTGTAGGATAAGCATATATGAATATATTTGCTTATACTTAAATAATGAAAGGATAAACCAAAGGCTAATAAAAATGGTTACCCCTGGGGGGAGGAAGAGACAGAGCAGATGGGATCAGTGCTTTGTAGGATTGACTTTTGATCTACCTATGTTTTACATAATCAAGAAACGAAATTAAATCAAAATGAAACTAGCAAGCTCTCCAAATCAAAAGCAAAATGAAACAAATTAATTTAAAAAAAATGTGTTCCTCACAAGACAGATGAACTCAAGCCAGGAGATGAGATTCCAAACTTTATTTTGCTTAGACCCAGAAACCGAGGCACTGGGAGCTGAACTCTGGCTGATGAGAGCAGGCATGATGGAATTCTGATTTGCTCATCTGTCTTGGTTGGTTCACCAACCTTCTTTCATTGCACCTACTTTCTTCATTCGGAAAACGGGCATCTCGCAAGTATGTCACATGAATCCTTAACAAAGTCAATGATAGACATTTTGGGAAAAGGCATTGTGTACTTGCACGTCACCTGGTCAGATTTACTAGGGAATGGGAAAAAAACTGCGAATGGCAATTTCGGACTCCTGAAACCGATCACTGCGTTCTGGGCCAGACGGATTTACACTCACGGGATGGAAGTTCTGTTGATGAAGAAGCTAGTGGTGCATCTGCGCTGTCATGCCTTGGACATTGTCCTCGGAACCGTGTTCCCCGTATGCACGTACCGCGCACAAAAATGGCATCTGGCTCTTCAGCAGAGCTAGCCAAAGAAGCCAGTCCCAACTTTCACAGCAGCTTTCCTCAAAGTCATTCTGGACAAAGATTCCAAACCGTGCTCCTAGCACTTTCAGAAAGTTTCTTGAGCCACGGGGAGAGAGTGAATGGTGCTGCAAAGCTGCCAAAAGTGTTCAAGTTTTCCTCTTGGAACAGTGAGAGGAGCCAGCTTCTTAGGAAGCAGCCCGCTGCTGCGGGATGACATGGGGGCCCCAGCAGCGTTGCAAAGTCGCTGACTACCCTGAAGTTGGAGGCCGGCCCGGGGAATCTATGCAGCGTAAGCTCAGGCGGGCCAAATGGCCACTCGGAACTGCCAAAGGCTGCCTGGATCACTAGTTCGCAGAAGCTTGGTCTCAGCAGGCTACGATGTTGGCATTTGTTCTGTGGGGAAAAAATAAAATAAACTTTGTGTGGCAAGTGATCACCCTGACATTTCAATCTATTTACCACAATGATGTTTCCTAGAGTTACAGAGTAAAACAAATTAGAATTATAAATACCATCCAATTTTCCTAACAGCCCTTGTGAGTTATTAGTAGAAATCAAATCACCTTAGTCAATCAAAGGCAGCTTAAATGCCACTATGCTGTTCCCCCCGACGATTGGAAAACACCTATCATTCCTATGGAGTGGTGCAATTCCCTCGGTGTGGTGGAGACTAAACACTTCTGCATAAATATGAAAATCAAGTCAATGATTTGTACTTCTACTAAGTACGGTACTTAAACTTGGTTACCTTTCTGAGCGTGGGCCTGAAATCTGATGCAAAGCTGGTGGCTTCATAGGAGCTCTGGGAATGAATAAAAACATAGCATTTTATCCTTTTTGCATGGAAGTCATTGCATTAGTGTCAAACTATCTGCAGGTGTAGAGGAATTTAAAATTGATGGTAACTCATGATGATTCCACATGAAATGTTGAATCGGGGGTCTTTTGCAAGGAGACTTCCTGGTAAGGAGCAAGACATTTGGAAGGCTGTTTGAAGCAAATGTTTCATTCCCGTCAGCCTTCACCTGAGAAGGAAGCGGAGAGACCCATGTTTCTCTCATGGCCACGGGTTGTGGTAATTGCTGAATACTTGGATGAGTTGTCAACTTGATAGCTGTTTGTCATGTCCTACTTAATTGGAGCCCCATAGAACAATAATGAAGTATCCTCTCCATGCAGATGACTTTGTGATTGATGACCCAGCTGAGGAGATCATTTACAAATATAGCCCAAAATTCAGCCTGGTGATGGATCTCATCTGATATTCTCTTGGTCCTCCGACTGTGGCTCTTTGATTGGCACCCACAGTATTGTGATAACCCAAGAGAAAAATCTTGCCTCTAGACACAACAAAGGCCCCTAAATTGACTCACTCTTATTGAAATAGAGCGAAACTTCGTTAGCCTCTTTTCTAGCTGACGGAAGGTTTAGTGCATATATATTTTTAATGCAGTGTGGGTGAAAATATTACATCGGAAGTAATATCAGTTGATTGACGTTTTTAAAAATTGAGTTCCATTTTTGCGTGGTCATTTTCTCAGTCAGATGTGCAGAAGCAAGAGGGTGCTGGAGGCCCTGGCAGTCCCCGCACAGTGACGCTTCCTTTGGGAGGAGGTGTGTAAAGGGCAAGGAGGATGTGTTGACTTAATGATCAATTTCCACTCACTCAAGCTTTCCCATCTCCTTTCAACCATGAATTAAGTCACATAACAACACATTTTTAATTTTTTTTTTTTTGCTGTTCAAGATACTCAACTCACCATTAGAAATAATTGGGTTAATTTAAAAGTTATAAATGAAGGATAGAATATTCCAAGAGAGTATGACCTAATAACCTGCAGCAGTCATTTGTAGGGAAAGAAGCTATTAGCCCCAAGGAGGGCAATTGAGTGATATTTTTAAAAAAGAATCAAATGGCTAGTATTCACCAGGAGTCATTCTCATTATAAGCCCAAGGAATCAACTCAGGCAAGAGGGGTCAGAAAAAAAATGAAAAGACGTGAAGGAACATCAAATTATGTGATTAACATTGTCTCTTGCTATGGAAAGTGCAATGCGTTTATATACGTGTGGACAGATTCTTGCATTTACATTTTCCCTTTAGAACCACATAGAGTTAATGTTTGTCTACTGCTCTCAGAACTTAGAAATGTACTCCTAAGGATTTTGAGCAAAGATATTGGCAAGAACATAGGGCAACTGACAATGATATATAGTGACCTATGATAGCTCATTCCATTGTAAAGTAAGTATAGGAAAATCTATCCATTCATTTACTCAGTCAACTATTAATTCACAGTTACATATGGAGGGCCTATTAGGTGACAGAAGTGCAGGGTTAAGATCAGATCTATATCAATTTTGTGATTATAAAAATACATGTGATTATAGGTAGTACATATATAAATGCATGTTTACATACATTCCATTTAAATATTGTTGAGCACCTACTATATGTAAGATAGTGTGCTAGGCATAAGTGGAAATCTAGCCATAAAAGCCCCTCTGCCCCTCTGTGATTTATAATTAGCACTTGCCAGTCCTGAGGAGGGTAGAGTTTGCCTTAGGGAACACTCCACAGAGTAGGCAGCATTAATGCTGGACCCTGAAGGCTGGATTGGATTTCCCTAGGTGGGGATGGGGAAAGAAAAAAGAAAGGGAACTTTCTAAGTAAGTTTTCAGCGGTGGAAAATGGCAGGGAATGTTTAAGAATGACCATTTGGCAGGGCACAGCGTGGGAGCGGATGGCGGGACGAGCCAAGTGGAGCAGCTGCAGGAGTTAAGGGACCGGATCTCGGCAGGCTTGCTTTGAATACTGGAGTGGAGAGTTTGAGCTCTGTCTTTACACATTGGGGTACCATTTGTGTTAGACAAGAGGTGGGGACATATGGTGGGGAGATACGTTGAGAAGGAGCAAACTGACAGGATTAATAACTGACGGGATATGGGAGGTAACGAAGGAGAAGCCAAGATGGCGCCACACTTCACTCGCATCAATGGGGAGAGGGAAAATCAGAGGTGGGAAATATTTGGGGCTAACGATGGTAAGTTCTACTTTATTCTATGTGAACACAATATACAGTATAATTTCTCCTAACACAGTAATTTCTGCCTTTCACAGTAACATTACTCCCAAAAGTAAAAATTGCTTTACTTCTTAGAATTAAATGGTCAGTTGTTTCTTAAAGTTGGCATTGCCCGGGGAGAGATTCCCCATGGCAGGAAAAAGCAGTCCTAGGAGTGCTAACATCTCCTCAGCATTTACATTTCAGGAGTCATAGCAGAGACTGCTCCTCTGTGGGGATAAGTGAATAAAGCTGACTCCTCCAGCCCCCATCAGTAATTAGAGATCCAGCTGTTGGGAGCGAGGAGAGCGCAGGTGCCATGGCTGGGATCAGCCCTGTCACCACCAGCCCTGTCTCCTGGGGATTGATTGAATGAGTGTGGGCAGCAGGGGAAGCGAGGATGAAATGATGGAGGCATGCCTTTATTCCCTCATACATTAGCCAGCAGCTGCTTACTTTTGTCCATCTCCTGCTCACCTTGCTTATCTGCTTGGCTCTTCCTTTTGGTTTTACCCTCTCATATTATTTCCTTTTCTCCAATTCCTGATAATCCTAAACTACTTTGCCTCTCCCCATCCTCTGGTCTTTTAGCCTTTCTTGCCTTTTTCTGGCCTCCAGTTTTATTTTTATTTTTCATTATGATATAGTCCAAACATACAGAAAAAAAATGGTAGAGAATAAGTAATGGAACAAACATCCCCTTCCTATGAAACTTTAACAAATGTTACTTAACATTTTGCCTTATTTGCTTTGGATCTTTTATTTAGAAATAAAAATACTCTCTCCCCCCACCCCACACACAGTTGAAGCCTGTTGTATACATCTCCTTAATACTATAGCAGCCTCTCATTTCCCAGATGTCAACACTGTCCTGAATCTGTCCTTTTCATTCCTATGCACGTTTTTATATTATTATTTGACTCACTATGTATATATCACATACAAGTATTATAGAGTGTTGTTTTGCATGTTTTTAATCTTTGTACTGATAATATATTGATATTCTACAACTGGTCTTTTTCTTTTTTTTTCTCAATCTAATATTTTTGAGATTTATCTATGTTGGTAAATGTAGCTCTAATTCATTTATTTTGATGGCTGAATAAAGTCCTCTGTATGAATATACTAAAATTTATTTATCCAATTCACTGTTAATAATTTTTTTCTACTGTCTTTGTTCTCTGGGTATAAGTTCTAGTAATCTCATGAACTTAATTGGCTTGCCTTCCCACATTTTATTTTCTGAAGTAATTTTTAAGGTGGGGATTTTAAATTTCTTGAAGGTTCATTAAACCTTACCTGTAAAACTTCTTTTGAGGGGGAAGACTTTGCTGGTGGAGGAAATTGACTGCTACTTTTTTTGATGTGTAGTTTAATAGCTGACTATTTCTCCAGTCAATTTTGTAAATTATATTTATATTTAAAATTTATTTATTTATTTATTTGGAGCAGGTGCGTTCTGGGGGCAGAGGGAGAGGGAGAGAGGAACTCAAGCAGATTCCACATTGAGCGCAGAACCAGACCTGAGATCATGACCTGAGCCAAAATGAAGAGTTGGAGACTTAAGCGACTGTCCCACCCAGACACCTCAGGGCTGCTTTCTTCTAAGGCTTCACTTATTGGTTTGTAGATGGCTGCCTTCTCCTTGCGTCTTCACATGGTCTTCGTCTGCCCCCTGTATGTGTCTGTGTCGACATTTCCTCTTCTTATAAGGATACCAGTCCTACTGGATTAGAACCCACCCTAATGACCTGATTTTAACTTAATTACCTCTTTGTAGACTCTATCTCCAAATATGGCCATACTCTGAAGTCCTGTGTGTAGGACTTCAACATATGAATTTGGGCGAAGGGCGACACTGTTCAGCTCTTAACAATTAGGGTTTGTCTAGTATAACCTTCTTCCAATTCTTTGTGTTGTTTTGTTTTATGTATGTTTTTTATAAAGCAGCAAATGGCTAGATTTTAAAAATGCGATTTAAATAGATTCAGTTTGATCCAAACTTACTGGTCTTCTAATGTGTGATATTACTTCTTTCATTTTATTGTAATTTTTATTTTTAAAATTTTTTTGATTCAACAATTACTCTTTTAAATTATGTTCAGTTATTCTTTTATGGTTTCTATTTATTATTACTATTATTTTACCTCTTATTTTCCTCTTATCTCTTCCTAATTTCACATGAACTGGGTAAGTTTTCAATATTAGCCTTTCTTTACCCTGCCATTTGAAAGCTTTAGATTGTGTTTTTATTCTGGTGAGTATCCTTAAATTATAAACATGTGCACTTATCTATACATTTTTAAACAAAGCTTAAAATTATTCAGTATTTTTATTGTCTTCCAGAATATGCTTTAATTCTCCTTTGAACATATTCCACATTATTGTTGCCTAGAGATTTAGATGCTCATTAAAAATTAGTATTTTTATGATTCATTTTTAATTAAATTTTCCAGCATACTTGATCAATTTTTGTCCTGAACTCTACATATACTATTTTTTCTATATATACACACCTATGATAAAATTTATTTATAATTAGGCACAGTAAGAGGCTAGCAACAATAACGAATAAAAGAGAACAGTTATAAAAATATACTATAATAAAAGTTACGTGAATGTGGTCTCTCTCTCACAATATCTTACTGTATTGTGTTCATCCTTCTTCTTGTGATGATGTGAGATGATAAAATGCCTACGTGATGAGATGAAGTGAGGTGAATGATGTAGGTGCAGTGATGTAGTGTCCTGAGAATATGCCAGCAGGAGGATCATCTTCTTCTGGAGTGTGGTTGACCATGGGTAACTGACCCCATGGAAAGTGAAACTGTGGATAAGGAGGGACTACTGTAATTGTCCTTTGTATCAGCCATGATACTGTGGTTACAAATAACTTTTAAAAAAAACAATGGTTTACAAAACAAGGTTCTATTTCTTACACACATTCCAGGTTGGCTAGAGGTTCAGCTTCTGCATTCTGAAGACCTTCTTACAGAACATCCCCATCTGGAAGGGTGCTGGTGGCTGAGGCAGAGGGGAAAAGGAAAACATGTGCTGGCTCTTAAAGCTTTCACGTAAGAGAATTTTGTTCGCAAAGCAAGTCACATGGCTAAGCCTGACTTCTAGAGGGACAGGAAAATATAATTCTCCCATGGGGGAGGAGGGGTGGACATTGGAGCTTGGTGAATTCTGCAAGTCATTCACATCCGCTGTCACTCTGGCTTCACTTTCCTTCCTGCTGAAACATATTCTTTAATAATTCTTTTAATGAGCATCTGTGGGTGGTAAACTCTTTCATTTTTATAAGTGTAAAGAAGCCTTTATTTTGCCCTTACTCTTAATTAAATGTTTAGCTGTGTATAAAATTTGAGCTTACTGTTTCTTTCCCTGAGCACTTTGAAAATATCATTCCATTGTCTTTTGGCTTGTATTGTTGCTAATGAAAGTTTTGTTGCCAGCTTAATTGCCATTATTTTGTGGCCATTTGTCATTTTTGGCAGCTTTTAGTTTAGTTCTGTTTTTTTAAATCTGGGCACACATTTATTCTTTATCTTGCTCAGAACTTGGAGTCATATTGAACCTTAGGACTCCTGTCTTTCTTTAACTCTGGAAATTCTCAGCCATTATTTCTTCAATTCTCTTCTGGAGCTCCTATTGGGTACATATTGGAGCTGCTCAAATTTACTATTTCTTGGGGCACCTGGGTGGCTCAGTCAGTTAAGCTTCTGCCTTCGGCCCAGGTCATGATCCCAGGGTCCTGGAATTGAGCCCCACATCAGGCTCCTTGCTCAGCGGGGAGCCTGCTTCTCCCCCTGCTCTGCCTGCACTAGTGCTTGCTGTCTCTCTCTAGTGTTCTCACTCTCTCAAATAAATAAGTAAAATCTTTAAAAAAAATTTACTAATTCTTTTTAGTCCAGTCTAGAATTTATCCTATTACTTTTCTCGATTTCTCTGACTTTTTTCCTTTCTAAGACACCTTCTTTTATCTCTCTGATAAAAGAGATTATTTCATTATTTATTATATTTTTCTGGATATTGCTGCTTTTATGGCCGTACTAACCATGCATATGTTAAGGTCTTTGTTAGACTGTTTTATGACATTGATTTCATTTGGAGTGAGTTTAATTAGTTAATTAGTTCATTTATTTATAGTTATCTTTATTAACATTACTTTTCTCTGTGTTTTGGAATTTGGGTTTATAAGCTCATCATAAGTGGGGAGATTGTTTTTTCCTTGCTCTTTTCCTTTGTGCTTTCCTCTTTCTGCCTAAAGGTTTTGCTGTTGCCTTTACTCAGGCCCCCACATCCTAGTTAAGAACAGATTTCATAATTGTACCATATTTCTGATGATACTGGGGAGATAGCTGATGCATTCACAAGAGCTACAAGGAAGCTTGGTTCCTCTCACTTGGCTGGACTCCTGGCTTTGTAAAAGTTGAAGCCTCAGGATTCATTCAGCAGCATTTTTAAAAATGTCCTTTCAGGAGTAGTAGACAACCACCTTCCAGCTTCTGGCTTTGAGTAGTGAATTTAGCTCTAGATACCATATAGCATGGAATCTTTTTAGTCTCCACTGTGTTGTAGTGGAGCATCATGACTACCACCAGCATCTGATTGGCCATTGTTTGAGCATCCTCATTCCCTTCCATCCTTGTTTTGGGTTCCTGTCTGTTGTTTGATCCATAGGGGGTTTTGACTTGCTTTGGAGCCTTGATACATCTTTCTGGTTTACTGTTTGTTTTTCTTTCTCATCTATTATTTATAAGTGTTTGAAGCAGAAGAGGTAGATCGACTTTGAATTTTGAACTCACTAAGCCATTCTAACAGGAAATACCTGCCTCCACTTCCTGTCCCTTAGTCTCCCCACCATATGGCTAGAGAGTAATGTACCTATCTAAAGTATGGGGATAATAAATTATGCCTATTGTACAGAGCTGTTGAAAAGATTACATGAAATAATGAATGTGAAGAGCCTTTCACAGTGCCTGTACATGGTAAGTAATTGTAGGCCTATACAGCCCAGGTATTGCTCAAGTATAAGGATTTATGCTTTGAAGTTTTTTTCTAACAGTGGCAGGAAGGTGTATCTGGTAAGTACATACATATAGCAATGTCAGAGATGCTGGAATGTCTTTCCTGTTCCCCAAACAACTTTTCTGAAATCTCATTATTAGAGAGACTTTTATTTGGATTACTGTTTCTCTCTTTAAAGATATGGCAAAATTATATGTCAAACTGAGCAGCAGAGTTTTCCATACATCTACCTTCCTATGTGTCAGTTTGGTTAAATTGATTTTCTGGTTGCTGATTGGAGAAAAAAAGGAATTGGAGTTTTATTTGGGCAGGGAAGACTTACAACACTGCCCAGGATGGGCAGAAGGATCTAAGTGGGATGTGATAGGGGGGTTTCCAGCAACTGACAAATGGTACCACACAGATGGACAGAAGCCTCAGGGGCAGGGATAAGAATGCAAGATGTATTATCCAGCTTAGACTAAATCATACTATGATAACAAACAACTCCAAAATTTTGGTGAATTATAACAACAAAGGCTTATTTTGCTCATGGTATGCACCCTGTCTGGGAAAATTTATAGCTCATAGCCAAGAGGAAGAAGAACATGGTGGAGGCAAGCAATGGCTCTTATGCTTCTTCTTGGAAATGGTACATCTCACTTCCACTTACATTTTATTGGTCAAAGCAAGTCACATGGCCAAGCTTGAACTATAATACAGTCCTCCACAGCTTATACTGCAAGGTAGCTGATAACTGCACAGACTACACAGACTGATTGTGAAACTAACAAGTGTCAGATTCCTCTATTAGCTTCCCTAACACCATATTCTTACCATATCAAACAGGGGAGTACCCAAATGAATCAACTGCATTTGACTAATGTTGCAAAAACATGAAAAATCAGGAAACTTAGTAGAGATGAAACATAATATCAATATCTAAGCTTGTATGGACTGAATTCTTCCAAATTCATATATTGAAGTCCTAAAGCTCAGTACCTCAGAGTGTGATTATATTTAGAGATAGTACCTTTAAAAGTGTGTTAATTAAGTTAAAGTGAGGTCATTTGGATAGTCCTAATTCAGTTTGAAAAAGAGATTAGGATACAGACACTCCTGTGCAATGTGAAGACACAAGGAAAAGATGATCATCTACAAGCTAAGGAGAGCGGTCTCAGAAGAAACCCAAACCTGCTGACATTTTAATCTTGAACTTCTATCCTCCAGAACTGTAAGAAATCAATTTCTGTTGTTTAAGCCACCTAGTATGTGGTATTTTGTTGTGACATCTCTAGTAAACTAACCCAAGGCTTTAACTTACCACATGAGAAATGCCTACTGACCTCCTCCCCATCTATAACATGTTGAAGAATAGCAAATGATTCTGGTCTATCCTTGATCTAGGGATTACTGTTGAGGAATTCTTTTGGGGCTTTCCAAGAGCAAGGGCCATGTTCATTGCTACAAAAAGTTGGCCTCTCTCTTTCCCAGGCCTCAATGTCTTCTTGTTGGCCATCCCATTCTGGTAACAATGGCTGAAGGCAAGACCATTGGGAATGTTCCTTCTCACTGCTGGTGACAGTATAATGATTAGTCTAGCTAGTTGTGCCTGTCTGCTTTTCTTCCCTCAAGTTAGATACAGGCAGTTGAACTTGAGATTTGTTTATGATGAATTTACTCTCAAATTCTAAACAAGTAATGTATTATAGATGTGTTGGAGTCTAAATAGGTAATCAAAATATGTTAGAACTCTGTTGGTTCAATAGCCACATTGGACACTTGTTTCCTCCTGGTACTCTTTAGGGTTTGTAGAAATAGCTGCCAGTGAATTTGTGTGTGTGTGTATGTTAGCACATACTAGGTGTTCTTGTTCAATAAAGACATTGGGAAAAGAAATGATGAGATAAACACTATTCTCTCTTCATGTAGGAAAATGCCAGTCATACACAGATCATTTAAAGTTGTGCTCAGGTGACATTCCCAGTCATATTTATCAGGAATGGAATTTTTCTCAGAGCCACCCTATCTGCAGAGTCTTACAGGGTCTTGGTGCTTAAAGCAAAGATGCCTCTATTTTGAACACTTGGGATTTAAAAAAAATCTAATTTATCCTGAAATCCCTTTTGCATTTTAAAAATTGTATCTGAATTCTCAATGCAGTCAGAGTGACTGTTTGGTAGACAAAATGTATCCCCAAACCATCAAGGGATTTTCATAAGCAATCAGGATTACTCCAAAATACATTGCAGATTGGTATCAACTATCATATTTGAATTTGTATTCTAGCGCTGAGAGCCATTTGTAGCATATTATAAATCATGGCCCCTCCCTCACAATTCAGAATGCTCCTGTCTATGACAAGCACTAAATATGCTGTTGCTACAGTAGCAACATCAGAAATTGCCCAGAGAAATCACACAAAACTGAATGACAGGAGAAAATTTCATAATCACTTTATAAGTACAACCCTTCAGTATAGCCCAGTCTCCTTCCACCTGAGAAAAATTGAGATGAGTTTGGATTGAGAATGTTAATTGGAAACTGATATGCTTAGTTTTCTGGCACAGTATTTAAATGTTGTCACGGCTGTCTTCCTATCCAAGAAAGCTACAAAAAGTTACCTTATCTCTTTTTTTTTCCTCCAAAATGAAAGCTTAGATGCTAGAGAGTACAAACCAAATCCATAGAGAAAATCCTAAAATTGCAAACTCCATAGCTATGAATTGACCCTAATAATAGCTTTTATTATTTAGATGTAATAAAAATTCTAATGATCTGCAGAACAGTAAAATCTCTAGTTTAGCAGGAGATTGAAGATATCTGCTATATTAGAGCCATCAGAGACAATAGAGTCTTGATATATATCTACTCTAACATTTGCAAAAAGCATTAACAATATATCATACTTCACTGCCAGCTGCAAACCCATAATATTATTCACAAATTATGTATTTAAGATTGGGGATCCAGAGACATTTTTGTAATGCTAACATATTAAGACATCCCCTCCAGAGAGGTTCTATAGAACCTCTGCCTGCATTTTTCATACTCACCTTACTGCTTGACCATGTGATGATTTTGAAATTGTTGCCTGGCTACACCGATCCCTATTTCCTAGGGTATTATCTGCCAGTGCCCAGAGGGGTTATGTTCAGGAGTGTTACTTCCCAAAACTAGACCATAATTTATATAATTTATCTAAGGAAGTTTCTAAAACCATTAAAAATACTTTTAACTGTTAGTTGATTCAATCTGAGGGGAAAAAAGTATTACTTTGAATAATGAAATGCTAATAAGACCAGAAAAATTGAAATTGAATATCATGCAAATAACATGGGCATGGGGATTATTATTTAAGACATACCTTTATTCTTATTAGTTTGATTAACAAATGATATAAAAAACTGCAGAATAGAAAAAATTAAGTAAATTTATACCAGATGCTTTTATAGAGACCTAAAACTTTTAAGTATCCCAAAGGAAATAGAATTAATTTATGATGAGATAGGAATCTTTGATATCTCTATTAAGACTATAACAGGAAAGAGGCATATGGTGGAGAAATATCAGTAAGGTAGACATGTCTGACTAAGTGGTGTAAAAATGAAAGCATTAATTAAGACATGTGAACAATAATAATAACAATTGCAGCAGCAGCGACAGCTGTAATGATGGTAATAATAATTAAAAGGCAAGGTGAAGGAAAAAAGGAAGTGAGGATTGGTGAAGGTCATTCTACATGGTTATGATTTTATCCAAACAATAATCAATCACTAAACATAACTCAATAGACCTAGTCTTGACAGCAGATTGGATTAACACTGTTCCTTTTATTAGAATTAGATTGCTGGACAGTAAGGGATCAGATTAGGCTGCTAGGCACTGAAGAGGAAGCAAGAATGTAGGGACAGAAGGCCTATCTTGGGAGAAAGAGCAGGGATGGGAAGAAATCATAAAGTCATCTTTTTAAGTTCTTGTTAGACAAAGATGGGACAGAAATTTATGATTCAGAAATTCATTTTGGTTGCAGTCTTTGCTCTTTGTCAACACTTATTGGAGCCTTTGATAAATAATAAGATTGATAAATTTGACTTGCACTTTTCTCTTTTTACCTGCTGGTCCATCTGATGAAATTTGAATAAGAAGTAGATATCTATCAAATTGGAAATCAATATATCAGCTTTCATTTATCTTCAGAGACAGCACACAGTTGTGGTTAAGAGTATTAGCTTTGGGATCAAATAGACCTGTGTATGAGCCTAAGCTCAGTTACCTCATCTGTAAGACTAGGTCAAGGATGTTTACTTTGTACAGCTGATGTGATAACTCAGTGAGATGGTGCATATGAGCAGTAAGCACTTGACCTGTCTCATAGTGTGCATTTAACAATCTTTAGATATCATGTTATTAAAACTATGAATATTTTTATTATTACTGATTATAAGTAAAAATAAAGTGGAATGACAGAATTTGTTTATGTTAATAGGGAAAATTTAATACATTATTCTAAGATTCATTGGGCATCTTTAAACACTTGAAGGAAAAGATTATTCTCCTATTAAAAATGTGATAAATAATAATTTCAAAACAACATCCTCAGAGAGATATATATTCATATGAATAAGTATTTTACTCTATGTAATTTTCATACCCTAATGAAATTCAGATCAGAATTAATATATAATGAAAAAGTAGTTTTTATGAATAACTTACTCCTGTTGTAGAGAAAGTTGGCAAACGATGTGTATAGTATATTTAAGAAGCCCACAGTGTTCTCAGATACTCCATTCGACATTTAGTTAATGCAACAGAGGGTTTCTACTTGACAGCGAGAAGAGAACATTACACAAGTCACCATGTTCTGCAGTTTTCTTGCCAGCCTGCTTTATGCTCATTTAACTTTTTATAATTACCCTATGCCTGGCTAGATTTCAAACTACAAAGGGAGAATTCAACTTTGCTATTTCATGTTACCCTTAGCTTTTAAACAAGAAGGATTTAAAAAAGGAATATTGGCCCTGAAGTAATCTTTCATCCATAAAACAACTGAAGAAGGAAAACCCCTTAGATGGAATTTAGAGATTAAAAGTCTTTTCCAGGTAACAAGTAATCAAGACTGCTGCTTCTTTTACTTCCCAGAGATTGAGCACTTCCATTACTGGGTAGAATGGAATTGTTTTGTCAAACTTACAGTCCTGCTGAGAACAACCAGAAAAGATGAATAAAACACACACACACACACACACACACACACACACACACACACACACCATATGTTTAAGGATATCATAGAAATGGAGAAGCAAAGAGAAACAGAAGGACTAAAGCTCTGGAGAAGAGAGAACCTCTAGAGATAACAATCTTCATTCTCTTTTTTTCTGAAAGATTTTTGTCAATTTTGGGCCTAGGCTGAAGTTTTGTTTAGGGAGCCTCAAACACAAGATTACTTTTCTCTCAAAATATTTGCCAAATTCTAATGGTATCTGTGAAGCTAACAAATCTATGTTTAAAAACAGAGGGGGGATTTCCCAGACTCTCTTGGTTCTGGGGGAAAAAAAAAGACTCATAAAGGTCTCAGTTAAAAGCTCTTGCTTTTACAAGTGCCTTGCTCCAGGGACCAGGTTAAATCAGAACTACACTGTCTTACTAAAAGTGCAACACAGCCTTGACTCAGCTTAGTCCCTGATTGGATGAAGGGGATCCTTCTCCTCCTGAGCCCATAATAACTAGCAGAAGAAATGATTAACATTCTCTGGTGAAAGATAAAATCATCTGGAGCCATCATGTCTGTCAGTCAAACAAAAAATCATTAGGTATGACAAGAAATATGATCATATAACCAAACTCCAAGAGAAAAATTAGACTGTAGAACATACTTACAGATGATTTAGATATTGTAGTTAAATGACATGGGCTTTCAAATATCTCTATTATGCTAAAAAATAAACAAAAGAAATATAGGTAAAAAATAGAAAAATTTCACCAGAAAACTGGAATCTAGTAAAAGCAAATAGAAATTTCAGAAATAAAAAAATATATGAAATTAAGTACCAGTGGATACATTTAACATAGATTAGACACAGAACAAGACAGGATTAAAGAATGAGAAGGAAGATTAATAGAATATATCTCAATATAAAACATATATAGAAGAAGAATGGAAGTAGGAATAAGAATGGAGTAGATATTTGGGGTACAGTGACAATATCTAACACACATATAATTAGATTTCAGATGAAGGAAAGAAAAGAGAAAAAACATACATCAAAAATAAATAGTAAGATGTGTGCAAACCCAATTTTGTCATTAATTACATTAAAAGTAAATGGATTAAATACTATCATCAGTGAAAGACTAAGAAGGTGAAACTGAAAAGCACCAAAAATCTAAATATATGTTGATTACAAGGCTACCCTTAAATGTAAGGACAGTGAATGGCTTAAAATAAAAGAAAGGAAACACAACAAAATACTAATCAAAAGAAAGCTGGTGTAGCTATACTAATATCAGACAAAATAGTCTTTAAGGTAAGTATCATTACCAGAGATTGAGAGACGTTTCATAAGTATAAATGAGTCAGCCCAAAAGGAAGATATTGCAATTTTAAATCTGCATGTTCCCAATAATATAGTTTAGAAATTAAGCAAGCATTAAAAGAACTAAAAAAGAGACATAGAAATAAGTCAGTATCATTAAGAATATGGAATGTCTGGGGGTGCCTGGGTGGCTCAGTCATTAAGTGTCTGCCTTCGGCTCAGGTCATGATCCCAGGGTCCTGGGATCAAGCCCCGCATCGGGCTCCCTGCTCTGCGGGAAGCCTGCTTCTCCCTCTCCCTCCCACTCCCCCTGCTTGTGTTCCCTCTCTCGCTGTGTCTCTCTCTGTCAAATAAATAAATAAAATCTTAAAAAAAAAAAAAGGAATATAGAATGTCTGTATAACTTGACCTAATTGACATATTCAGAACACTATGCCTAACAACATCTAAATTCATATCCTTCTCAAGTGCCCAGTAAATCTTTACTATAGTTGATGATGTGTTGGGTCAAAGCAAGCTCCAACAAATATCAAAATCTTGAAATTATGGAGAGAATTTCTCTGTGTACAGTGTAAAGATAGAAATGAATAACAAACAGGTAACTAAAAACTGCCCAACTTTTTGGTAAGTTGACTGATACACTTCTAAATAACCAGTAGATGAAGAGGAAGCTTTAATAGAAACTAGAAAACATTTTCATCTTAAAGATAATGATATGGTATATCAGAAGTTGTGGCATTGAGCTAAAGCAGTACTCAGCGGAAAATTTAGAGACTTTAATGCATATATTAAAAAATAATAAAAGCTGAAAATCAATGATTTAAGCTTCTTTCTCAAAAAAGTAGAAAATAGAAACAGCAAGCTAAATCCAAATAAAGTAAGAAGAAGGAAACAATAAAAATGAGACCAGAAATCAATGAAAAAGAAAATGAATATGTAATAGAGTAAATGAAACAAACCAAAAGTTGGTTCCTTGAAAACATTAGTAAAATTGATAAACCCTTAGAAAGGCCAATCAAGGGGAAAAAAAGAGAGAATACACAAGTTACTAATGTCAAGAATGAAATAGGAGAAATTACTACAGAGCCAACTGACATTAAGAAGAAAATAAGAAAATATTATAAACAACTTCATGGCAATACATTTAATATTTAGAAACAAAATCAATTCTTCAAAAACATAATTTACCAAAATTGACAGAAGAAATGAAACATATGAATATTCCTATATTGGCTAAAGAAATTGATTCTATTAATAAAAGCCTTACCAGAAGAAACTGAGGTGGTCTCATAAGTAGAGTTTTACAAATATAGAAGAAAGAAATAAGCATGAATATCCTGCTCTTCTTATGAGGCAGTATAATTTTGGTCCTAAACTGATAAAATCATTAAAAAAAAAGAAAAGTATAAACCCATGTCTTTCATCTGTTTACATACACAAATCCTATCCAAAACATTAGCTAATTGAATCTAGCAACATGACAATAGGATAGCATACCACAGCTTTATTCCAAGAGTGTTTAGCATTCAGCAAAAATAAAAAAACATAATTCATCATATAAAGAGATGCAAAAAGTGTATGATAAAATTCAAAAGAATTTATTATTTATCATAAAATTCTTAACAAATTCTTAACTTTCTTAAATTCGTAAGGATTATCTACAAAAAATGAAAACCATTAGATCAAAAATTACACTTATATGACAGTAGGGGAAGATTTCCCCTGAGGCTGAGAATGTGACATGAAAGTCTACCATAGCTATTTTTATTCAACTTTGAATTGAAGATCTTAGTTGGTACATTAATGGCAAAACCAAACAAAAACCTAAATAAATAAATTAATTAATAAATTAATAATAAGGCATGTTTATTGGAAAGGAAGAAATAAAATATTTACATTATTTATAGGTGATATGATTTTGTCAGAAATTTAAATGAATCTAGAGACAAGCCATTATAATTAATATGTGAATTTAGCAAGATTTCAGGATATTAAAAAACTGATTAGAATTAATAAGTAAATTTGGCACAATATCTGGATAAAAAATCATTTGCTAACATGGATCTCTATTTTTATATACCAGCAACAAATGACTAGAAACTGACATTTAAAAAATGATACCATTTTACAACAGTAACAGAAAACATGATATGTCTGAGAGTAAATATAATGTAAGATATAAAATTACACACATTTTAAACTGAAAAACCACAATTCATTCCTGGGAGAAATTAAAAATCTAAATAAATAGGGCAATATACCATGGCCATAGATCAGAAGATCCAGTATTACAAAGATGTCAGTTTGTCCTAAATTGAGCCATACATTCAATGTGATTACAATGAATATCCCAGCATTCTTCCCCCAGCATAATTAACAAAGTGTTATATTAGTTTCAGGTGTACAATATAGTGATTCAATAATTCTATGCATTACTCAGTGCTCATCATGGTAAATGTGCTCTTAATCCCCTTCCCCTATTTCACCCATCCCTCTCCCCCCCCCCCCACCTCACCTCTGGTAACCATCAGTTGTTCTCTTTTTTAAGAGTCTGTTTTCTTGTTTTTCTCTTATTTTCCTTGTTTGTTGTTTTGTTTCCGAAATTCCACATATGAGTGAAATCATGGTATTTGTCTTTCTATGACTGACTTATTTCACTTAGCATTATACCCTCTAGATCCATCCATATTGTTGCAAATGGCACCCTCCTGAATGGGAGAAGGTATTTGCAAAGGACATATCTAATAAACGGTTAGTATTCAAAATATATAAAGAACTTAAAAGTCAACACTCCCCATCCCCAAAATAATCCAACTAAAACATGGGCAGAAGATATGAACAGACATTTCTCCAAAGAAGACATACAGATGGCCAAAAGACACATGAAAAGATGCTCAGCATCACTAATCATCAGGGAAATGCAAATCAAAACCACAATGAGATATCACTTCGCAACTGTTAGAATGGCTAAAATCAAAAACACAAGAAACAGCAAGTATTGGCAAGGATGCAGAGAAAGGAACCCTCTTGCACTGTTGGTGGGAATGCAAACTGGTACAGCCACTGTGGAAAACAGTATGGGGGTTCCTTAAAAATTAAAAGTAGAACTACCGTATGATCTAGTAATTCCACTACTGGGCATTTACCCAAAGAATATGAAGACACTAATTTGAAAAGATATATGCACCCATATGTTTATTGCAGCATTATTTACAATAGCCAAATTATGGAAGCAACCCAGTGTTCATCGATAGTTGAATGGATAAAGAAGAGTGGTATATATACACAATGGAATATTACTCAGCTATAAAAAAGAATGAAATGATGCCAAAATTCTAGCACCTTTACTGGAAATTCACAAGCTGACTCTAAAATTTATATGTAAGTGCAAAGGACCTAAAACAGTCAAAATAATCTTGAAGAAGAACAAAGATGGAGGACCTACTCTACCAGATTGAAGACTTATTTTAAATCTATAGTGACTAAGAGAGTGTGATATTGAGGCAAGGATAGATAATAGACCAATAGAACAGAATACAACATTCAGAAACAGACCCAAACATAAATAGTCAATTTTATGAAAAAGATGACATTGCAGTGCAGTGGGAAAAGGGGAGCATTTTAAAATAAATGATGCTGGTTAATTGGGATACTCCTATAAAAATATGAATTGCTGCCACTACCTCATACCATATAAAAATAATTCCAGATAAATTTCAATTCTAAATTTATAGGCCAAAAAATACAATTTTAAAATAAATCAGAAGAGAACATCTCCATGACCTTATAATAAGCAAAGATTTCTTAAACAGGGCATACATGCTCTAAGTATAAAAGAAGGGTTTTTGATAAATTGGACTATATTAAAATGAAGAGCTATTCACCAAAAGACGCTATCAGAGTAAAATGGCAAGCCAAGCCACAGAGTGGAAAAAGATATTTTTCAATACATATAAATACATACATATTTTCAATACAAAGAGCTTGCGTCCAGAATGTATAAAGATAAATGTTATAAACTCCTACAAATCAATAATGAAAAGACAGCATGATTCCATTTATGTAGTGTTCAAAAATAGGCACGACTAAGCTATGGTGTAAAAATAGGATAGTTATTACCCTTGGCTAGATTAGTGCTGGACTGGAGCATGAGAGGAGCTTGGGGGTCCTAGAGTTATATTTTTCTTTTTTTCTTTTTTTAAGAGGGGGGTGGGCAGAGGGAGAGGGAGAGAGAGAATCTTAAGCGGGGCTTGATTTCATGACCCTGAGATCATGACCCAAGTTGGACGCTTAACCGACTGAACCATCCAGGCACCCTTAGAGTTCTGTTTCTTGATCTAAGTATTGGAGACATGAATGTGTTCATTTTGAGAAAAGTCATTGTGATTTATGCAACTTTTGTATGTATGTTAAACTTCAGTAAACAACTAAAAACAAAGCGAACAGTAATGCTCCCAAATACAGATCTGTTACTGTGTACCAGAAAGCTCTAGAAGAAAGCCAGGGTAGCTGCTTGTGGGAAGGCATTTCTTCATTACAAATGCTGTGGCCAATGGACACCAAATGTTGCAGAGCACACATCAGCAAAAAAATAGTGTGAGCAAGAATTTATAATATGTTGTGTGTTTATACATGTACTCATTATGAACATTGTAAAATATATGTTTAGTACAACATAGCATCCTATGTACATGCTTTGTACATGATGAACACATGACCACAATTAAGTGTATAAAAGATGAAATAAAGATAAAATAAGCAAAATTTTAAAAATAAGTTTTTTTCCATCAATCATATAAAATCCCACTTTTTAAAACTCCTTTAAAAAGAAAAGAGCATGACAGGCATGTGATTCAATATGTCAGCTGTAATTAGGTCATCACTGCTTTTACCTCGTATTGTGTCAGATGCTAAGCTTATACTAGGAATAAAAGTATTCAGCTCAGCTATTTTTTTATTTACTTGTGCTTGTATTATTTATGCTGTCTTCAATCTGCAGTTTCTTTGAAAGAATCTTTTAAAGCCATTGTCCATTTTGTAGAGTGTGATTTAGTTCAAACTAAATGATATAAGCCATAAATTCATTTAACTGGACACATGGTATAAACTGTAAGTCATGGCAACACTTCAGAGTGCCTCTCTGGAAAATGTCCATTCTTCCCTAGGTGCCACATGACACCTGACCAGTAAATCCACACACTAAATGCATCTAAACAAATTTGTTTCTTACTTTAGGATGAAGAACATAAGATAGAAATTCTAATATTTTCTCCTCATCTCCCCACCCCCAGTGAATTGTCTTGAGGGCACCTAGAATACATAACACTTCTTGATGGGTAAGTGAAGTCACATCGTTGCCCTCATAAATGAAGACTGGAAGTCAGTGCAATTACATCTGGGACTAGAAGGAGGGTGCAGTTCCGTGTGAACTTCACTGTGCCCAATCCATAGATTACCGGTGATCAAGGACTACTGGAATGCTTTTAACACCACAGCTCCACTAGATACAAAGCAAGGTTTTCATGAAACAATTTTTTTCTCTCTAAATTTTCAGAGTAAGAGCAGTGGACTAGAAGTCTCACAGATTGTTGTGGTTCTAGTTCTGTCTGTATTTAATTCTATCTCTATGACAGATCTCTTCTTGGGCATGTTACTTTACCTATCTCAATCCAATTTCTTCTATATAAAATGAGGGATTTGTGAAAAGTGAGCACAAAGTTCCCTTTTAGTTATAATATGTGTTATGGCCCAAATTATGTCCCCCTAAAATTGTATGTTCTAATCCCTAACACCTCACAATATACTATATTTGGAGATAGGGCCTTTAGAGAGGAAATCAAGTTAAAATGAGGTCATAAGGGTTGGATCTAAGCCAATACGATTGATGTCCTTATAAAAAGAGATTAGGACACAGAGAGAAGACACGGGAAGACTCAGAGAGAAGATGGCCATCTATGAGCTAAAGAGACTGGCCTCAGAAGAAACCAACCTTGCTGACACCTCACCTTCTAGAATTGTGAGAAAATAAATTCTGTTGTTTAAGGTACCCAATCTGTGGTACTTTGTGATGGAAGCCCTTGCAAGCAAATGCAATAAGTACATTTTTTCCCCCAGCTTGATGGAGATATAATTGACATGTAACATTGTGTAAGTTTAAGGTGTACAGTGTAATGATTCAATACATGCATATACTGCAAAATGATTACCACTAATAATTACCACTAATAAGGTTAGTTAACACATCCATTACCTCACATAGTTATAATTTTGTGTGTGTGTGTGGTGAGAGCTTTTAAGATCTACTATTTTAGCAGCTTTCATTGTATACAATGTAGTATTGTAACTATAGTCACCATGCTGTGAATTACATCCCCAGAACTTATTTTATCTTATAATTGGAAGTGTGTACCCTTTGACCACCTTCACTGATTTCCCCCATACAATAAGTAAACTTGAAGAACATACACCATCTGCTTGTAATTGAATTTGGCTTTAAAACCAACAACTTGAGCCTAAGTTATCCCTATAAAATAACTGAGCACAGGAGAAGTGACTAAATTTATTATCTGTATCTAGAAATAAATACTTGAACTTTTAAACTTGCTTGACAAGAACTCTACTTCCCTCTCCTACTAACTGTAAACTTAGACTATTAGTTTATAGATTTTCCCTTACAAACATTATACCATTAGACAGGTTGGACAGTGTTCATGAAAAACCAAGAGAATCCAGGGGTGTTGTGGGTCATGGCCATGGTGGTTTTGTTGTTACTGTTTAATATTTATGGAGTACCCAAAGCTATGTGGGAAGATTACACAGTGCTTTCTTGCATGATGCCCAAGTTTCGTCTGATGAAATACTTCTTTACTTGCTCAGTCACCAAAGATTCTCTCAAAGAAACAAGTTACCTTATTTGAATCTATAAAAACCTGATTAGTTTTCATTCCACTTATATCCTAGTAACTATTTTCAAATAAAACATCTGGTGTCCAGATAGGATGGCACTAAATCACATTTATACCTGAGAAACTAAAAGAATGTGAAACACCAAATAGGTTGTTTGCTCAAGGAGAATGGACCAACGTAGCTAATTGGACTCTCTGTCTTTCTGATAGCCAAAGGCTGTTTTGGGGAGTTAACAAAAGGCATATGTGAGGAAAGATATTAGGCAGTAATGCTAAAACTTTGCATAATCCATTTAACCAATTACTTCTTTTAAACTGAGGTATACTGTCAAATGAAGGGAACACATTCAGTCAAATGTTAAAAGAATAATCGAATCTCTTGCTTCATGTGGAGGAATGGCAGGCAGGTAAAAATACCTGGCAGGGAAAGGGGAGGTATTTTGGACACTAGGCTCTACACTTCTTGTTGGGGAGCTATTCTGCTATTCTGCTGCTGGGAAATGGGTAAAGGAATGAATATTTCCATAGCTGATGGATTTGTTTATAGGCAGAATGAGGAGATAGTCCTGAGTGGTTTTCAAACTGTGTTCTCTCCACCCAGGGCAACCTGGGGACAGGGGTACATGGAGGAGGACTAGGGAGCAGATAGTCCTTGCATCTCTCACCCAGGGAAGTTCAATCAGGGAAGTTCTACTTTTGTTATTTTGCATATTGGACTTTATTTAAAGATTTCCTCTGATTAAAGTGTTTCAAAACCAAAACAACTTTGGGGACTGGTTTTAGAATTGTTCTTGCTGATTTGAGCAGAGTTTTGTGCTTGGATATAGGCATAGCATATAGTAGTAAAGACTCCGCAAATGTTCCAAGTCTTTTCACATGCCGCCATGTTTCTTCTTCAAATGGAAATGCCTCCCTTCACTTTGTAACTGTCTGCTCACTCTGCCAGACTCTTCACATAAAATTTATGTCATTCTCCTGAATGGGTCTGAATGGATTATTTTCCTACATCAAAAAAGGAGACAAAGATTCCTGTAGTCATAATGTTAAAAAGATTAACCAGTGGTGCAGTAAGTACCTTCATTTTCATGTGGAATGTCTCATCCCTGAATGTGGAGGGAAAGGGACTACTCTCCCTTCTTATCCCCATCTTACCCCTTCCTTTTTTTTTTTTTTTTTTCTCAGTAGAGGAAAGAATGAACTGGCTCTTCTTGGCATCTGGATATGCTTGATGCCTGCTGAGGCTCTCACTCCTGGGAGCCCACATATTAGAGTTTAGACATCTGAAGAGTGTCCCTGAGAACTTCAGACCCTAGGAATTCATTTATTTATTTATTCATTCATTCACTCAACATCCATCTATGGAGTGCTTATTACTTAAGGACACATTGACTAATATGGCCATCTCAGCCCTCAAGGAATTCAGTCTGCAGGGAGAAACAGACCTATGAAGAGATACTTGTAATTACAAAAACAATGGTGGCAATATCCATAGGGGCCAATCTCAACTTCCTCATGGTCCACATATACTTAGAATCACAGATGCTTAAAGCTAAATGGAATCTGTTTTTGTGCTTGGTGGAGAGCTATTTGGTCTGGATGACTGTTAGAAATTCTAGAAGGCAAAGAAATTTCCCTTGGGGCCATGACCCCATTCAAAGTTTCTAAGGTAGCTGGTCATTTCTCAGTATGAGGTTTTAAAATATAACTTGGTAAGTGAAGTCAGTGAAACATCTCACAATGCTTTTCTTGTCCCTTAAAGCTTCTAAACTAATGTGGATCTGGGACTGCCTTTATCTTGAAGCAGAATGTGTTTTGTACTCAGAAATTCCATTTGACGGCTAGCATCATCAACGTGATCATAATGGCTTAAAGAGATGAAGGGTTTATTTTCTCTCACAGAAAGGAAGTTTTGAGGTAGTTAGTTCTGAGGAAAGCCGAGGGACTTTCAGTATGATGATTCCGTGATGTTACCTGGACCCAGGCTTCTTGTAATTTACAGCTGTGGCATCCTTAGCACTGGCTTCTATCCTCAGAGTCATAAAATGATTGCCGAAGATTGAGTCATCATGTCCATATTCCAGATGAGAGGAAGGGGAAAAGGCAGAAGGCAGCAGGAATGTTAGAGATGCCTGTCACCTTTTTAAGGATTCTCCCTGGAAAGCACATCCAACAACATTTACTGCCCTCTTATTGGCCAGACTCAATTTCTGGGCCACACTTAGCTGCAGAGGAGGGAGGGAATTTTTTTTTTTTTTTTAAACCCTAGAATCTTGCTGCCAACAACAAAATTGGAGTTTTGTATTTAGGAAAAAGGGAGGAATAGCTGTTGGATGGGTACCTGGCAGTCCTGGTTACAGATGTCCTGGCCACTGTAATAATGTCTCTTTCTCTTCATCTTCCTTCTTTCATAGCATAAACTATAGAAACAGGAATGTGTCAAAGGAAGATTTTCCAGTTACTAGAAATTAAGAAGCTATGTAATTCCATTCTGATAGTGAATCAGACTTTCTTTCTTATTAAAAGAACTGTTCAACAGATAACTTATTATATTTTAATGTGAGTATTCCCCCCTCAAGTATCACCAAATTTAATATCCAAATTTTGTCTTTATTCCTTAATTTAGTCAAAGTATATAAATGATTACCTCTTCATTGAACAGAAGTAATTTCATGGACTCTGATTCTTTCAATATTAAAGAATTTTTTTTATACCAATGAAAAGTTAAAAAAATATATCTAGGTATTAAATATAGTGGCTTTCAGTAATTTCCAGGGTTCATCTGTGGTCTAAAATTATTACTAAAAGTGAAAATATGGATTTTATAGGACTTTATATGGAAAGTATTAGTTGATAAGGAATATTAGAACACTTTACCAAAAAGATTATTGCCTCTATTTTATACATATAGAACTGAGGCACCCATTGGTTAAGTGGTATCTTCAAAGGGTAAGATGTATCAGTGACAGGGACGCCTGGGTGGCTCAGTCAGTTAAGTGTCTGCCTTCGGCTCAGGTCATGATCCCAGGGTCCTGGGATCGAGTCCCGCATTGGGCTCCCTGCTCTGCGGGGAGCCTGCTTCTCCCTCTGCCTCTGCCTCTCTCTCTCTCTGTCTCTCATGAATAAATAAATAAAATCTTAAAAAAAAAAAAAAAAGATGTATCAGTGACAGGGCCAAAAATAAAACTCAGGATTCCTGACTCCTACTTCCATCGTATAATAATTGAAGAACTCAGTAAATTAACATATTGCCTTTAGAGCCTGTAGATTATAAATTAATAAAGTCAATATAAATTAAAATTCAATTGAGATACATGACTGTTGTCTCAGGCATTAGAGTTCTTAGATTATATCAGCAAAAGTGACTAAGGTTTTGAAAAAGAGCCACTATTCAGAATTAATACCCATTTGCTCAAAAACTAAGTAATTCATTCATTCATTTGCTCATTCTGCTATGGGACATTTTGAGTACACCTAAATGAGGACCAGGCATTATGCCAGTATTGGATATACATAGATAAATAAGACCTTTTTTTTTTTTTCTCTAGAAGGCACTTTTTGGTTGGCAACACTGATTTGCAAATAGATGACAACATAATTCTGTCAATGACGTAAGATAGGTATGATCAGAGTGCTGAGAGAGAGAATGTAAGGAAGTAGTAACTTGCTTGACACAGCACTTCACAAGAAACGTCTCGGGAAGGTTGGTCAACAAAGATGAACATACCAGGGAGAAGGAGCAGAAAGGCTTTATAGTCATGGGGTAAGAATTGCTGGGATTTTAAGGGGCTGATACATATCATCCTTCTTTTTTTTTTTTTTTTTTGCAGAGTTCTGAATTCTCTGAGAAAGAAAAAGAGTTCAGGTAGATTGGTATACAACTATCAGCTTTAGGAACCTGAATTAGAGGACAAGGCTTAGGGCAGCAATGGCCTTTCTCAAACTTGACTGCAGAACTGGACTTAATCTCTTAGCAACAGGTATAACTGCACCAGCTTCCTCTTAATGGGCGCTGCCTCTATACAGCTTACAGTGTGAAGGGTAGATGATATTTGTGCTTTCTTCAAAAGGGGGCAAACTCACCTATCAAATAAGTCCCTCCACTTTCCCAGGGGAAATTGAAACCAGGGGTCATAGAAGCAAAGGGTGTTGTACTAGTGAAGCTCCCTCCACATGCAAAGGCACAATTAGAAGAAGGGATAAAGTATTATTTCTGAACCCTTCTTAATATAATTGGAGGACACCTGATAGTAAAAAATAAGAGATTTCTAGTATGGAAAATGCCAAACATATGCAAAAGTAGAGCCAGTAGTGTAATTGATCCCGACGTACCTATTATTTAGTTTCAACAATTTTCTCCATTTTGCCACAGATATACATTTTTATATTTTAGTTTTTGGAATTGTCAAAAAGTGGTAGCAAATTGAATATACTGCCTACTAGTGCAAAACATTGGGTACAAGAGCTGGTTGGTTTATAGAATACAGACCTATGCCAGCCCATGGAAAGGGCTAGGGCTTATTTTTTGTGTCTTGCATGTCTCCCAACAGAGAACATTTATGTGCTTGTTTTCCTCTCTTCCATCTCTTCTTTATCCATCTCTACCTCAAGAGCTACTCTAAGCTGGCAAAATTTGAAACTGATTATCCTCTAGTAGCAAAAACCCTGTTCTGTGGTAGAAGACATGACAGAGAAACATGCCAAAGACTGATTTTGGTTTTTGTCATGAACCAGAGGGAGGCAAAACATTTACTCTGTTTCACTGATACTAAGGAGTCATGGATTTAGAGTTGGAAGCATTCGTAAAATACCTCTTTAAAATATTTTAAATGAAAGATGTGCTGATTAAGTCTAGTATATGGGACTTCAGTCCTGTAGAAGTCCAGTGTTTGGGACTTCATTCCTTCATTCCATTGTTAGACCCAAAGCTATTTTGCAGTAACTTTCCTCCATTAGTTGTAGTGTTCTATTCTGGAGAGATACAGAGCAATTTGACAATCCCATCAAGTATTTGCTAGCTTTTTAGCTATTCAGAAACGGTCTACGTTTCTCCCTTACCTTTATCTTCTTTGTTTTGAACACAAAATGCTTTCAAATATTTCTATATTGGGATACTCTCCAAAATCATCAGAATGCTGGGTTCCCTATTCTGGATGCACCCTAGACTGTCAATGTACTGATTAAAATGTGATGCCTGGAACTGAACACAATTTGTTGTACAAAAGCATATTGAGATTTTTAAAAACATTGTGAGATGGATACATTAGTAAGTGAAATAAAGTCCATGTCCTCAGGGGTCTAAAGGCAGGATTATTGTCTTTGGCCTGAAGTTTGTTTTCCTTTCTTTTCTTTTTCTTTCCATGGTTCTTTCCTTTCATTTTTCCTTATATTTAAAAGAATCAATGGCAAAACAGTTCATATTAAGCTTGTGGCCAAATAAAATGGTAGACATTACTCATGTAAATTGTTTAAGACAGCAGATCTTTCTATCTTCTATGTGTGTCCTTGGTCTTTTGGACTTAAACAAAAATTTTACATTTATTTTCATTAAATTTCAGCCTATCTCAGCTATTGGAAGGTTTCTGAATCCACTCAGAAGAGTAGCTAACTTTTTTAGCTTTATATTTTTTGTCAAATTTGATAGACTTGTTCAATCTAAGTCATTAATAAAAATGTTGAATAGGATAGAGACGAGCAATTTTCTTCTAGAAATATTCCTCTAAATGGACACAGTAAAATTAGCTAATGCTTTTTGGCAGTAATTTGTTAAAACCTACAAGCCCTAATAGACTTTTTAAGCACTGCAAAAAAAAATAGACCCTGCATCACCACTGTGTTTCTTGTTCTTTTGATTGGCATCATTTACCATGTTGAGTCAAAATTTATTTCTTCAGCACCTCAAATTCTGGATATGTGCTTCTGGCCCTGAGCGAGTAACAAGAACTGGACTTACCCTCTTATAGTAAATTAGAAAATTATTTACAAAATGTAAAACAGTGTTTTAAGACATCAGACAACAGGCACCACAGGACTGTGATCTTTCAGAGAAGGGAAACATGATGTAAATTCTATAATCTCCCCACTTTTGGCTTGGAAACAATTTCTAAACAATAAACACAAGGAGGGGAAACCCAAACTGAGGCTGGTAGTCTTACTGAGTTTAGGAGATGGTGATCAGAGGATGGGAGTGAGGCAGAGATGACAAAGTTACATGGCAAAGTTTTAGAAAGGAAAGAGGCACTCAGAACAAGAGTTCTAGAAACGTATAAGGGAGTTTCCTTGAGTCTTTACTGAATACCAAGTCGTGCGTGCATAAAGTGTATCACACAAGGCTGAGCAAAAAGTAACCAAGCACTTGTAAGCTCAAAAATATCCAGAGTCACACAGTAGAAGTAGAGTCAAATCCCTAGAGTAAAGGCTACTCTTGGCCAACTCAAAGAAAGCTTAAAAACAGACTTTGAAGACGCCCAACTGATCTGCAAGTAATATAACCATATAACCCCTATACTCATTAAAGGAACATAACAATATCCAGTACTCAGCAATGGGAAAATTAATCATGTCCATCATCCAATAAAAAAATAGATATACCAAGAAGCAAAAAGAAAAAAAGAAAAAAGAAAAAAAGAGAAAAAAGTGACCTAAAATGATAAGGAAAAACAAAAGAATTAACAAGAAATGATAGAGACAATGATACTAACAGACAAGAATGTTAAAAGAGCTATTATAAGACTATGTTAAATTTTTTAAAGGAAAACACCAACATGATGAGGAGAGACATGGAAGATACAATAAGACCTAAATGGAACTTCTATAGACAAAAATTGCAACATCAGAAATGAAAGTTTCATTGAATGGAATTATCAGCAAAATGGATACTGTAGAAGAAAAGTCAGTGAACTTGAGAACACAGCAATAGAATATGTCAAGAATGAAGCAAAGAGAGAAACCAATTTAAGAAATGAAGGGAATCTCAGTGAATTGTGAGGCAAGATTAAGTGGTTTAATATTTGTGCAATTGGAGCCCCCAGAAGAATGGGGAGGGGTTATCTGAAGAAATAATGCTTGATTTTTTCCTCCCAAATTTGACAAAAACTATAAATTTGCAGATCAAGGAGTTCAGTAAATACAACAAAGATAAACCCACCCACTCAGCCCCCCACCCACAATATAGCAAGAAACATCTTAATTAAATTGCTGAAAATCAATAAAAAAGAGAAATCTTAAGAGAAGTCATAGAAAAACTACATATTAAATACAAAGGACAAAAACAAAAAAAAATTACAGATTTCTCATCAGAAATATACAAGCTCAAAGCAATGGAGTAATATCCTTAAATTGCTGAAATAAAAAGCAAAACCAGAAACCTGTCAATCTAGAATTCTATATCCAGAGAAAATATCTTTAAAAATGAAAGTATAAGAAAAGCCTTTTCAGATAAACACTGAGAGATTTCATTTCTAGCAGCCTGCACTTTAAAAAATGTGAGTTAAAGTTCTTTGGGCAGAAAGAAAATATTACCAGATGGAAAGAAAAAGAAGGAAGAGCCCAGAAATTGTAAATGTGTTGGTACAGATAAAAGATGTTTCCCACTCATTTTTATATCTCTGTACAAGATAATTGACTGTTGAAAGCAAGGATGACAATAGTAATAATGCATTGGGGGGTTAATAAAATATGTGTAAGTGGGAGGCGCAGCAAGATGGCGGAGGAGTAGGAGACCTGGATTTCGTCTGGTCTCAGGAATTCAGCTGGATAGGGATCAAACCAATCTGAATACCTATGAACTCAACAGGAGATCAAAGAAAAGAATAGCAACAACTCTCTGAACAGAAAAGCGACTACTTTCTGGAAGGTAGGACGTGCGGAGAAGTGAATCCGAGGCGATATTCGGGAGGATAGACGGTGGGGGAGGGGCCTCCGTCAGCTGCTTCTGGCAAGTGATAGAACCACGGAGCACAAAATTGGAACTTTTAGAAGTCTGCTCCACTGAGGGACGTCACTCCAGTGGCTAAGCAGGGGGTGGAACCCTCGTGGGACAGTGTGGTCTCAGGACCCTTGGGGTCACAGAAAGACCAGGGGTGCCTGAGTGTGGCAGAGCTCCCAATCGGAGCGGGGAAGCCGGCTGCAGAGACAGAGCCGAGGCGCGGGCTCTCAGCTCGGGGTTGTCATAAACCGTGATTCGCGGCACAGTCGGGCCACTGCTCCTCCAGCAGGGACCCAACAAGCAGCAGATCCGGGGAGACTCACCTGGGAGGAGCAGCGCGGGAGCGCACCGCAGGGATCTGCTGGGTTTGGAGACTCCACACGGGGTCGGGTGCCAGAGATAGAAACGCGCGGTCACAGGCCGGGTGAGCACGGAGTGTGGCCGGAGACCGGGGAGACGGGAGTGACTGGCGGCTTTTCTCTGGGGGCTCACTGAGGAGCGGGGCCCCGAGTTCTCGGCTCCTCCGAGGCAGAGATTGGGAGGCTGCCATTTTCACTCTCCGCCTCCAAAGCTGTACGGAAAGCTTGCAGGCAACAAAAGCTCCCGAGAGCAAACCCGAGCAGATTACTTAGCCCGGACCGGGCAAGGGCGGGGCAATTCCTCCTCCGGCAAAGACTTTTGGAAACCACGGCAACAGGCCCCTCCCCCAGAAGATCAGCGAGAACAGCCAGCCAAGACCAAATTTACCGATCAGTGAGAACGGCAGAACTCCAGCGCTAGGGGAATACTGCACATAGAATTCATGGCTTTTTTACCATGATTCTTTAGTCTTTCAAAGTTAATTTTTTTTTTAACTGTCCTTTTTTTTTTTAATTTTTCTTTTTCCCTTTTTCAACCAACATCTTATCAATCCCTTTTTTAAAAAAAACATTTTTATTTTTCATTTTTAGAGTCATATTCTATCCCTTCATGGTAGTTACCTGTATTTTTGGCATATATATATATATAAGTTGTTCTCTCTTTAAAATTTTGAGGTAGTTTCTTCTAACAGATCAAATTATACCCTAAATCTCTATTGTATGGTTTTTTTCTACTCCCGTGCCTGATCACATTCTCTCCCCTTTTTTTTTCCTCTTTTTTTTTTTAAATCCTCTTCTTTCTTTTTTCAAACAACTTCTTATCAATTCCTTTTATAAAATTTTTTATAATTTCCATCTTTACAGTCATATTCCATCCCTTCATCATATCAACCCTTATTTTTGTACATATATAAGTTTTTCGTTCTTTAAAATTTTGGGAGGCACTTTCTTCTAACAGACCAAATACACCCAAAATCTAGTGTGTGGCACTGATCTATATACCAGCCTGATCATATTTGATCACATTCTGTTTTTTTTTTTATTTTGTTTTGTTCTGTTTTTGTTTGTTTTTATCTTTATCTTTTTCTTTTCCTTTTTTTTCTTTTTCTTTTTTCTCTCTTTCTCTTTCTTTTCCCACTGCTTCAGGTCTTTTCTGATTTGTTTAGAGTATATTTTCTGGGAACGTTGTTACCCTGTTAGCATTTTGTTCTCTCATTAATCTGTTCTCCTCTGGACAAAATGACAAGACGGAAAAAATCACCTCAACAAAAAGAACAAGAGGTAGTACCGACTGCCAGGGACCTACTCAATACGGACATTAGTACGATGTCAGATCTAGAGTTCAGAATCATCACTTTAAAGATACTAGCTGGGCTTGAAAAAAGCATGGAAGTTATTAGAGAAACCCTTTCTGGAGAAGTAAAAGAACTAAAATCTAACCAAGTAGAAATCAAAAAGGCTATTAATGAGGTGCAGTCAAACATGGGGGCGCTAACTGCTAGGATAAATGAGGCAGAAGAGAGAATCAGTGAGATAGAAGACCAAATGATGGAAAAATAAAGAAGCTGAGAAAAAGAGAGATAAACAACTACTGGATCACAAGGGCAGAATTCGAGAGATAAGCGATACCATAAGACGAAACAACATTAGAATAATTGGGATCCCAGAAGAAGAAAGAGAGGGGCAGAAGGTTTAATGGAGCAAATTATAGCAGAGAACTTCCCTAATTTGGGGAAGGAAACAGGCATCAAAATCCAGGAAGCACAGAGAACCCCTCTCAAAATCAACAAAAATAGGTCAACACCCCGACATCTAATAGTAAAACTTACGAGTCTCAGAGACAAAGAGAAAATCCTGAAAGCAGCTCGGGAGAAGAGATCTGTAACCTACAATGGTAGAAACATTAGATTGGCAACAGACCTATCCACAGAGAGTTGGCAGGCCAGAAAGGACTGGCAGGATATATTCAGAGCACTAAATGAGAAAAATATGCAGCCAAGAATACTATATCCAGCTAGGCTGTCATTGAAAATAGAAGGAGAGATAAAAAGCTTCCAGGACAAACAAAAACTAAAGGAATTTGCAAACACGAAACCAGCCCTACAAGAAATCTTGAAAGGGGTCCTCTAAGCAAAGAGAGAACCTAAAAGCAACATAGACCAGAAAGGAACACAAACAATATACAGTAACAGTCACCTTACAGGAAATACAATGGCACTAAATTCCTATCTTTCAATAGTTACCCTGAATGTAAATGGGCTAAATGCCCCAATCAAGATTGGATTATCAGATTATGGGATTGGATTACCAAGATTGGATTATGGGCTATCAGATTGGATTAAAAAACAAGATCCATCGATATGCTGTCTGCAAGAGACTCATTTTAGAACCAAAGACACCCCCAGATTGAAAGTGAGGGGGTGAAAAACCATTTACCATGCTAATGGACACCAAAAGAAAGCTGGGGTGGCAATCCTTATATCAGACAAATTAGATTTTAAACCAAAGACTGTAATAAGATATGAGGAAGGACACTATATCCTACTTAAAGGGTCTATCCAACAAGAAGATCTAACAATTGTAAATATCTATGCCCCTAACATGGGAGCAGCCAATTATATAAGCCAATTAATAACAAAAGCAAAGAAACACATCGAAACAATACAATAATAGTGGGGGACTTTAACACCCCCCTCACTGAAATGGACAGATCGTCTAAGCAAAAGATCAACAAGGAAATAAAGACTTTAAATGACACACTGGACCAAATGGACTTCACAGACATATTCAGAACATTCCATCCGAAAGCAACAGAATACACATTCTTCTCTAGTGCCCATGGAACATTCTCCAGAATCCATCACATCCTAGGTCATAAATCAGGTCTCAACCGGTACCAAAAGATTGGGATCCTTCCCTGCCTATTTTCAGACCACAATGCTTTGAAACGAGAACTCAATCACAAGAGGAAAGTCAGAAAGAACTCAAATACATGGAGGCTAAAGAGCATCCTACTGAAGAATGAATGGGTCAACCAGGAAATTAAAGAAGAATTAAAAAAATTCATGGAAACCAATGAAAATGAAAACACAACTATTCAAAATCTCTGGGATGCAGCAAAGGCAGTCCTAAGAGGAAAGTATATAGCAATACAAGCCTTTCTCAAGAAACAAGAAAGGTCTCAAGTACACAACCTAACCCTCCACCTAAAGGAGCTGGAGAAAGAACAGCAAATAAAGCCTAAACCCAGCAGGAGAAGACAAATAATAAAGATCAGAGCAGAAATCAATGAAATAGAAACCAAAAGAACAGTAGAAAACATCAACAAAACTAGGAGCTGGTTCTTTGAAAGAATTAACAAGATTGATAAACCCCTGGGCAGACTTATCAAAAAGAAAAGAGAAATGACCCAAATCAACAAAATCATGAATGAAAGGGGAGAGCTCACAACCAACACCAAAGAAATACAAACAATTATAAGAACATATTATGAGCAACTCTATGCCAGCAAATTCGATAACCTGGAAGAAATGGATGCATTCCTAGAGATGTATCAACTACCAAAACTGAACCAGGAAGAAATAGAAAACCTGAACAGACCCATAACCACTAAGGAAATTGAAGCAGTCATCAAAAATCTCCCAAAAAACAAAAGGCCAGGGCCAGATGGCTTCCCAGGGGAATTCTACCAAACATTTAAAGAAGAATTAATACCTATTCTTCTGAAACTGTTCCAAAAAATAGAAATGGAAGGAAAACTTCCAAACTCATTTCATGAGGCCACCATTACCTTGATCCCAAAACCAGACAAAGACCCCATCAAAAAGGAGAACTACAGACCAATATCCCTGATGAACATGGATGCAAAAATTCTCACCAAAATAGTAGCCAATAGGATCCAACAGTACATTAAAAGGATTATTCACCACGACCAAGTGGGATTTATCCCTGGGCTGCAAGGTTGGTTCAACATCCGCAAATCAATCAGTGTGATACAATACATTAACAAAAGAAAGAACAAGAATCATATGGTCCTCTCAATATATGCAGAAAAAGCATTTGACAAAGTACAGCATCCTTTCTTGATCAAAACTCTTCAGAGTATAGGCATAGAGGGTACATACCTCAATATCATAAAAGCCATCTATGAAAAACCTACAGCGAATATCATTCTCAATGGGGAAAAACTGAGAGCTTTCCCCCTAAGGTCAGGAACACGGCAGGGATGTCCACTATCACCACTGCTATTCAACATAGTATTAGAAGTCCTAGCCACAGCAATCAGACAACAAAAAGAAATAAAAGGCATCCAAATTGGCAAAGAAGAAGTCAAACTCTCACTCTTTGCAGATGATATGATACTTTATGTGGAAAACCCCAAAGACTCCACCCCAAAACTGCTAGAACTCATATAGGAATTCAGTAAAGTGGCAGGATATAAAATCAATGCACAGAAGTCAGTGGCATTCCTATACACCAACAACAAGACAGAAGAAAGAGAAATTAAGGAGTCGATCCCATTTACAATTGCACCCAAAACCGTAAGATACCTAGGCATAAATCTAACCAAAGAGGCAAAGGATCTGTACTCAGAAAACTATAAAATACTCATGAAAGAAATTGAGGAAGACACAAAGAAATGGAAAAACTTTCCATGCTCATGGATTGGAAGAACAAATATTGTGAAGATGTCAATGCTACCTAGAGCAATCTACACATTCAATGCAATCCCTATCAAAATACCATCCACTTTTTTCAAAGAAATGGAACAAATAATCCTAAAATTTGTATGGAACCAGAAAAGACCCCGAATAGCCAGAGGAATGTTGAAAAAGAAAAGCAAAGCTGGCGGCATCACAATTCCGGACTTCCAGCTCTATTACAAAGCTGTCATCATCAAGACAGTATGGTACTGGCACAAAAACAGACACATAGATCAATGGAACAGAATAGAGAGCCCAGAAATGGACCCTCAACTCTATGGTCAACTCATCTTTGACAAAGCAGGAAAGAATGTCCAATGGAAAAAAGACAGTCTCTTCAACAAATGGCGTTGGGAAAATTGGACAGCCACATGCAGAAGAATGAAACTGGACCATTTCCTTACCCCACACACAAAAATAGACTCCAAATGGTTGAAAGACCTCAATGTGAGACAGGGGTCCATCAAAATCCTAAAGGAGAACACAGGCAGCAACCTCTTCGACCTCAGCCGCAGCAACTTCATCCTGGAAACATCGCCAAAGGCAAGGGAAGCAAGGGCAAAAATGAACTATTGGGACTTCATGAAGATAAAAAGCTTTTGCAAAGCAAAGGAAACAGTCAACAAAACCAAAAGACAACCAACAGAATGGGAGAAGATATTTGCAAATGACATATCAGATAAAGGGCTAGTATCCAAAATCTATAAAGAACTTATCAAGCTCAACATCCAAAGAACAAAGAATCCAATCAAGAAATGGGCAGAAGATATGAACAGACATTTTTCCAAAGAAGATATCCAAATAGCCAACAGACACATGAAAAAGAGCTCAATATCGCTCGGCATCAGGGAAATCCAAATCAAAACCTCAATGAGATACCACCTCACACCAGTCAGAATGGCTAAAATTAACAAGTCAGGAAATTTCAGTTGTTGGCGGGGATGCGGAGAAAGGGGAACCCTCCTACACTGCTGGTGGGAATGCAGGCTGGTGCAGCCACTCTGGAAGACAGTATGGAGGTTCCTCAAAAAGTTGAAAATAGAGCTACCATATGATCCAGCAATTGCACTACTGGGTATTTACCCCAAAGATACAAAAGTAGGGATCTGAAAGGGTACGTGCACCCCGATGTTTATAGCAGCAATGTCCACAATAGCCAAACTGTGGAAAGAGCCAAGATGTCCATTGACAGATGAATGGATAAAGAAGAAGTGGTATATATATACAATGGAATATTATGCAGCCATCAAAAGGAATGAGATCTTGCCATTTGCAATGACGTGGATGGAACTGGAGGGTATTATGCTGAGCAAAATAAGTCAAACAGAGAAAGACATGTATCATATGACCTCACTGATATGAGGAATTCTTAATCTCAGGAAACAAACTGAGGGTTGCTGGAGTGGGGGGTGGGGTGGGAGGGATGGGGTGACTGGGTGATAGACATTGGGGAGGGTATGTGCTCTGGTAAGCGCTGTGAATTGTGCAAGAGTGTTGAATCTCAGATCTGTACCTCTGAAACAAATAATGCAATATATGTTAAGAAAAAAAAAAAGAAGAAGAAGAAGATAGCAGGAGGGGAAGAATGAAGGGGGGGAAATCTGAGGGGTAGACGAACCATGAGAGATGATGGACTCTGAAAAACAAACTGAGGGTTCTAGAGGGGAGGGGGGTGGGAGGATGGGTTAGCTTGGTGATGGGTATTGAGGAGGGCACGTTCTGCATGGAGCACTGGGTGTTTTGCACAAACAATGAATCATGGAACACTACATCTAAAACTAATGATGTAATGTATGGGGATTAACACAACAATAAAAAAATAAAAATTAAATTTATACAAAAAAATATGTGTAAGTAAAATGTATGAAAATGACATAAAGGACATGAGCAGAGAAACGAAAGTAGACTGTTGTAGTTTTCAAACTGTACATGAAGAAGTATAATAATTATTTGAAGGTAGACTGGGATATATTAAAGATGCATATTGTGAAGGCTAGAGCAATCACTGGAAAAAATTTAAGAAGAGGTACAGCTAATAAGCCAACACTGGAGATGGAATGTGTTACTGAAAATCTCCTCAATGCAGACTCTCTTATCCCTTGTTTTTCAGTCTTTGCATCTCAGCCAGTGTCCATGGATGCATCTCATTCTTATTCCAATGGAATCGTTCCTTTCTAAGTAAACTTTTGGGGAATGAGAAATTTCCTACTTGCCTTCTGCCCATTTCCCCTCTCACCTAGGAGTCCTTTTGGCACAGTTCACCTTAAAGTTGACACCCAGTACTCACTGTTCCCTCTTCCATCAGCACCCCATCCAGATTCGTCCTCCCTGCAAGCACAAAAACCCTAGAAATCATTCATGGTAATCAAAATGTACTATTCTTTTCGAGTTGCTCCCTTAAACTTGAAGAATGTTTATTGTGAATAAATGCATGCATGCATGCGTGAACTAAATTTTTTTTTTAAAGATTTTATTTATTTATTTGAGACAGAGAGAGATAGAGCACAAGTGGAGGAGGATCAGAGCAAGAGGGAGAGGCAGACTCCCCACTGAGCAAAGAGCCCAATATGGGGCTTGATCCCAGGACCCTGAGATCATGAGCTGAGCTAAAGGCAGACACTTTCCTGACTGCGCCACCCAGGCACCCCATGCATGAACTAAATCTTGGTTGTGTCTTAAGGTACTTGCTACTTTTAAAGAAATATTTGCTCAAACTTCAAGATCCAGCACAAATGTGACCTGTTTTCTCAAACTTCCCCTGGCCCCTATTTCTGGAGGCCATCTTACCTTTTTCTGAACTGCTCTTTGTACTTTGTCTCATAGTTCTGCATGCACCTACCTCATCTCCTTGTTTCACTTTAAATTCCTTGAGGGTGGTGTCTATGGTTAACAATAGTAATAACAATAGCAGCAGCTATTATTATTCAACTTTTACTGTGTGCAGAGCATTCTCTTAAGTCCCTTTCATATACTTAATCACCATCCAACTTGATATATGGGTACTATCATCCCCATTTTACAGAGTAGGAGACTGAAGCTTAGTTACTTATCCATGATCCTGTAGCCAGTAAGAAGTGATGATGAGGTTTGAACCCAGATTTTTCTATCCCTAAATTTTTTTCACTTCCTAGTATTTCTTTATTTGAGAGAGAGAATGAGAGACAGAGAGCATGAGAGGGAGGAGGGTCAGAGGGAGAAGCAGACCCCCCGCTGAGCAGGGAGCCCGATGTGGGACTCGATCCTGGGATTCCAGGATCATGACCTGAGCTGAAGGCAGTCGCTTAACCAACTGAGCCACCCAGGCGCCCCCCCCCC